>NW_026555334.1:19621772-20113160 GCF_029017545.1 Prosopis cineraria | reverse complement strand
TTGAGGTTAATTGAGTTTAATTAGATTTATTTATTTTGATATTAGTCCAATATTCAATTTTGGAATTTTAACTAACTAAATCTTTTATTTTAAAAGTATAAATGATATATTTAATATTTGTGCACAGGTGCTATTTAATTTTATTTTATTTGTGTAGATTTTTTAGATTCAATTTAGAAGATATTGATAAAGAATATTTTGGATAAGAAGAATCTGGGCATGCTTGAAGATCAAACAAGAATTAAATCTTTAAAATTTTTTTTAAATTTATTTTGGGTTATTTAGTGTAATTTTCAATTAAGGTTACTTAGAATAGTTTTATTATCATTTATTTTTAACTTTTATTGGCCGTACAGAATGGCATCACTTTTGTATATATAAAGGTGGAATGCACGCATCATGGAAGAGAGAACCGAGGACAATCACTCTTCATCTTCTAATTCCGATCTCCAATTCTTTCGGTGATGGCTTCTCTTTTTCACACAGTATACTGTTTGATTTTTAGTTTTATAAAAAGCTAAATTTTTAGTGTGATCAATCACAAACTATGATCCTAAATTTTTATCAAAGTCTTTAATATTTAAGGAAGATTTTATTTTAGCTTTATTCCAATTTTCTCTTCTTCTCGCTACCTCTGAATTTATGTTTTACCTGCTATTGCTGATTAAAGTAACTTTATTACATAATTTTCGGGTTATAAATTTTATCTGAGATTTTGCTTGCTATAATCGATTGATATAGTAATATAATAGTAATTTGGCCTAGCTTGAGTGATTATCCATGTCTTGTTTTTGGTGTGGCTAACATAAAACAATTGTTAGGTTGTGGGTTAAGGGAGATTTCAATTAATCTATAATTTATTTCTTATTTAATTCTTGAATGATAATTTGAGAAATATATAATAAAACCATAATAATAAAGTTAAATAAAATTAATTTAATTTGTGGATGAGGAAGATTAAATTCAGGTGATTAGATTGTGATTGATTATGCTACTTGTCCTTGGTAATTTTCTTAGTTGAATTTCCTTTATTTATTTATTTCTAATTTAGTTTTTAATCACAAAAACCCCTCACTTTTTAACTTTTCATAATCATATTCAAATAGTTACTCTATTGACTCTGTGACCCACGGAAGGTTCTGACCACAGAAGATCAAGCGAAGTGTCGTGGAATGAAGCTGCTGGGACGTCAGCTCTTAGGGTGGCATGTCACGAGTCCCACATCAGAGAGCCTCATAAATATATAAGGACAGGACTCTCACACTTATAAACGTCACAATACTTGTAAGACTCCCTGATATGGGACTTGTGACACTAAATGATCCAAAAGAACTTAACCTTAGTTTACGTTTTATCCTAGATTTAGGGTGGAAAAAAAATTTTTGTTAAGGGGAACGAAATGAAGCATATACAATAATTAAAAGAAAATTAAACTTATATATCTATATATATATATATATATATCGTTAACATAACATAAATATTTAATCTACATATTATATTCAATTTTACATACATACATACATACATATATACATACATATATATATATATATATATTATTTTTAAGTTTTACTCATTAATTTTTTTATGGACATAAAAATAATTAATTATTATGTTTATGATAAAATTTTAAAAAAATTCCTTCTCAATATAAAATTTCATTAAATTGGTGAAGTTTTTTTTTTGTAACATTGAATGATTTAAATACATGCTTGAGATTTAAATTAAAGTTCTATTCAATAAAAAAATCTACTATTTGCGCTTGTTGAATTTATTATTTGATTCTTTTATATTCTTCATTAGATATATATTGAGATTTTTGTTGTAGTGTTTTATAAAGTTTGTTAATAATAATTCTCATAATTTTTTCACAAATATAAAATAAAAGCAAAATAAAATAATATCAATATTTTAAGAGCAATTATATTGTTATCTTGTTAAAAATAAGTAGATCTTGTAATAATTATATATTCAAGCTATTACAATAGTTTTGGCCAAAAAAACTATAATAGCTGGATTATACATGCATAAAAAATTATTATAAAATTAAAATAAAAATTTTATCTAATATTTTAAAATTTTATAATGTATCATTTAAGGGATCAAAAATAAATAATCCTTACATTTTAATTGAAAAAAAAGTAAAAAATTAAAGGGGCCGTGCCCTGCTGGTTCCTCCCAATCTCCCCTGCCTGGATTTATAGTGAAAATGCACATAGGAGAGAGGTAATTACAGCCACGTGTAACTGGATCCAAGAAAAACTGAGAGACTTCATGACCAAAGCTACCAAACAGGTTAAATTTCCATTCATTCATGACGTAACCCTTCATCCCAACATTTAAAAATGCAGCAGGAAAGTACTCATCAAATTTATGCTTCTTGGTGGGTGGTAGCTCGTAATGGCAAATCAAACTAAATCATCAAATTTAGTTTCCTCTTCAACGCGTCACTATAAGAAGAAAGCATCAAACAAGAGCATGTAGCTCTCCACGTAATGAAGAAGACGAGAATTGTGTTCCCAGAAGAGGCTTGATTAAAACCTTGCTTCTCGTGTGAATAATGCCCAAGCCCAAAATCACATTGGCCCAATAATTATAAGCCATACTGAAAAGAGACCTTGAAGAAGTCCAAAGACATTTGATAAACATGGATGATCCTTCTCTTTATTGAGTAAAGAATGGTAATGGTGGCTTTAATTATTTCTTCTTTATACTCACTCTTATTTTCACTTTAAATAACTTTTAATAATATAACATAATAAGAGTAATTAGTGCAAGTATCAATATATAAGAAAATAAATATAAAAATTATAATGTCATATATATGAAAAGTCTTACATTTAGTTTATTTATTTAATTCATGAAAAATAATACTTTAAACACTCTTGGAAGTAAAATCATTTTAGGATAATAAAAATAAGATTTAGTAAAATATAAAATAACTTCTATGTACATAAATTATTTTTTCAAATCGCATATAATATAAAACAATATAGATGAAAACAATTTAAAGCACTTATTTTATAATTATAATTAACTATTATATTTATAAAATCAATTAAGCATAAATATAGTTAATTTCTTTAGTATTTGTCATCATCAAACTTATCAAATATAATATTACAATGCATTATGTCTGACCCCACTATCTTAGACTCGATGAAATATACAAGCCCACAGTTTGGTTAAGGGAAAAAATAAAACATGAAAAATAGTTAAATAAATAAATTGAAACCAAATAAAATTAAAATCTGAGGTAAATTTAAGAGAATAAATTAAACTTAAATAGAATCAAATAAGGCAATTACAAATTCAAGTGAAATAAACGATCAAAAGTACATTTTCAAGAACCTTACGAAAACTATATATCTGTATTATTTTGTTTTTGAGTTAAAGACCCCCTCAAAAAAAAATTAAGTAGTACTACGCATCTTATACGGAAGAGTAGGGCAATATTTCTCCAAAATAATTTTTTTTAAAAGCAAAATTATCATTCCATCAGAGGTACATCATCTTCTATATTATCCATTGATATAAAATAATTGTGGACTCATGCATAATGACAACACAACATTTTGACTCATTTTGCAACCATTTCACCACCGTTGGTTCCTGCTGCTACCACTGCCACTTCCAAACTCTTTGAACAACATCATCAAATGCTGAAAATGGATAAAAATGCATTATTATCGCTGTACGTGACTCCCATAACTATTCCATGCCAATGGAGAACAAGTCTCTAATAGAAGGATAATTTTTCTACTAAAAAATTGTTTATTGAAAAAACCCCATATTTCAATATTGAATGCCTAACACTCCTAGAAAAGAAGTTTAGAGAGATTTGATATCAAAGTATCCTTCATCAATGATATAGACTAATCTCTTTTTAATATATGAGGACAAAGAGTATATTGCTCCAAACTAAATTTACATCTATTTAAATTTAGAGACAATATAACTTTTGATCCATTAAATTTGTCTCAATTATTAATTTAATCTCTCAAATTTAATTTTATTAATTTAGTTCTTTGAGTTTTTTCGATTATGAATCTGGTTCTTGTTGTTAAAAAAAAAAGTAAGGTAATACTATTGAAATTTGTTAATATGGATAGTAAAATATAGATGGTAGCCATGTAAATGAACTAAAAGAATATAATTATTTGGATTAAAGATTATTTTTACTTTCAAAGTCTTTGCTTGGAGTCGATAGGTGTCCTGAACTTTATTTTAGATCAAAATACCCCACCCAAAATGTATGCTTGGCACTGCACATGGCATCTTTTGCTACCCTACCATTAATGTACCTTATTTAATCAAGTTTTTTGGACCAAAAATTATACATGGCACTTCTTTTGATAGCCAAGTGATACCTAGTCAAAAATTTAATTGATTATTTTTACCCTCAAAATATTTGCTTAAAGATAACTAATGGCTTGAACTTAATTTTAAATCATTTCCCTCCTTAAAAGTTAAAAAGCCTAACTACGTGTGTCCTACCATTAATGTATCATAGATAGACGTTAATTAAATTAGTAGGTCACACGCGTGTGTAAATGTTGCATCAAACTGGATGCCTAGTAAAAAGAAAAAAGAAAAATCTTCTCCAAAAGCACCATAAAATACAAACAATTCTTCTATCTGTACCCTCAGCAGCTCAACTCAGATTTTTTTCCCAAGCATCTTACATTCTTTATCACCTCAATCCCAAAACCTAACTTTAATGTAGACAATCACTTGCCTTCTCTCATGATAACCGTAAGCCTTCAATTATCAGGATTGAGGGCAAGAGCTTGTCACACATGGAGGAATGTTTTAAAAAATCTGACTTAGGATGCCACATGTACACATAGAAAAAAAAAATTAATTTAATTTTTGACTATGATCTGATAGAGGAATTTATTTTAATATCTGACAAGGCATCCACTGTGGTGCCACATGGACACGTGTGAAATTCATTAATTTAAATTAATGTTCATTTGTGGTGTGTTAATGTCAAGACTTGCATGGTTAGATTTTTTTTTTTTTTAATGTTAAAGAGAAAATGACCCAAAATCAAGTTTATGATACTGGATATTCATCAGCAAGTATCAAGGACGAAGATGATCTTTAATTGCATTGGATGTGACTTGGACAATTTTTGTCAAAAAAAAAAAAAGTTAGCGGTCACGTTAAGGGCAATGTAAAAATGGATAATTTTGGATGATTTTCTTAAACATTTAGGAGGAAATGATCAAAAATCAAGTTGAAAACACCTGCAAATTCTAAGTGAATATTTCAAAGGAAAAAACTTTTAATCCTATTTTTTTTAGGTAAAGAAAAAACATATTCTAAATTTTGAAAAAAAAAACAGTAGAACAAAATACTAAGGGATTATTTTAATAAAATTTAAACTAATTTTGAGAGTTATTTTGTTCTTATTTAACTATATGTACATGCGAAATCATAAATACACTTTACACATTAAATTTTTTTAGACTCAATCTATACTTTAAAACTTAAAGGACTCACATGATAGATAATTTTAGAAAATATAAAAGATCAAATTAAAATTAAGACAAATTTAAGGTGAACATTTCACCATCCATTAAATCTAACATGAAAATACTTGGTAGACATAAAAGCCAAATTTATACGAGCAACAAGGTGGAAAAAGTCAAGCCACATTTGTAACCAAACACACATAAATATAGATACTCTCTCCGTTTAAAAATATAAGGTATTTTTAATGAAATCTCATATTTCAATAAATAGTTATTTACTTTTAAACTAACTCTATCTTTTCATATTTACCCATATTAAATACCTTATAATAAATATAAAGTCATTATCAATATGAGCACTTTTGAAAAAAAAGGCAATGATTACACCTCAAAAGACTAAAAATACCTTATATTTTTTAATGGAGGGAGTATAATAATAAAAAAGAGGGGGAATATCAATAAATAAATCCTTGAAAGAATTTAACATCTAACAAGTATTTAAGTGAATCTGATGTTTATTAAAACTTGAGCTTTACTTGTTTATTGTGAATATTTACTTGTTAGAAGTCTTTATTAGATATTTAATTCTTTAATAGGTCCTTCAATGATATTCTCCTAAAAAAATTATGTAAATTACATTATCTTATATTGTTTGTCTCCCTCGTATGTTTTTTTTTTTTAACAGCAATTCATCTCCCTTGTATTTATACACGTTATTATTTTAATCTCGTTCAATAGTTATAGAGGGGCATTTATGTTAGGAAAAGTTTTAGCGAGGGAGCCTTAACTTAAGATATTAAAAAAGAGAACCTAGATTTTTTGAAATTTCACTACAGGGATCAGTACTGAATTAAAATTAAATTTGTGATAGAAATAATAAAATTATCCTCATTTAAATGAACAACATACCGTAGATAAGATAACTTATTTGTTATCATATTGTATGTTATGTTATTTATTAAATTATTGTTTTTTTTAAATTTGTTCTCTAACTTTTCCTAACTACTTCATTTATAGTCCTACATCCACTTGATTTTATTCTAAGAGTCATAAACAATTGAAGTAGGAAAATAAATAATATTCTATAAGTAAATGAATAACATATAGTATGGTAATAAACGAATCTTCCTCTCATGAAACTAAGACTTGAAATGAAATTAATTGAAACTAAAATTATAAACAAGTGATGTTGGATAATTAATAATATTTCACAAGTAAATAAACAATATACAATATCAAAATGAACAAATCATCTTATCTACGATATGTTGTTCATTTAAATAAGGACAATTTTTTTATTTTTGTCACAAATTTAATTTCAATTTAGTACTTGATCCTTGTAGTGAAATGTCAGAAATTTTGGGTTCTTTTTTTTTTTAATATATTTGGTCAAGGGTCTCTTATTAAAATTTTCTCTTTATGTTACATAAAAAAATTAGGAGCATTTTATGGACATGTGATCCATGTATGTCCATTTACCACCTTTAAGCGTGTGTTTGGATAAGGCAAAAATAGATTCCCTCTCTCCAAAATTAATTTTTTCAGCAAATTACCCAAGCAATCAAAAAAGGACAAAAATTGATTCTGAGGCGATATGCACGTTTTCTCGTAAGCTCCGTGCATCAACTTTTGCCAAAAGCATATCAAAAAACGTTGGAGAAAATTACAAAGAAAGCCCACAAAAAAATTATAAATAAAGCACATAATTTATTAAAAAAAACATTAAACTCTCTTCTTTCTCTGTTTTATTTATTTCTTAATAAAATTCAAATTTTTGTATCCTCAAAAAATTAATGTATGATATTTAAGAATCAAATTATATAGTAATTTATATAGCTAAAATTAATTCTGATTAAATTATTCAAATATTTTTAATTTGTTAAAATTAATTTTAGAAAACAGTATTCAAACAGATTGCGTTATAACATAATCAATTATGATTAAAATCTATCACTTAATTAATTATTTTCATAATTTATTATACCTAACTAAAATTAAACGGGCATTAAGTTTAACTTCTGTTGGCCAGCTGTTAAGATTAGCCCAATTATATATTTTTTAGCTAGTTAAAAACTTTAAGGTGCCAACATGAGATTTCATAATCCTAATTTAACTTTCAAATGATTAGATGCACTTAGCTTCTACACAGGCAAGCTTTGATCTATACAATGTAATTTCTCCTCCTCTTTCTTTCCCAACCAACTTGAATAGAACTACGCATAGAAGATTCACACTGTGCAAAAATATTTTAATTTTGTTCTAGTCTAATTTGAGAAAGTCCAATCTTATCCTGTTAAAAAAGGGTCTTTAGGATTAAAAAGATTAGACTATTTTTTTTAAGTTAGATTGGACAGGAGATTAGATATCTGGACCATTTGGTATAGTCTGGTCCTATTAAATTTTAATATGATTATAATTAGTTTAGGGTAAAAATAACTTTTGGTCCCTATATTTTACTTATATTTTACTTTTGGTCCTTATATTTTCTTTAGTGTTTTAGGTCCATACATTTTAATTTTTCATTGTTTTGGATCTTTCCAAAATCCCTATACTTTACTCATAGAGGAATTGAAAATAATAAAAATAAAAGTGTACGGATCTCCAGCATCGAAAAAAAGTATAGAGACTAAAAGTAAACTTGAGTAAATTACAATAACCAAAAGTTATATTTACCGATTAATTCACTAATTATTTATAATAATAAGTTAAGATTATTAATAATTTAATAAGTTTAGTTCTTGACACAATTGCACATTCAAACTAATAATTTAATAATTTGGACCACTTGGATTGTAATTGAAATTTTTTTATTGTTGGAAACTATTATGAATTTATTATGATTATAAATATTTTATTATTTTAATCGAGTTCATTATGTTAAAATGAATTATTACCTTTCATAGAAAAAAAAAAAATAAAGCTAAGTGGGAATTGGACTAACATGACCATTCTTTCAGTTTTATAAACTAAATCTAGTCTTATTAATTTTTAAGTTTTCACTGAATCAAATCAAACTAATTACTGTCTAATCCAATTTTTTTCATAAAAAAAATTAAATTTTGAGTTAAGTTGAAATTTCATTCCGTTTAATCTTTCGTGCAGCTCTAGATTCGGTTGTTCCAACTTCCATAGGATTTTTTTTCTTTTAACGGGTAGAAGTGAAACTTCATCATGAACTGTACAAACGAACAAGAAGCAGGGGAATAAAAAATTGCATCAAAGCTCTATAAGTAGCGTGGGTCCTAATGATGGATCAACAGTGGCCCTAACCTGAGCTACGTCCAACAGTAAAAGTGTCGCGAGTAAAAATACGGCGGCCCTTAACATCCCAAAGTCTCCAACAAGGATTCTTGAGAGAACCTGCATGGGATTTGCAATCTTGCGCTGAAATCGGATGTATTCCCTCTCTTATAAAAGATGTAAAAAATATAAAATATTTTTAATTAAATTTTATTTTTAATAAAATAATTACTTATTTTTTTATATTTTTTTATATTTAATAAGATGTTTTACTTTTAAAAAATATATAATAATTTATTTAATAAGAATATTTAAAAAATATAATTATCACATTTTAAAAGATTAAAAATATATTATATTTTTTAATATATAATTTTTAAAAAAAATTTATATTTTTAAATGGAGGGAGTATTTATTTAAAATTTTATTTTATTTTTTGTTTGATGATTTTATTTTAAGTAAATACAAGGGGTATTCTCCAACGGACAATCCGGAAATAATCCCTTTCAAGCGTAAAAATGTGAAATAGGCCTTGTCTCTCTCAACAGGTTTTTTTTACACCCTTTTGTTCCTACTTTAGAGTATTTTTTGGAAGAGCTTTGTGAGACTTAACATAAGTTACATAAAAGGTTATTTATTACTTTTTTTAAATTTTACCCTATTGTTAGTTTAATTTATGGCTCATCTCTTTTTTCATATTTTTAATAAGAATAAAGTTAAAAAAATTATTTTAAAATATATTTAATGAGTCAGAAATCAAATCCAGAAAATATGCTCAAGGGCTTGTTTTACTTCTTAAGAATCAATTTTGAGACCAAAATCATGGTTTTACAAAAATTTATCTAAACATTCTCATTTTGTAAAATTTCAGTTAACTTGTGAAACTCTATTTGAAAAAGATAAAATTTTCTCCATTTGCAAAATTTCATTTAACTCCTTTTTTTGTATTATTTATTTGCACATTTAAAATTGATTATCAAAAAATTATCCAAAAACACCTTCAATTTATTAAAATTAATTTTTAAAAAGTTATCCAAACATTATCACATTTTAATAATTAATATTTTTTAATTGAAATCCAAACACACCCTAAAAAATCCATATATCCATTAATTGCGCCAGACCGTGTTGCTTGGTTATGTGATTTATGGCCAACATGTATTTATTTCTTTTCACTTTGTTTAAAGTATATACATTTTTTGTTTTGATTTATTTTCAAACCCTTCCCACTTTGTTTAACAAATTCCTACTCATTCATAAAGAAATACTTAATAGATTAAGTACATCATGTTATTTATAGTCTGTTCAATTAAAATACTCTAAGTAATTTAAATAAAATTTTGTGTGACATTTTTTAAATTAATTTATTATTATAACAAAATGCATATTTAATTTCTTACATTTTCTCTCTCTACTATCATTAATATCATAAGTAATTTATATTTTATATCATCTAAATGTTATATTTTTATTAGACAAATCACAAATGATGTGGTGTACTCAATTTACTTAAGTATTTCTCCTATTTCATATTATTAAATCCATATATACTCCTTTGTTTAATATTATAAGATATTTTTAACAAAATTATACCTCAAGGAGTTAGTTACTTGTCTTTAAAATTACATACTATTTTTATGGTTATCCTTATTTAATATAATGTCTTTATTAGAAAACATTATTAATTACATCCCTAAATAAGAATAATTTTGTGAAAGCCTCATTAGTTACTAGAGATTTAAAATGCTTTATATTTGTTAATATTTTATCATAAAAAAATATATAGTATATCTTTTGACGACGATAGAGTATCCCATTCTAGTTATTGGAGTAATTTAAGTTGTTCAAATTAATTTACACAGTTTTTTATTTTACTTTTAATGTTGATTTTTTTATTTTAAAGAAAAAGACACAAATGAAGATAGCCATTCAACTACCCTCAAGGAGAGGATTGGCAGGATATGAAATATTTATCTTTATTTATTTTTTTATTTTCTCATAGGCATCCTCTTATTAAATAGAATTATCATCATTATATATATAAAAGTAAGGTTAAAGATTATGAGAAAATGTCACATGTTTATTTTTAGGTTTGCTGTAATTTTGTGCTTTGGGCTGCCTTTCTTGCAATTATGTAATTCAGAGTCAGGTTTGGAGTCAAATTTGGGATGATTTATTATTTTTTTAATGTATATAAAATATATATTATTCAGGCTTAGAGTTAGATGTAGGATTATTATTAACTTTTAGATGGATATAAAAATTTATTTTTTTACCTATTTGAAATTTAAACTTGATGATATTTAAATTCAAATGAGTATCTATCTATTTAAAAATTTAGAAAAAAATAACCTTTGTTTAAAAATTTCCATCTATCATCATGGGTTTTCGAAAATTTTTATCAATCATAAAGATTTGCCAAAAATCAAGGTTTGTATGATCAAATATATATATTTGAATTCAAATTTAAATTAATATTTATCTATTTAAATATTTATAAAAAAGAATCTATATTTAAATATTTAGATCTTTCTCATGATTTCAAAAAAATTTTTATCATATAATAAAGTATAAAATATCTTTTTATTTGAAGTCAAATTAATATCTATCTATTTAAATATTTAATAAATAATTATGGGTTTAAAAATAGTAAAGTACATATTTTTGTTTGCAAAAATGCATATCATCAATAATTTATTTTTAAAATATTAATTTTGATGGGTTGATATACATATTTAATATTGCATGGTTTAACAAAATATAAAATTTTGTTTATGATTTGCAAAATATATATGATAAATGATAATTAATTTTTAAATTCAAATTAATTTGGAATCACTTTAAATATTAGTCACAAAAATGAATACTTAATATCTGTTTTAAAAATCACCCCTCATTTTTCCTCCCAATTTAGCCTTATTTATTATAAATTACTAGGCTAGGCAAATATCACATTTCAAAATTTTACATTTGACTCACTCCTACAACTACATTATGTTTATTCTCCTCTTGATTATTATTCATGAAATCCATGGCTTTTACATCTAAGATTCATGCAATTCATATCATCAATACAGGAAAAAGATTGGCATATTGTTGTTGGGTGATCCATCATGTGTGAAAATGTTGTTAGGTAGAAATACATCTAAAGACTTCAACCGGTTTTGAATTGGTCTTCTAGATATTGGAGTTATCACTTTCATATTTTCTTTTTTACATTTATAACTCATTAATTATGTCTATATATTTACTTAATAAATCTATTTGAGATTGAATTTCTATAGTCATTTAAACGTTTTTTGTGAGACATTTTAGAGATAGGTTGCAATCATTTAAAATATATGAAATTTTAGAATTTAGGATCTCCCAATGCTCTGGATCTTATCAGAGAATGAACTATTCATACAATATTAGCTTTATATACTCGACTACTGTGAAGTTGTGTTTTAAGACAAGTTCTATCCATCAATTTGGGTTATATTTTGTCAATATTTCAGCTATTGTAGATAAGAAGGCAGGAGAAAATGAATAATAATTATTTAGTGGGTATGTCATTAAACTTTCTAAATTTTTTTCAAAACTCTAATTATCATGTTTAATATAATATCTTATCTTAAACATTTTCTATCTATTTGAAAACTTTATTTAATGCACTTGTATAATACCCCATCTATTCAAAAACTTTTCCTATTTAAACTTTATTTTTAAAACTTTATAATGAAACATATATGTAGCATTATACTTTATTTATATGAAGCATATTAAGTTAGATTTGCTATGTTGATACATAAAGGTTAAATAATTATATGTTGTTTATAATCATACCTTAATAATTATTTATATGTAGTAGGTTCCTTCATCGTTGTTTATTTTTCTAATTTATTTATTTAATTAATCATGAAAATAAAAAAAATCATCATTATTCTACCTTGTAAATGACACTGGCTTTAATATTAAGAAATATATTATTAGTTCAAATGATCACTCAAAGTACACATCATTATTTAAAAAAAGTGTGAGATTAAACAATTCTAATCCAATGCCAAATATCTAATATCTATGCAATGTATAGTTGTAGATTATATTATATAGAACTAAAAAAGCATATAAAATTTTCTCTATTTAATAGATTATATATCAGATTGGTTTTAAATTTTATGCTTTTTGTTTCATTTATTTAATTTTTTTTTTAATGTTCTTCAATTTTTTATTTTTTCTTTTTGTTTGATACATGTTAGCTTGACAATTTTAATAAAAATTTGTAAGCGCTACCTAATAATTACATTTTATTCATCCTTCATGTATAGATTAAATATCTAATCATTATATATAAAAAATAGAGTTAAAGGCTACGTACGAATCACACATGCTTTTTTTTTTTTAGATTTGTTACAATTTTATACTTTGAGAGGCTCTTCTTGCAATTCTATACTTCGAAGTCAAATTCAAAGCTAAGTTCATGTTGATTTATTATTTTTATATGTACATAAATTAAAGTATTTATGTTTGGAGTTAGGTTGAGATGATTTATCACTGTTATATGTATTAAAAAAATTAGATTTATCTATTTGAAATTCAAATTTGATAATTTGAAAAGGATATTATATTTTAGACATATGTTTATTTTAATTCAAATTAATATCTACATGTTTAGATATGCAGAAAAAAGAAATTATGTTTAAATATTTAGATCTCTTCTCATGATTTCAAAAATCAAGATCATCTTATAAAGTATAGATATCTATTTACTTGAATACAAATTAATATCTAGCTATCTATTTAAATTTAAATATTTAAAAACTATCATCGGTGTAAAAATTTTAATTCAAATTATAATTTCTGAGATATATATCTACAACAATTATGGGTTTAAAAATATTAAACTTCATTATGTATAATGATGGTGGCATTAGAATTACAAATAGATATTATTTACGGAAACAATAGTGGCATTCCTATGAATATCTATAATTGAATAAAAAACTAAATATCATTCAGGACTTTAAATTGATATTATTGTTTAATATATACTAAGTATTTGTCATCACAAAAACAAGATTTAATATCCATCATTATTTTAAAAATTTATCCTTTCATTTTCTCTCTCAATTCATAGTGTCAGCCACGCATCACATTTCACCCCCTCCATTTTTTATATGTATAAAACAAAATTGAATTTACTTGAAAATAATAATATCAATATATTTTTTCTACAAGATTTAGTTAGGAATTCAATTTGAATTTGATATTGGAATTAAAAATCAATATAACAATTTCATGGCTGAAAAAAAGATCAATTCAACAATTAGATTAATAAAAAGAACCACAATTTTCTCTATTTTACTTTGTATTCACCATTTAAATTTTAAAACTATGGAATTAAATCAAAACCAATGCTTACTTGGTGATAGTTTATAGCAAAGGAGGATAAACAATGGGGCCAAAAAAAAAACAGAGAGAGAGGATATTCAAAATTTCAAACTTTGGCATGCATAAATTTCTTTTCATGAGTTTCAAATATAGTTTTGAGTTAGTTTTTCAATATGCTAATGTAAGTTTTTGTGCTTATAATTTCTTTAAAGTAAATATAATTTTTTTATTTATAGTTATACTCATTGTCTATTGATTATTGAATTCCTCTAATTATTTAAAAGTCCTTAATAAGGAGCCAAGGTCTATTCAGTCTTATAGTTTTAATTTTTTAGAATTGTAGATATTTGAAAGAGGGGTGTTACTAACAAGAATCATTTAGTGAGTATGCCATTAATATGTCACGCAGTCTTTTTTAACACTCAAGATATTTAATATCCCAATATCTCACATCCTATTAATATTTTTTGGATTATTACAATTTTATATTATTCAAAATAAATTTTATCTTGAGAATAAATTGTTAACAACTTTGAAAACAACAGTATAAACTAATTTTTAAAAAATGTAGTATAAATAAAAATTCAATAAATAATTTTTTAATATACTAATTTTTGAGTCTATAATTTTTATATAATATATATTTTTGTACATAATGAATATAATACATATCCTAACCTAATTAGAGACACTCTAATCAATTTGGTGTAATAATATTAAGTATCTTGACGTTATTAAGAGAATATCATAATTAAGTATATACATGTTTTTCCTATTTTAGATTGTTGAATATATGAGTAGAACTTTCAAAATTCGGATATGTAAATCATTATAGGATTATTAAATTTAGTGGTCTTTTCCTTGTACTTCAAAGTGTTTGTCTCACAGTTCTGTACTTTGAAAATTAAATTTGATTGTTGGTTTATTGATAGGTTTTTAACTAAATTTTTAAATATTTATATATATAAACTGAAATGATAAAATAATATTTGAAATCCAATTAATATTTAGTTATGGAATAATTTTAATATTTTTATAATATTTTCATGTATCTATGCAGTTTTATAACATTTTCTTTCATTCCATTATTGGATTATATAATTATTTATCTTATTTAATTTGAAAATATGCCGCATCTGCTCTAAAACAATAAGATTTGAAAATATCTTCGTTTGCATCTAGAAAGTTGATTTTGTTTTTAAAGTCAAGTTCGGTACTCGGTTTGGGATGATTTATTCTTTTTATCTGTATATAAAATAGAGTATTTAAATTTAAAGTTAGGTTCGTGATAATTTATCATTTTTTATGTGTTTCAAGCTGCCTTTTATGTGACTTTGTATTTTAAAAGTTAGGTTTGGTTATTAGTTTATAAATTGGTTTGGGCTGAAGTTTTAAGTGTTCATATATATAAACTAAAAATATAGTTAGAAGATGTATATATTTCAAATAAAATAAATTAATTTTATCTACATTCACCTAGATTTAAATATTTAAAAGTTTAAAATATTATGAAATATGTAGATTTGAATTTCAAAGATTTGGATTTGGATAAAATTACATGAAATTCATATTCTCCAGTTGGAAAGATATCTAAATTAATAATTTTTAAATAATTATCTATTCAAAGTCATGTATTATTTTTAAAATTTTACCGAATTAATCAAATTTTTAAAAAATTTAGTTTAATTTTCATAATTCTTTAATCTGAGTAGTATTTTTTTTGGATTTTTGGTCAATGTATAAATATTTATTCTCATATAATTTGCTTAATGAATTTATGTGTGCTACTTTAAACAATTTAAGGACTAGCCACATGTAATACCATGCAAAAAATTTATACAAAATATTTGCTTGATATTTGAATTATGACTGGTTAAAAGATGCATGTCCTTTGAACTAAAAACTTAAATAAATTATATTTATGTAAAAAATGTATATTTGATATTTCAAACTAGAGTCAAAAAAGGGAGCAAACAGAGCCCATATGAGCCTGTTCATTAAAATCGTGAATTACAATATTCAAAATTAAAAAATAAGTAATATAAATGTTGTTTTTAAAGTACAACATGTTTTCAACAATTTAATTAAAAATTGTAATGAGTGATTTTGTAGTGGAGCATATGGTAATGTCAGTAAAGGCATTACAATGTGCCAGGCTGAAATTTCTACTGTCATTTTAACATCAAAATGATAAACTTTCAATGTGAGCTGTTTTCACATGCGTCATTCGATTGGAGTAATTCAAGTGCCTATATGAAGCTTATCTTATAAGCTAGCTAATAAGACCAATTTGAACACAATCTAACAGTCCGATTAAAATTTAGACACTCAGGGTATGAAAAGTCACTTTTCTAAAAATTTTGTGCACCCTAATGCTTATATCAATTCCTTTCTCGCATTAAACCACACAAAGCCTTGAATCGAGTCTAAAATGACCTAATACATCTAATTAACTACAATATATCACATACACCTATATATCAAAATTTGACCCCTCAACGGTCAATTTTCACATTTCTCAAAATTTTATAAAAGAACACATTTTGACACATCTTGTCCCACTTGGCCATTTTTCTCAACACATTCACATAGAATCAAAACCATAATACTACTCAATCTTAGCCCTAAATTACTCATTTATCATAATTTCACACATAGGCTTAAGATTCACCAATATTTACAACATTTTCAACACATACACACCTAAATTGTAGCCCTTAATTCAATTCACCACATATATACACAATTAGGCTTAGATTTCACAAAACCACTACTTAAAACATGCATGTAACCCTATGGCAACTCATAAACAAAGAGTTCACACTAGATTAGTTCATTATATAAACTCCAAGTTCACACAGCTTCACAACACTAAGTCAACCCAATCTCTTTTTCCTTGCCCTAATTATTACTTGGCCCTATAAAAATGTAACCATGGGAGTGAGATAAAAATCTCAATAACGGAAGAATTTACTTATATTGACTATCATGTGAAACTTTATGAGAGTAAAGTATAATATACCATTTTATATAGCATATCACATACTTCATTTCAAATATCATTTATATCAATCATTTTATCCCTTTTTCACTTATTTCACCACTTTTTCACCTATATAGCATATAGCAACTTATAGCATCACTTAGCAAGATCATTACCTATCAAACCTCCAAATCACCCCGACATGAAACCATAGGCTCATCTTAGACCAATGTACACTCTTATTAGCCCTGAGCTCACTTTTAGTGGTAAAATCACTCAACTTAAGGTGTTATATCTCACTTTTAGACTATGGTTTCCCCTAATACACACAATGGGGTGTCATTGAGTCCAACATTGTATCACATAGACACAAAAGAGTCCTAAATCTCTAACACCACACCTCAACAAGCACTAAAGAAATCTTCTCCAACACCGGACCATGAAAGGCACTAAGGAAGTATAATATTCTAATACTGCACCCTATCAAGCACTAAGGAGAATATTCCATATGTTCTTATCATCACATCTCCTACTTAGGTGAACTTTCACACCTACGATCATGCTTTTCGAACCATATAGGTTCCTAATCACCACTTTACATGTTTTCTCATACATAAGCTATATATATTTTTTCCATACCATATGAAATCACATGTTTCAATACTTTTATTTAGTCAAAAGTCATTTCATGCAACAAGCATAAAATGCCATAAATCATGCTTTGTTGAAAACTATTTCATGCATTACATAGTATACTCACATATAGTTACAAGAAATTGTTAAACTAAAGAAATTATTTGGTTACCTTAACCCTTCTGTCACTATAAAGGTTACCTATAGATTTCAACCACCACTGCAGCTTATCGTAAGCTTCCTTTCTCAACTCACATGCTCAATATGCCAATTTGAACACATGTAGCGCAATTTAGTCATTTGGTCTAATTTGACCAAAAACACATATTTACCACTTATGGCTCTATTTAGTCATATATTCTTTTTCATTTATCCATCTTATGTCCATTATTACTCAATTACTACTTTACAACACCTTAATCAATCTCACTTCACTCAAACCAGATTCTTACCCCTTTCTCTCTCTAACTTAGGGCCAAATTGAGTCTATAGGTTCAAAGCTCTATCGTTTAGCTCTAAACTAGTTATAAAGCTCTAATTTAGCTTTCGAGAACCTTTTTATTACTATTGGGCAAGAATCAAATCCTTAAAATTTCACCGATTTGATTTCTCTATAACTCATATTTAGAGAAATTTGTGTAGAATGGAAGGTAAGAGTTAAATATAGCTTACCCACTAAGTAATTCATTAGAAGCACCTTCCACCACTCTAAAATAGCTTGCCCTAGTAGATCAGCCCTTCTTCTGTTCTCCTTTTATGTGTTTTTAGATTTTCCTTTCTAAAATTCACCTAGATTTCATGACTTAATGTGTCATTTTTTAGTCTATGCACCACGGCGCATGCAACACAAGCTGTGGTGCATGGCATAGTGAGAATAATTCTCACCACGCGTACTTACTTCAACCCAAAACACAATCCTTCCACCCATACCTATTCATTTAACATTCCAACATGTGAAATCATCACATAAGCATCCAAATCTCTAATCCCACACTAATTACTACTTTACCCTTGATTAACAGCTAATCACGGGATTAAGAAATTTAGGATGTTACAGAATCCTAGAGAGATGAAGATGAAGGATGAAGCTTAAGCTTTAAATTGGCTAATTTCTTTTGAATCCTACTCTCTTTTGTTTTTACTACATGGTTAGATTCCTTAATCTAGGGTTTAATCATCTTAGCATATAAATTATAATTTATATTTGATGTTGACGTAGAGAGAAGAGAGTTATTTCATTTAATTTCTTCCTTGGCTGTATGACTAAATTCAGCCACTCTTTATTCAGCACATAATGTTGTGCTTTTTAATTAGTGAATTACATGTGTTAATATTGCATAATCTCGTGATGTTAATATATGAGTTATTAAGTAGCTTGACATAATCTTGTGGTTACTTAATTCATGTTTGGCTGTGGCAATAGAGGGAGGATTTTGAGTGATTCACTTGGCTAATTTTTACACCAATTGGTTAATTGAATAAAGGACTTTAATTTAAGACTTAGGAAAATTAGCTAATTAGGTTAATCGGCTTAAGATAATCTTCTAAGGTCAAGACAACTTTAGTCAAGAGGAAAGGGAAGCTTAATTTGGCCTAATCATAAGATGCTAATGAGTCTAAAATCAACTAATTTCTAGGGCTCCTTACTTTTGAAAAAGGAAAGTTCATTTCACTAACTTTAGCTAGCATTTTAATTATTTGTCAATTAGATAACTAGGTTAGTAATTAGGTAATCAAATTTCCACAACTTGGGTGACTTATTTTATTAGATAACCTTTAATTAAGATAAAACCATTCCTTAGGAGATAAACTAGGGTTGGCCCTATATTACATTAGGGTTAACTTTAGTTTAATTTTGAGGCTAGAGTGACTAAATTCCTATCACTTACTTTATAAGGTAATGTATCATCGTTCCTATTAAGGGATTTAACCCTATTAGCCTACCAGGAGTTTTAGATAGAGCTAGTATTGGGTATGACATCAATAGTGTGTGATTTGAGAGAAAAAATGTTCATAAGTGAGTAAGGTAACCCTAGCTTGGTAGCCTCTCACTGTATGATTAAGGCCTTAGGTAGTCTCACCATGTGGAAAATCCCTTCCATTTTTTAGCCCATGGATTTCATGTTAGAGGAAATAAGGGAGGATATAAGGAAGAGATTGATCATGCATTTCATTATTGTTATGTCATTTGAGTGATTGATGGCTATGTTTGAGATTATAACTGTAATTATGGAAATGAGAACATGTGGTAAACATATGAAAAATGTGCATGTGGGCATTTGTGCCAATTGTGTACAAACATTCAGTACTTGTGGGCAGTCATGCTAATTTTTTACTTGAGTTTATTCTGGAGATTATTTACATGAATTAGATGTTAATGTGATCAACATGATCTTGATATGAGTTTCTGCATGGTTATCTTGATGAATTTATTAGCCATTTACATTCATGATTAATTATCATGCATTTATATAACTTATATGTCCTTTGTTTATTGAGTAGTTGTACATACCCATTTATTTTAACATATTACAAGAGCTAACTCATCTAGGAAGAATAGAGGAAAGGAATATCAGGCCAAGTGTTAATAATCATTTATGTAGGCCTTTCTTTTTATTTTGATATATGTATTTAGTTTATGATATTGCCAACTAGGATAATATATTTTGATCCACTTGCACTATAGGTTTTATGTTAGGTGGAAGTATATTTTGAGCCTTTAGGAATGTGATTTGGTGCTTGTGTTTATATTGGTGGGCCAAAATACTTGTGCAAGTAAAAATAGTTATTATATGCATGATTTGAGAACTTGAATATTATTATGGTCTCTTCTTGTATTTTTTGTGTCCAAATGTGAGTAGTTGATATTAACTAATATGAATGCAAAGGAAAATTCATGTATGTGATGAGCTATTGATAAATAGATGATACATATGGAGTATGATGACTAGGTGATAATTATTGTCATAAATGTGATTAAGACCTTGGCCCCTTGCTGCCAGTTATGGAAGGGTTTGAGCGGCCAAGTATTATATTAGTGAATATACATACACTATGTGGAGCAAGGCACAAAGAGGAAATAAGGGGGGAAGTTGTTTTTTTCCCTCCCATATTGAAATGTGTTTCTTAAAGCTTAACCAATCTCATACTTCTGCACATGTTTAATTAAATGATATAAGCTCCTGAAATATTTTAAAGACTTAGGACCCTTTTATTTTAAATAATTTGTGAAAATACAAGTTAAGGATTTGTTTAAGTTAATCTCTATAAGATTACCCTTTTAGGTTAGTCCTTGATTAACTATGATAGTATGATGATTTAAATCCCAATTTAAGGCACCCTTACACTTCATACTTAGCTAAGGAATGGATTTGTACAAAATTGTACAAGGACTTAATTAATTAAATTTTTTAGGAAGGCACACTTATAAAAAATTGTGTAAGGGGTTTAATTCAGGTTAAGAGTATGAAAGTTAACTTAAACCTAATTAAAAAGAATAGATAAGGAATCTAACATTCCATAACTCTTAGGTCTCCACTTTGGAGAGGTTTAAACACTCCCATTTCTATTTCACTAGTTAATTAGGTTTTAATTAAATATGACCATTTAATTTAATTAGTTAAAATCAATCAACACTTTGTTAGTTTAGTACACTAGTTTAGCCTTAATTAACCTTAGATAGCCTCCTTTATAAAGAATGACCTAAGTCATCACTAGTATTATATCAGTATTAATTTAGCTATCTTGAAGTATAAGTGACCATCACCGCATAATGATTAATAGGTAATGTGTAACATCGTAAGTTTTTTAATTAGTGATTATTAGTGTTTTTAAGGGTAATTTGGTCAATTTAGATAAATTATTGATTAATGAGCTTTATGGGAGACTAATATAGTTTTTAGATCCTTGGACAGCCTTAGAAGAGCATTAAGTTGATGATTGAGTGGGCTATGGCATGAAAAGGAGCTTAATTTTTGGTGGAGATCTCTGTGCTATGTGCCGCGGCGGGTGTGTCAATGCACCATGACACAAGTGCAAAAATCAGCAACTTATTAGACATGAAAAACAGACTAAAAACAGAAGAAAGAAAGAGAGATAATGAGAGAGCAATAAAGAGGAGCTCATATACTGCTAGGGCACAATCCCTAGGCTATGTTAAGAGCATTTAGAGCTTGAATCACTATTGGGTAAGTTTCACATTCACTCTCCTTCCTCATTGATGTGAAATTTATAACTTAAGTTGTAGTATGGGGCTTGATCTTGGTCCTTTTAGATTTTGACCGAACCCATTAGTTTATTTAAGGTCTTAGAGAGTTAAATCAAGTTTCTAATCCTAAGTTTATGAGTTTTATGGTGATTGGAAATTTTTTGAGGATTTAGATGAATACTAGGTATAATTTAAAGATTTTCAGACAATATGGGAAATTAAATGATGAATTTGGTGTATTGGGACGTTTAATAGGATAGGTAGAGTGTTTTGAACTGGTCAATGTGGTTAGATAAAGAAATTGAGTGTTATGGGCACTTAGAACCTAGAAAATTCAGGGTTTATCTAGAGTGATAATTGAAGATTATCACTTGATTGTGTAGATTATGTAACATCCTAAATTTCTTAATCCTAAGTTTAGAAATTAATTACGGGTGAAGTGGAAATTAAGTGAGATTAGAGGTTCAGATGATTAATTAGTATTTTAACTTGTTTGTGTGTTGTATAGATAGATATGGGTGATAGGAGTGCATTTCAGGTCGAAGCAAGTGTGTATGGTTAGAATAAATCTCACTGTGCCATGCGCCATAGCTTGTGCTGCATGTGTCATGGCACATGGACTATAAAATCACTTCTTAAGTCATAAAATAAGGTGATTTTTAGAAGGGAAAATTGAGAAACACATGAAATACAGAGAGAAGGGCTAAGGAGCTAGGTTAAGTCATTTTAGAGTGGTGAAAAGTGATTCAAATCGGTAACTTGCTAGGTAAGCTATGTATAACTCTTACCTTCCATTCTAAACAAATTTCTCTGAAAATGAGTTATAGGAAAATTGAATCGGTGAAATTTGAGGGGTTGATTCTTACCCAATAGTAATAAAAAGGTTCTCGAGATTTAAATTAGAGCTTTGTGACTAGTTTAGAGCTGAACCGTAGAGCTTTAAACTCATAGGCTCAATTTTAGCCTTTAGAGAGAGAAAGTTAGGGCAAAAATCTAATTTGAGTGAAATAAGACCGGTTAAGGTAGTGTAAAGTAGTAATTGGGTAGTCATGAACTTAAAATGGATAAATGGAAAAGAGTTTACAGCTGAAGATAGCTCTAAGTGGTAAAAATAAGTTTTTAGTCAAAATGGATCAAATGACTAAAATGTGCCAAATGTGTTCAAATTAGCATATTGGACACGTGAGTAGAGAAATGAAGCTTGAGATAAGCTTGTATGATAGTGAAAATCCACGAGTAACCTTTCTAGTGATAAAAGGGTTGAGGTAACTAAATAATTTTTTTTGTTTGACTGTTTACTATAATTGTATGTTAGTATGCTATGTAATGCATGAAATGATTTTGAATTGAGCATGTTTTATAGCATTGAGTGATTGTTGTGTGTGTGAAATGGCTTTTGATTGAAATAAGCATGGAAATGTGTTTTGTAATGAAAAGCATCATATATTGTATAAGAAAATGTTAAATTATGAAAAAGGAACCTTAAATGGTTCGAGAAAGCATGATCTGAGTGGTGGGAGTTCACTCGAGTATAGGAGATGATAAAGACCATATGGCAAGGTGTTTTTAGTACCCTGTTAGGGTGTTATGTTGGAAATAATTCTCCTTAGTGCCTTGGAAGGTGCAGTGTTAGAGAAGATCTCCTGAGTGCCTATTAAGGTACTGTGTTGGAGATAAGAGACTCCTTAGTATCTTTGTGATACGGGTTAGAGTCAACGACGCCCTATTGTGCGTATTGGGGGAAAACCATAGTCTATATTATGTGTTAAAACATCTTTGGCTAAGTGATTCTATTACTGTAGGTGAGCTTAAGACTAATGAGAGTGTACATTGGTCTGAGATGAGCCTATGGTTACGTGTCAGAGTGATTTAGAGGTTTGGTTGGTAAAGATCATGCTAGTATTTTATGTAATATGATGAAATATTTTGAGATAACATAGAATCATTTAGGATTGATGAAAAGCTAGAAATGAAATGATATATGTGATGTAATTACTACTTTATGAGATTTTAATGATATATTATGTTTACTTTCATAATGTTGCATGTGATAGTCAATAGGAGTGAGTTATTCTGTTATTGAGATTTTTATCTCACCCCATGGTTACATGTTTATAGGATTGGGAAGTGATTAGGCCAAGGAAAGAGAGTCTGGACCAGCTTGAGTTGTGAAGCCGTGTACTATGAGGTTGTGTAATGAACTCAATTAAAAGATTGTATATATTAGTATATATGAGTTGCCATAGGGTTGCATACATGTATTGAATTGAGTTTTGTGAAATGAAGCCCGATTATGTGTATATGTATTGCTTGAGACAAATGGGCTTTGATTCAAAAATGTTTGTGTTTTGTGTTGAATTGTTTGTTTATGTTAGTGAATCTTAAGCCAAAGGACAAATTATAATGAAATGAGTAATTTGGAGGCTAAGATTGTATTGTGAATATGATTGCATATGTATGAATTGAGAAATAGCCAAGTGGGCTAAGTTATGACAAGAAATGGCATAGTATGTTAAGTTAGTGAATTGTGAAAATTGGCCGTAAAAGGGTCAAATTTTGATATATGAGAATAATTGTGATTAATTGTGGTCAATCAGGTATATTAGATCTTTTGGACTTGGTTTAAGGCTGATATGGTCTAATGAGAGAAAGGGATCGATTTGAGCACTTGGGCATGCAAAATTTTTAGAAAAGTGACTTTTTGCACCCGGATGTCTAAATTTTGATTGGACCATTAAATCGTGTCCAAACCTGTCTCATTAGTTAGTATACGAGCTAAGCTTCATGTGGGCGCTTGAATCACTCCAATTAGATGTTGTATGAGAAAACAATGCACACCAGAAGTTCATCATTTTGCTGTTAAAATGATAGTAGAAAAATGGACAGGTGCGTCATGGCGCATGGTGATGCATGCCGCGGCGTACGACATAGACAGGGCAAGCCTATGGCTCTGTGCAACATGATGTTGCACATGGATCAAAGTTTAGTTCTATTTGTGTGTTGAAATGCATACATTTGAGATAGGAATGCTGGTCGGTTATATCCACTATATATTTGAGGAATATATGATTTATTTTCACTGTGTTTTCTCTTATTGTATTGTAATTTAATTGATTTTATAAGTAAGTCTTTAGCCAAAGATTTTTTAAATGAAAATTTATTACCATAATTGATGTGAGATAATGGTAACACCATATTCTTCCCTTATATAAAGTGGATATATGAGAGGAGTTACAATTTTGGTATCAGATTCTCGGTTTTTCAAGACCTGATTGTTATTAATACATTCATTTAGAAATAGGGCAACTTATCTTGTTCATTAAATAAATTTTTCCTTGATGCCCTTTGTGTTTCATATTTTTTTCCTTAGGAGGGGAGAAAATAGTACAGTATGAGAGGCACTCGTGCGAGAACTATAGTATCTAGACGGGTCATAGAGGAGGAGCGGGAGTCAAAAGTTCAACCAGTTTAGCCACAAAGGGATAGACATGATGAGCTACTGGAAGAGCTTAGGGATATAGTGGTTAACATAAGACAAACTGTTAGCAATCATGACACGATCTTAAGGGGTAGAGAGCAAGAAGAGAGAGTTGAAGTTCAGAATATCCCAATATAGGAAGCACATAGTAGACTTGGACCATCTCATAATTTAAGTAGTGGACCAGAGATTCTTGGCACTAATTTATCTATTCATCATGCTTGGAAGATGTTTGTTCAGTTCAATCCGCCAACATTTAATAGAAGTATGAGGGAAGGTGAAGTAGAATTATGGATAAAACGAATGGAAACCATCTTTGAGGTGGTGATCTGTACTTCAGAGCATAAAGTTATCTTAGCCATGATGCAGTTGGTTAGTGCTGCTAAGAGATGGTGGGAATTTGTGAGACCAACTGGTGGTATTCATTTGAGCTGGGATGAATTCAAGAGAATATTCTTTGATCAACACTTTCCAGTCTCATTTAAAACTGAGAAGGAAGAGGAATTTCATGCTTTCAAGCAGGGAGACCTAGATGAGGAAGAATTTATAAGAAAATATAATGACCTGTCGGCTTGTTCCATATATCTTCTACATAGTAATGACCTGAGGTGGAAAGCTGAGAGATTACTTGAAAAGATGAAACCCGAGCACAGGCAATAGATAGCATTGCTTGATGTGACAACCTATGAGGAAATGTGCCATAAGCTGAGGGTAGCAGCTAAGCATAGTAGAAAGGTAGATGCTGAAAGGAGACGAGATAGTATGGGAAGATTTTCATCTCCTATGGGTCTGACTGGTGGAATCTCAAAGAGGACGGAGTTCAGTGCAAGCAGTTCCAGTTCTTCTAGAAGAGGTTTTAGCGTAGTCTCAACCTGTGCATAGAGGGTCAATGTAGAGGGGTGAGAATTAAACCTCTATAATCTTCGAGGCAAGCATCAAATGTTCTAACTCCGACTTTTAGTACTGGAAGGATGCCCCTATAATATCCCGAAATTTTTAAGACTCAAGTTTATTTTAAAATAAAATATCTATAATTAAATTAAAATTAAGAATAATTTGATAGATATTCAAAGTTTAAATTTTGCTCGATAAAAGTTTGGTTTTATTTGATTTTTAACTATGGAAAAAATTACCAAAGTTGACCCGAGCTTTTGTACTATAATAAAAAATGTTGGGCCCTTTCTTGTAATTTTTTCCAAAGTGTTAGATCAGCTTTCTAAAGAGAAATAGAATGCAAAAACGAAAAATATAACAAAAAACAAAGGAAAGAAATGAATGGATAAGAGAGTGAGAGGAAGAAGAAAGGAGGAAGAGAGGGAATGAGGTTTGGATCTAAGAGGCTTTATGACCGTTGTGAGCTCGGTTACACGATAGGTAAGCTTCCTACTTCAATCCTCTTCCCTTCCTCTTGATTTTTATCAATTTTAGAAGAGCAAATTTTTGAATTTTGATTCTAAAGGCTTTATTCTCATAAGCTTTGGCAACTGGTCAACAGGCATACCCATTCTATTTAAGCGCTCGGCATAAAAAAAAGAATGCGTCGCCCCACAATCAAACAATGCTTTTAAATCAAGGCCACAAATAGAAGCCATACCAGTGATCAGATTCGATGACTTCCTAGCCTCCTCCTGAGATACTATATACACTCTACTAGGAATCACATTCCTTCGGTCCAAGCTCTCATGCAAATCAGGGCAGTCACGGATCAAATGGCCTAACTTTCCATAGTTGTAGCAAGCAAAGCAACGACCAAAATGAACCCTGCCACATTTATCACAAGGTGACCTTGCTATGCTTAGAATTGGGGCTTGACTAGCTTATGAAGAACATGTTAGAGCATTCTCAGAGAAACAAGAACCCCCAAATCTCTTATTACCACCCTGATCAAAAGCAGAAGAAGACTTAGCTCTAAAGGAGCCACCAAAAGAAGAACCAGAGCTAAAACCCATTCTCTTGGATACACCACCAGTAGGAGCCAAACTAAAAGAAAATTAACCTTATGTATCCTTACGCTGACTACTCTCTATGTCTCAGCCTCGATGAGTGGCAATCCTCAGATAATTGTACATCTCATCATATGTCGCCTCGCCTAGCAAAGATAGTTGCTAGCGGTACTCTGGTCTCATCTTCTCTAATAACCTCTTTGCTTTTCACTTTCTATCATTAAAAGCCCTTAAATATGTTGAGAACTTAGACAGCTGATTGAATTTCCTTATAAAGGTCTCCTCGTCTAAGTCCCCTTACTAAAAAGCATGAAACTCTGCCTCTTTCTCGTCTCTGAAAGCTGGTAGAAAGTGAAAATCAAAATCTTTCCTTAAATTCAGCCCAAGTCATGGAACTTCCATCCGTGGGCTTAACAGAATCCCACCAATACTTGGCTTCACCAATAAGCTACATCACACCCAAGATAACCTTCTGCCTAGATGTACACCTCAACACAATAAATAGTTGGTCTATTCGATCTAACTACTCCTTAGCTTTCCTATCAAGCATACTACCATCATATATGGTCGGATTGGAGTGAGAGAATTTCTTTCAAGGTCAGTATATGTCATTCTCCAAGTGATCAATAACCATTCCATGAGCTCACATAGCACTAGAAGCTCCTTGCTCAGCACCTGGGTTAATATGCTGATCTGGAATAGCATGACCTCTAACATTTTGTTGTATATCCACCATCACTTCAAGCAGCCTAGCCATGACTGCATCTGTCCCATATGGTAGTGGTAAAAGTGGAGGTAGAGGAGATGGAGGTGGTAGTCATTTCTTATTCCTCGATCCACCTCTTCCTCTTCAAGCCGTATTATAATTTAAAGCTGTACATTCATACGTGTACAGACCTTTCTCCCCTCCTAAAGGAACAAGCCAGAAAATGAAAAAATAAAGTCGTCCAAGTTAGTGACATAAGGGAAAGAGCATAAGAGTAATGTATTTAGGGTGCCAATTAGGAAAGAGGAATCATAAACATAAAACTGATACCAAATGTAATACTTGGCCCAAGTATTATCCAAAAATCTTATAATTCAAATAAACTAAGTGTGGTTAAGGAGTTGATCCTCTAACCAACTTAGAAAACAAATCATTTAAATCACTAAATAGATAAACCATCACAAAATAAACATTTAAAATCTTAAAAAAATTTATAGGTTATACTTCTAGTGCACAAAAGCAAGCTAGACAAAAGTGAGCTAAAAAGAAGCTATCATGACAGCATTAAATTGCTGTCATGACAGCCCTCCTGAGCCAACTTTCAAGAGGCGCCGTTATGCTATTTGACCTCCGATTGAAGTGATTTTAAAATTCACAGTCATTTTTAATAATTAATAGTAGTACACTAAATTTCAAAAAGATCTAACGGTCTGATTAAAAATTGAACATGTTACAAGTTTGGTCATTTTTACAGTCATAAGGCTATCATGACAGCACCTCTGAACTAACTTTCGGAGTGCACCATTTCATCATCTGACCTCCGATCGAAGTGATTCTAAAGCTTACATGTCAACTTTAAATAGTACTATTAGCATACCAAATTTTGAAAACATCCAACGGATGGATTAAAATTCGTGCATGTTGCAACATCAACACTGTCGCTGTCATGATAGCACTTTTGTTGTCATGACAGCTCCTTTGAACTAAATTTCAGAGTCCATCCGATGTCCAATTGACATGATTTCAAAGCCCACACGAAGCTTATAAAAATTTTTACTTGTGACCCAAATTTTAGAGAAATCCAATAGTCAGATTAAGATTTGGACACCCAGATGCAAAAGTGTAGCATTTTGGTAAAAGCCATTTTCAAGTTTGTCCAAATCTTATCCTAAGGGTCATAAACTTATGGGAACACTTTGGACATATCAAAAAGGACTAAGAGTACCAAATAGAAATTCAAATCATGAAAAACCTCCATACATCAAAATTTAACCACCTGGGTGCTATTTCCCAAGATTGACCCTAAACCTCCAAAATGCACAAATCATACAAGAGTGGCCAAAAATCAATCCAAATACCATATACACATATGAATACACATGCTAAACATTTTTACTTAGCTTAGAGATCTTTGTGGGCCCCACACACCTACTCTCTCTATCTAAGTTGTATGTTTTCTCATAGCACACCATTTCCAATGCAACCACTTTACATTTGCTTGTAGAATCACATATATATCAAAATAAATATCTACTTGTAGTTGAAACTTAGTCTACTAAATAAATCCATCAAAATCACACGCCATAACCAAGTTTCCTAGCTACAAATCTACAAGTAGATAAAAATTCATACACAAGCCAACAATCCACACATATTCACACATATATTTACATAATCACATCCTACTAGCACCTTAACCTAAATACATTACAATATACTTGCTCAAAAGAAAAGGGTTGTAGATCTTTACAATCCACAAGCAAACCCCTAGCTCAGCTCTTTTTCCTGTCCACTTCTGAGTCCTTTGCTTAAACCTGTAAATATTGTAAAGAAAGGGGTGAGACAACCACAGTCTCAGTAATAGAGAAATCTACATTGATTTTTATAAAGGAAGCCATAATTGAATAAATGAATACTAAATTCAACGTAGTATATAATTTAGCTATTTAAAATGCATGAATGCATGACATAGGCCAGTATGGCCTTTCATGACTAACAAAATACCCCCTGGCACTCTTTAACTCACAGGTAAATCTTATACTCACTTTTACCTCCACAGGCACAAAACATAATCTAAGGCATGATCTAATCCATCAAAATGCCTATGCCCTTTCAACGTAAATCCTGAGCAGTCGAAGCTAACTCCTTCCTATAGCCAGCCTGACTTACTCTCCATATGAAGGCTACCTTGGCCTAGGCACTCAACCTCATACTTTATATGTTAGATACCCTCCCCTATTGAATGGTGTCGAATACTCAATACACTAACTACTTTAGTGCACTAAGCCCACAATACATAAGACAACACTGAGTCCTAGCAGTGTGCCATAGAATATTACAAGTCCACACCTTATCATTAGTGAACTCCCACCGAAATCATGCCTTTTACTTTTGTCTAACTTTCCCGAGTATTGACCACTTCAACACTCTAAGGTAGTATAACATTTATAAATCTCCCTTAAACAGTTCCTTAGCCTATCTAAAATACCTAACTTAGTTACACTTCCTTAAGTACAACTTCTATTCTTTAGGATTACAATACATGCAAACAATCTCGCTTCCATAAAAACATTATTGTTAAATAATTAGAAAACATATTTGCACTGTAATCAAAGTAGTACCTCATAACCCTGTATAAAGCACATTTAATCTTTTAAAATATGTAATGCATGATAGCTAGTAATATTTATTTAAAAATAGATAAACAAAGTAATAAGAAATATAAATTCTCCTGTTACCTCAACCTTTTAGTACCAAAAGGGTTCCTCTTATACAAAATAGGACTTGGCTTATTCCTTAACTTTTCAATAAGTTCCACCAACAATTCCTACAACATATAAGTAACCCATATCATTTTCCATGGCAAATAGTATTAATGAAGACTATAACTCATATCACACAACTTGGGTCAATGAGCCATAATCCATCCTAATGGTCCATATATTAAACGAACCATTCACATAATATCACTTAACCACCAAAACTATTTATTAGCCACTACTAGGCTAATTTTCAATTCATATAATTTTTAATCAATTAAAAACCTTCATTTAGTGTCACTAACTTTCACCATTAGCCCTTATAATGAAAACAAAACCTTAATTTAAATCTTATTAGGCTCAAATAACAAAATTATAACTAAATCAATAGGCTTAACCATTAAGGAGAAAAACCCACCTCTTGGGGTTTGACTTTTGCCTTAAAACTTCATTTTTCATCCAATTTCTTGCTGAAAATATTAGAGCACCATATAGAAACTCAAAACAACCTCCCAAGGACCAAAAGAAACTAAAGCTTATAAGAATAAAGCCTTTGTAATCAAAATCCAAAAATTTTCTCTTACAAAAATTGAAGAAAATCAAGAGGGAGGGAAGAGGATTGAAGTAGGGAGTTTACCTATCGTGTAGCCGAGCTCACAATGGTCAAAAAGCCTCTTAGATCCAAACCTCACTCCCTCTCTTCCTCCTTTCTTCTTCCTCTTACTCTGTTGTTTGTTTATTTCTTTCCTTTGTTCTTTGTTATATTTTTCATTTTTGTGTTCTATTTCTCTTTAAAAAGCTAATCTAACACTTTGGAAAAAATTACAAGAAAGGGCCTAACATTTTTTATTATAGCACAAAAACCTGGGTTAACTTTGGTAACTTTTTCCATAGGTAAAAATCAAATAAAACCAAACTTTTTCTTAGTAAAATTCAAACTTTGGACCTCTATCAAATTATTCTTAATTTTAAATTAATTATTGATTTTTTATTTTAAAATAAACTCGAGGCTTAAAAATTTTGGGATGTTACATTCTCCCCTCTTTTAAAAAGGATTTTTTTCCTAAAATCCAAGCCAACGCAAGAAATAAAGAGAGAACATACTTAGGGAAACAACAGTGGATACTCCTTCCTCATTTGATCCTCAGTCTCCCAGTTGCATCTCCCGGAGTTGTCCCTTTCTAAATCACTTTTATCAACCAGATTATTTTATCTTTAAGCTGCTTATCCTTAGCATCCACAATACGATCTGGTTTAGTCCAGTAGGTTAAATTCTCCTAAATTTTAACCTCCTCAGGTTCTATCACATGTGATGGGTCTAGCTGGTACTTCTTCAGCTGTGACACATGAAACACGTTATGTAGACTCACTAACTAAGGAGGCAATGCCAACTGATAAGCCACCAGCCTAACTTTCTTCAACTGAGGACATAACTTTTTAGCCTAAATTGAGCATCTAATGCCCGTCAATAAGGAAACCTTGAGAAATACACGTTCCCCAACATTAAAAGACAGGTTCTTACGATGATTATCTGCATAACTTTTTTGTCTACTCTGCACTGTAAGAAGCTTTTATTGGATCGATTTGATTTTCTATGTTATTGAGACTGTATTTGTCTCACCCCTTTCTTTGCAATATTTACAGGTATAAGCAAAGGATCTAATAGTGGATGGGAAAAAAAGCCGAGCTAGGGTTTGTTTGTGGAGTGTAAAGATCTGAAACCCCTTTCTTTGAGCAAGTATATTGTATTGTATTTAGGTTAAGGTGCTAGTAGGATGTGATTATGTAAATATGTGTGTAAACATGTGTAAATTGTATGGCTTGTGTATGAATTTTTATCTGCTTATAGACTTATGGCTAAGAAACTTGGTTATGGTGTGTGGTTTTGATAGATTTATTTAGTAGACTAAGTTTATACTACAAGTAGATATTTGTTTTGATATATATGTGATTTTACAAGAAAATGCAAAATAGTTGCATTACAATGGTGTGCTATGGGCAAACATACACATTGGATAGAGAGAGCAGGTGCATGAGCCCCACAGAGATCTATGAGCTAATTAAAAATGTTTAGCATGTGTATTCATATGTGTATATGGTATTTGGATTCATTTTTTATCACTTTTGTATGATTTGTGCATTTTGGAAATTTAAGGTCTATCTTAGGAAATGGCACTTGGGTGGTTAAATTTTGATGCATGAGGGTTTTCCATCATTTAAATGTTCTATTAGGTACTTTTAGTCCTATTTTACATGTCTAAGTGTTCCCATAAGTTTGTGACCCTTAAGATGAAATTTGAACAAATTTGAAAATGGTTTTTATCAAAAGGTTGTACTTTTGCATTCGGTGTCTAAATCTTAATCTGGCCGTTAGATTTTTCTAAAATTTAGGTCACAAGTTAAAAATTTCATAATCTTTGTGTGGGCTTTGAAATCACGTTGATTGGAGACTAAACGAAGAAATGGCATACTTTGAAATTTGGTCTGGAGAAGCTGTCATGACAGTAAAAGTGCTATCATGATGGCAACAATGTTGATGTTGCAACATGCATGAATTTCAATTCATTTGTTGGATGTTTTCAAAATTTAGTATGCTAATAGTACTATTTAAAAGTGACATGTCATCTTTAGAATTGCTCCGATCAGAGGTCAGATAATGAAATAGTGCACTCTAAAAGTTAGTCTGAAGGTTCTATCATGATAGCTAATGACAGTAAAAATGATCAAACTTGTAACATGTCTAATTTTTAATCTGACCATTATATCTTTTTGAAATTAAGTGTACTACTAGTAATCATTAAAAATGACATGTGAAATATAAAATCACTTCGATTGAAAGTCGAATGGTGGAATGGTGCCTTTCAAAAGTTAGCCCAGGAGAGCTATCATGACAGCATCTTGTTATCCCCCTTTTGTCTAGCTTACTTTCGTGTGCTATAGGTAGAACCTATAAATTTTTTTAAGGTTTTAAATGTTTATTTTGCTATGGTTTATCTGTTTAGTGATTTAAATGATTTTTTCCTAAGTTGGTTACAGAATCAACTCTTTAACCATACTTCGTTTATTTGAATTATGGGATTTTTGGATAACATTCAGGGCAAGTGTTACAGCCGTAATGTAACATATGCAACAAATCTCATATGGGAGGATGTTGGGCTTGCTACAAGTATGGTAAGTCGAGTTATATTGCGAGGCAATGCCTAGAGGGCAGAGTTGAGCGGATTAAGTAGAGATCGATGGTTCCTGGCTGAGTATTTACAGTTATACAAGAAGAGGCCAGAGCATCTCTGAATCTAATCAGATGTATGATCTCTTTAAATGGTTACAAAGTAGAAGTATTATTTGATTCTGGTGCCACCCATTCTTTTATGTCTAAGGAATGTGTGGATAGATTGAAATTATCTTTACAAGAATTACCTATGCTCATTAAAGTGACAACACCTTCTGGATTGTCTAGTAGTGCAAGTCAAGCTTGTTAGAATGTGGACAGAGTTTCCAAGATCGATCTGATTTGTATTCTTATGAAAGGAATAGATGTAATAATTGGCATAGATTGGCTAGTAATAAATAATGCTACACTGGATTGTGCCAAAAAAGTAGTTTCGTTACCAGTGTTGTGTGCAGCTATGGAATCTTCAGAGCAACCTAAGTTTCTATCGATAATGAGTGCTGAGAAGTTGATCCGACAAGGTTATGATGCTTATATGGTATTCTTTATAGTTAACATAGTGTATGATAGTGGGATTGAGAAGACTGGGTTAGTAAGTGAGTTCCCAAAGGTATTTTCAGATGAGATGGCTGGATTACCTCCTGAAAGGAAAGTTGAGTTCTCAATTGAATTGGTTCCTGGAACCAAATTGATATCAAAGGCTCTTTATAGAATGTCGCCATCTAAATTGGCTGAGCTAATGAAGTAGATCAAAGATTTGCTAAAGAAAGGATTCATCAAACTAAGTGTATCACCTTGGGGATCACTGATATTGTTTGTGAGAAAGAATGATGGCAGTTTGGACTGTGCATCGATTACTGGAAACTAAACAAGGTAACTGTGAAGAACAAGTATCCTCTACCAAGGATAGGTGATCTTTTAGATTAATTGGCTAGAGCCTCAGTCTTTTCTAAGATTAATTTGAGGTTGAGGTATCATCAGTTGAGAGTTAGTGCAGTAGATATACCAAAGACAACTTTCAAAACTAGGTATGGCCATTATGAATTCTTGGTTATGCCATTTGGTTTGACTAATGTGCCAATAATGTTCATGGATTATATGAACCGAATATTTAGGCTATACTTGGATTAGTTTATAGTAGTCTTTATAGACAACATCCTGATCTATTCTGAGAATGAGGAGCAACATGCAAGGCATTTGAGAACAGTACTACAAATTTTGAACGATAGAAAGTTGTATGCCAAGCTCAATAAGTGTGAGTTTTGTTTAAGAGAAGTGAGATTTTTAGGACACGTGGTATTTACAGATGGAATTTCAGTAGATTCGCATAAGGTTGATGTAGTGTTGAAATGGGAACGTCCTGGTTTAGTTACAGAGATATGTAGTTTTTTAGAATTAGCTGGGTATTATTGACAATTTATCTAAGGATTTTCCCAAATGGCTTCTTCTTTAATTAAACTAACTTGAAAAGATCAGCCTTATATATGAGACGATCGGTATGAAGTGGCATTTTAGAAGTTGAAAGAGAAATTAACCGTAGCACCAGTGTTGATTATCCTAAACCCAAGGTTACCTTATAAGGTATACACAGATGCATCTTTGAAAGGTCTTAGTTATGTCTTGATGCAAGATAGCCGAGTAGTAGCTTATGATTCACAACAATTGAGACCACATGAGGAGAATTATCTTACGCATGATTTAGAGCTTGCAGCAGTGGTGTTTGCTCTAAAGATTTAGCACCATTACCTGTATGGTGCAGTGTTTAATGTCTTTAGTGATCGTAAGAGTTTGAAATACCTGGTGGATCAAAAAGAACTGAATATGAGGCAAAGATGGTAGATGGAGCTTATTAAGGATTATAAATTTGAATTGAAATACTATCTGGGTAGAGCTAATGTGGTTACTGATGCTCTAAGTACGAAGACTTTACATGTGGCAAGTCTTATGGTTAAGGAATATAGATTGATGGAATCATTCGTTAAGTCACAACAGGATGCACCATTGAAGGCATTAATTGGTGCCTATTCCACTAGGTTATACTAGTGATGAGAATCAGGAGATCGATAAGAGCCAAGAAATTAACTCGTAGATTCATTGGTCCTTTCGAGATTCTGGAGAGAATTGGACCAATTGCTTACAAGATTACTTTGCCACCACAGTTGTTGGGTATGCATAAGGTGTTTCACGTGTCGTAGCTCAAAAAATATCAACTTGATTCTTCACACATGATAAAACCGGAGGAGATTAAACTCTAAGAGAATTTAACCTATAAGGCTGAACTAGAACGAATCATAGATGTGAAAGAGAAGTAGTTAAGGAACAAGACTAAATGATTAGTTAAAGTTTTTTGGTGAGGCATGGCTCCGGGTGATGCTACCTAGGAGACAGAGATAGAATGATGCAGCAATATCCTTACCTATTTCTATAGGTATATAATTATGTCTTTTATGAATTTTGAGGGAAAAATTCTTAAAAGGAAGGGAGAACTATAACATCCTGAATTTATTAATCCTAAGTTTAGAGATTAATTAAGGGTGAAGTGAAAATTAAGTAGGATTAGAGATTCAGATGATTAATTAGTATTTTTGACTTGTTTATATATTGTATGAATAGATATGGGTGATAGGAGTGTGTTTCGGGTTGAAACAAGTGCGCGTGGTGAGAATAAATCTCACTGTGCCACATGTCGCGGCACATGGACTAAAAAATCACTTCTTAAGTTATGAAATAAGGTGATTTTTAAAAGGAAAAATTGAGAAACACACAAAACAAAGAGAGGAGAAGGGCTAAAGAGCTAGGTTACGTCATTTTAAAGCGATGAAAGGGGATTCAGATTGGTAACTTGCTAGGTAAGCTACGTATAACTCTTACCTTCCATTCTACACAAATTCATTTGAAAATGAGTTATAGAGAAATTGAATTGGTGAAATTTAAGGGGTTTGATTATTACCCAATAGTAATAAAAAGGTTCTCAGAAGTTAACTTAGAGCTTTGTGACTGGTTTAGAGCTGAACGGTAGAACTTTAAACCTGGAGGCTCAATTTTAGCCTTTAGAGGGAGAAAGTTAGGGCAAAAATCTAATATGAGTGCAATAAGACTAGTTGAGATAGTGTAAAGTAGTAATCGGGTAGTTGTGAAACTAAAATGGATAAATGGAAAAGAGTTTATAGATGAATATAACACTAAGTGGTAAAAATGAATGTTTTGGTCAAAATGGACCAAATGACTAAAATATGCCAAATGTGTTTAGATTGGCATATTGGACGTATGAGTAAGAAAGGAAGCTCGAGATAAGCTTGTACGACAGTGGAAATCCATGGGTAACCTTTCTAGTAACAAAAGGGTTGAGGTAACCGAATAACTTCCTTTGTCTGATTGTTTATTATAACTGTATGTTAGTATGTTATGTAATGCATGAAATGGTTTTAAATTGAGCATGTTTTATAGCATTGAGTGATTGTTGTGTGTGAAATGGCTTTTGATTGAAATAAGCATGGAAATGTGTTTTGTAATGAAAAGCATCATATATTGTATAAGAAAGTGTTAAATTGTGAAAAGGGAACCTTAAATGGTTTGAGAAAGAATGATTTGAGTGGTAGGAGTTCACCCGAGTATAGGAGATGATAAAGACCATATGGCAAGGTATTTTTAGTACCCTATTAGGATGTTGTGTTGGAAACAATTCTTCTTAGTACCTTGAAAGGTGCGGTGTTAGTGAAGATCTCCTGAGTGCCTATTAAGGTACTGTGTTGAAGATAAGAGACTCCTTAGTATCTTTGTGATATGGGTTAGAGTCAACGATGCCCCATTGTGCGTATTGAGGGAAAACCATAATCCATATTGTGCATTAAAACATCTTTAACCAAGTGATTCCATCACTGCAGGTGAGCTCAAGACTAATGAAAGTGTACATTAGTCTGAGATGAGCCTATAGTTTCATGTCAAGGTGATTTGGAGGTTTAGTTGGTAGAAATCATGCTAGTATTTTATGTGATATGATGAAATATCTTGAGATAACACGAAATCCTTTGGGATTAATGAAAAGCTAGAAATAAAATGATATATGTATTGTAATTACTACTTTATGAGATTTTAATGATATATTATGTTTACTTTCATATTGTTGCATGTGATAGTCAATAGGAGTAAGTTATTCGGTTATTGAGATTTTTATCTCACCCCTGTGGTTACATGTTGATAGGATCGGGAAGTGATCAGGCCAAGGAAAGAGAGTCTGGACCGGCTTGAGTTGTGAAGCCGTGTACTATGAGGTTGTGTAATGAACTGAATTGAAAGATTATATATATAAGTGTATATGAATTGCCATAGGGTTGCATGCATATATTGAATTGAGTTTTGTGAAATCAAGCCCGATTATGTGTATATGTGTTGTTTGAGACAAATGGGCTTTGATTCAAAAATGTTTGTATTGAATTGGTTATTTGTGTTAGTGAATCTTAAGCCAAAGGACAAATTATGATGAAATGAGTAATTTGGAAGCTAAGATTGCATTGTGAATATGATTGCATATGTATGAGTTGAGAAATAGCCAAGTGGGCTAAGTTATGGCAAGAAATGGCATAGTATGTTAAGTTAGTGAATTGTGAAAATTAGCCATAGAAGGGTTAAATTTTGATATATGAGAATGATTGTGATTAATTATAGTTAATCAGGTATATTAGATCCTTTTGAACTTAGTTCAAGGCCTAGTATGGTCTAATAAGAGAAAGGGATCGATTTGAGCACTTGGGTGAGCATAATTTTTAGAAAAGTGACTTTTTGCATCTAGGTGACAAAATTTTGATCAGACCATTAGATTATGTCCAAACCTGTCTCATTAGTTAGTATACGAGCTAGGCTTTGTGTGGGTGCTTGAATCAATCCGATCGAATGTTGTATGAGAAAACGGTGCACGATAAAAGTTTGTCATTTTGCTGTCAAAATGATAGCAAAAAAACATACACACGACACAGATAGGGCGAGTGTGTGCCTTTGTGACACATGGTACAGTGCACGAACCAAAGTTTAGTTCTATTTGTGTGCCGAAATGCATGAAATTGAGATAGGAATGTTAGTAGGTTATGTCCACTATGTATTTGAGGAGTATATGATTTATTTTCACTGTGTTTTCTCTGATTATATTATGATTTAATTGATTTTATAAGTAAGTCTTTAGCCGAAGCTTTTTGAAATGAAAATTTATTATCGTAATTGATGTGAGATAATGGTAACACCATAGTCTTCTCTTATATAAAGTGGATATATGAGAGGAGGTTATAGATTAAGTGTTGCTTGAGCTACCTCGTGCATATAGAACAAGTGGAGCTAATGTTGAGTCACGGTAACCCTTTTGTGTGACAAAGGGTTGATGTAATGGAATAATTCATACTATTTGATTATATTCCTTAACTATTTATGAGTAAATATGTTGATTTGAACTTGAGATTTGATAACCTTCCATGTTACGAAATGTGATTTTTCGTGCATGTTAAATGAATTGTAATAATTGACATAATGAAAGTTTTATATGGATTGGTTGAGAAATGTGAAACATATATATGTTACATATGATGATTGTGAGCATAATCATGTTAGAGGGTAGGAGTTCACTTGTAGGAAGGAGTAGTAAAAGTCCATATGGCATGTATCTCCTTAGTGTCTAGTGAGGCACAGTGTTAGGGATTTTTTCCTTAATATCCATACAGGATACAGCGTTGAAGAGTGACACTCCTTAGCATTAGTGATGTGGTATTGGAGTAACAACACCCCAATTCATGTGCGAAAGGGAGAGATCATAATTTAAAAGTGGGACAGGACACCTTTGGCTAGGTAATCCTGCCACTGAAGGTGAGCTCGGAGCATAATGTGCACTTAGTCCAAGAGCCTATAGTTCCAATCGGGGTGATATAGAGGCTCGAATAGTAGAATGATCATGCTAATGGTAGATAACTTGTGTTTCTAAAAAGGAATTATTGAGTATGCTATAGTGAAAATGAGAAAGATTATCTTGAACTATGTTAAAAGTATATTATGGTATTTAAAAGCTTTACTCCCTTATGGTTGTGCATGTTAATTAATAGTAGTGAATTGTTCTATTATTAAGATGTTTATCTCACCCTATGTTTATATTTTACAGGTGAAGGCTCCGATAAGGGCAAGGGAAGGAAGGGGTGTCTGAAGAGTGAAGAGCATAGTTGTATAGCTCTTCCCTTTCCTCTCTTTGGATATTGTAATGAATATTGTCAATATATAATAGCAACTTAGGAACATGACATTATTTTGGGATATAACTTGTATGAATTTGAGATAAGTGTGCGTATCTTGGTCCAAGGTTGATGTTGTGGATTAAATGTTTGTGCTTGGCCAAGTTACAATTACAAGTGATATATTTGAAGTGATTTATATGCCAAAATGACCAAATTAAGATGTGTGTTAAACTTAATCCACCCTTTTGTATTATTGTCAAATAAGGGTCAGGTGGTCATTTGAGTGTGATTGCTTATTTGTGTGATATGAAGAAATTGTCATGTTGTGTGTGGTCCATTTAAGATGGTCAAAGTATCTTTGGGGCTAACGGCATTTGGCATTATGAGTTGGATACTTTTAAATGTGTTTTGAGGTAAAAACAAACTATTTTGGGTTCGGATATTCATCTTTTTAATAGATGATCGTTTGAGCGTGAAACTAGTGCTAATAGCTAGAGGGCTCAAAGAGCTTTGTGTGGACACTTAAAATGCTTAAATTGGTCGTCAGGTGGCAAAGCGGCATGCTGCAAAAGTTCAAAGAGCTATCATGATAGCAATCTATTGTCATGATAGTAGGTGCGTGTCACAACACATAATAGTTACATCGCGGCGCAAGTGGCCTTTAAGGGACTCTACCCTCTATGCCATCCACCGCGGCAGATGGGCCAGAATCTAGAGAATTTCCAAATTTACTTCTCTTGTTCTAATTGCTATTTTGATTTCCATGCTTCTGTTACCATATTTAATTAATTTTGAATTATGGTTTGAGCTCAAACAATATTTTAAAAAGGTTTTCTTGGAATCCTATTGTTTTAACTAATTATCTTTTAAACCCTTGGATTGTGATAACTTCTTCTTAGGATTTTACCTAATCCTGGTTATCATAATGGCATGTAAGAGTGTTGTCCTTATAATATCAAGGTAGACTTTACATAATGTTAAGGAGAACATTACAATTCCTTTATAATTGACCTTCCAAACACATACATCAAGTGGGAGGTAAAACAATCCTTTTTAAAATATTCAACTCCAATTAAAATCAAAATCATACACTTGCATCTACTTAACCCATTACTAAAACATATTAAGGGCAGTAATAAAAATGCCTAAATCAACAAAATAGGCTACATGCAAGTGGTTAATAGTTTAACTAGTTTTCAATTCCCAAACTCTTTCCGATGATTCCTAAACTGTTTCTACTCTAATTTTATACTTTTGAAGGGCCTTAATTTCTTGTTTTCAAGTTTATATTATTTTCAGGATCCCATTTGTACAATAATCTTTTTTATTAATCTTTGAAATTTTAAATAATCAAGGTTGATCTTATCATCCTTTGGCACCCTCTTCAGCTCAATTAATGAGTTTTAGTACTATAGTTACTTTTAAATGTGTTTAAGTGCGGTTTTTGGTTTAGGTAATGTCTGTAGACATTACCAAAGTTTTATCTCATTAGATTTTCTTCGCAAGGTTTTTAATGAGACAGTTTTAATAAATATAGAGATATTGTATATATGTACTCTCTTTCCTTCCCAAACTTTTTGTGCCATTGGATTTTACTTAGTAGGGTTGTAACTAGGCACATCATATAGACATTCAAGGGGAGGGTTATGAATATTTAGATGTTACGTGAATGTCTATTATCTCATTATATCTTTTAGATTCTATAATATCTTTTAGTTACTACAATATCTTTCAATTATTACTACCTTGTATATTTTATTTTATTTAATTAATATATTTCTACTTATAGATAGAAAGCACTTCAGTTGTATTCTATACACTGAAATGAAAAAGCTTCTAATTCTCTCATTATCTTCTTCTAAGTTTCTCTCTTCTATCCTCTTCTCAATTCTTATTTTCATAATGCACATCATATTTTATCTTTGTCAAAATTTGCACCTACTGCCTTGGGCCACAAACTAGTTTAAAATTAATATTTAATATAATAGATTAATGATTTTATGAAAATACTAAGTTAAAATAGAATTATAATAGTCTATTAGAAAATAAAAATAAACAATAAATTATTTAAATAAAATATAAACAACAACTTAATTTTATAATTTTTTTACTCTCAATTATACTCAAATGTGGATAATAATTTATTTTATTCTTTTAATTGTTATACATATAGAAATTAAAAATATAATTTTAGATTTTGCTTTTCCATATTATATAAATAACTTATTTTACTCGAGAAAAACTTATATAATTAGCTTTATATGTCTAAGGTATTTGTTTTCAATTAAACTAAGACATATTCTATAACAAACATATTGGAAGTCTCTTGTCTTAATTTAATTAGATAAAATTATATTAAATATATTAGACTAAGTCTTACCCATTTTATTTTAGAACTTGTTATATCATACGAAGTAATAATATAAATATAAATAACTTATTGCCTCCTTCTCACATAAATTATTTTAAAATTTATTACTTGTGCATTTTAAGAATATAAAAAACAATTTTTTGTTCTTATTATACTTGCATAAATTAAAATTTAAATAATAATGTATTTTATTTTATAATTTATTATCCATCAACGTTAAAAATATAAACAACTTTTTTTTGTGAGTTTGATTTCATGCTAACCACTTGTTTATGTGATGAGTGCATCTATTGCTTATAACTTCATCGAATAATTTTAACATGTATAGGGCATTAAATATGAATTAAATAACTAGTATATTGTAAAGAATAACAACTTTGATTATGTAAATCTACCCTCAAGGTCACACAATAGGCAATTGGCATCCTTTAGTCACAAAAAGTACAATGTTCCTAGAACCTTTTTAAAAATAAAACAATATTGCCCAATGTTCACGCCCGCGTGCACACAAGGCTAATTGTTAGTCACTTAGTTGACCACAAGAGAGATTATTTTAACTTGATAAAGCTAATTATTTTAACTTGATAAAGTGTAGTTAGCTACCATGTCTTTTTTTTCCTTTAGTCAAAACATAGATTTATAACTTAAAAAAAAAAAAGCACATGTTGTAATCTCCTCCCAGATTTATAACTTAAAAAAAAGCACATGTTGTAATCTCCTTCCATACCAAACTATAGTCCCACCACTAATCTAGTATAAGGAGGGGTTAAACAAATCACCAAACCAAAATAGTAAGAAACATTTAGTCTCAAATTCCTAGGAATCCAAGACTTGTTTGGTTAAATTCATTTAAAAACAATTACATATCAGCTAGTACATAGCAGAAGACAATCACTTGCATTCATTACTCCCAACATATGTTTTATAACAGAAGAATTACGACCAGAAGAAGGGCAATGCACTGTGGCATGTACCACATGTGCCGTGGCATATCGTATAGAGCTATGAGATCCTTGTCTATGCCATACATTATGGCGTGTGGCACCATGTGCCACGGAGCACAATGACATATTTTACTATCATTTGACAGTGCATGAAAGTGAACTTTTGGCATGTGTCATTTTCATTATTGACATCCAATCATAGTTATTCAAGCACCTATACAAAGTCTATTTCATAAGCTAACTAATAAAATAAGTTTAGATGTGACCTAATAGTTTGATCTAAATTCAGACACACTGATGCAAAAAGTTATTTTTCTTTCAAAATCTAACCACTAAAGTGTTCAAATCACACCCTTTGTCTCATTAGGTTATTTTGGGCCTAGGATCAAGTCCAAAAGGACTATTCACACATGATTGAACAACAATACCAACATTTGAACACATATATCAAGATTTGACTATCAACTCGTGCATATAACATATTATAGGCTTGTTTTTCACAACTATACAAATTCACACACTTTTAGCCAAACTTTAGCATAATCACCAACCAATCATCACTGCATGCATATTCACACATACACACCTTTATACAGTGCAATCCTAACCCTAAATCACTTTTCACCATGATTGGTCTAGGATTCACAACTGACCACAAAATCATTATTATACAATCATAACACATGCTTGACTAAATCTTAGCCCATTATCACATAATTTACTTTACATTCTACAATCCACATGCACTGGGCTAAGACTCTTAACATTACTATTTATCACAATTGCAAACATGCATATGATTTCCTATGGCAACTTTTCATTTACAATATATAAATAAAGATTCATTACATAAGCTCTAAGATCACATGATGATAGCACTACTATGCTGGTCTAGAAGCTTTCCCTTTGTCCGACTCATTACTTTGACATGTAAAAATTGTAACTATGGGTGAGATAAAAATATCAGTAATAAAATAACTCGCTACTATTAACTATCACAAGAAACTATATACAAGTATTGCATATACGTAATCAAAATAAAACATATACTATATTTTCACTTCATAAAACTCTTTGCATAACATATCAGTACTATTAGCATGATCAACTATCATCCGATTCTTCATATTGCAACCTCCTCTCATATATCCACTTAATATAAGAGGAGACTATGGTGTTACCATTAACTCACATCATTCACGATAATCAAATTCATTTTAAAAGCTTCAGCTGAAGACTTACTTTTTAAAAATCAATTAAATCTCAATTCAATTAGAGAAAATACAGTGAAAATAAATCATACACTTTTCAAATACATAGTAGACTTAAACCACCAGTATTCCTTTCTCAAATACATGCATTTCAGCAAACAAAATAAAACTAAATTTTGGTATGTGTGCCGCGATAGATAGTCAGTGTGCCACAGCATGTGACATAGAGTCATACGCTCTCTCTACCTGTGTCGTGCACCACAGCATGTGCCTCCATGCACCACGACGTGCCTGTCTGGATTTCTGCTATCATTTTGATAGCAAAAATGACGAACTTCCAGTATGCACTAATTTCTCATACGACATCCCATCAAAGTAATTTAAGCACCCACACAAAGCTTAGCTCGTATACTAACTAATGAGATAGGTTTGGATACGATCTAACGGTCCAATCAAAATTTAGACAATTGGGTGTAAAAAATCACTTTTTGAAAATTTTATGCACCTAAGCGCTCAAATCGATCCGTTTCTCTCATTAGACCATACTAGGCCTTGAACTAAGTCCAAAAGAATCTAATACACCTGATTGACTGCAATTAATCACATTCATAAACATATATCAAAATTTGATCCTTCTACGGCCAATTTCCATAATTTACTAACTTACCATATTATGTCATTTCATGGCATAACATAGCCCACTTGGCTACTTCTCAACTCATACACATGCAATCCTATTCATAATATAATCTTAGCCCTCAAATTACTCATTTCATCATAACTTTAGCTTTTGGCTTAAGATTCACACATCATAATCACAATACAATCTTAGCCCCCAAATTACTCATTTCATCATAGTTTGTCCTTTGGCTTAAGATTCGCCAACACATAACCATTACAACATAAACATACTCAAATCAAAGCCCTTTTGTCTTAGACAATACATATACACATAATTGGGCTTGATTTCATAAAAACTCAATTCAATACATGCATGTAACCCTATGGCAACTTATAAACACTTATATATACAATCTTTCGATCTAGTTCATTACACAATCTCAGAGTACACAGCTTCTCAACTCAAGCCGATCCAGACTCTCTTCCCTTGGCCTGCTCGCTTCCCGGTCTTATAAACATGTAACTATGGTGGTGAGATAAAAATCTCAGTAACAAAATAACTCACTCCTATTGACTATCATATACAACAATATGAAAATAAACATAGTATATTATTAAAACTTCATAAAGTAGTATTTACATCATATCACATTTCATTATTCACTTTTCATATCTCTCAAAGGATTTCATGCTATCTCAAGATATTTCATCATATCATAAAATACTAGTATGATCTCTACCAACCAATGCTCCAAATCACCCTGACATGAAACCATAGGCTCATCTCAGACTAATGTACACTATCATTAATCTTGAGCTCACCTGCAGTGGTAGAATCACCAGGCCAAAGATGTTCTAACGCACAATATAGACTATGGTTTTTTCCCAATACATACAATGGGGTGTCTTTGACTCCCACTCGTATCACAAAGATACTAAAGAATCTCTCATCTCCAACACAATAACTTAATAGGCACTCAGGAGATCTTCTTTAACATAGCACCTTTCAAGGCAGTAAGGAGAATTGTTTCCAACACCATACCGTAACAAGGTACTATGGAAACCTTGCCATATGGTCTTTATCATCCCCTATACTCAGGTAAACTCCCACTACTCAGATCATGCTTTCTCGAACCATCTAAGTTTCCCTTTTCACAATTTACTTTTTCTTATATATAACATATATATATATATATCACTTTACATTACAAAACACAATTTTAATGCTCATCTTGACTAAAAGTTAGTTTGCACACATAATTACTTAATGCCACAAAACATGCTCAATTCAAAACCAGTTCATACATTACATAGCATACTAATATACAGTTACAATAAATAGTCAAATAAAGGAAGTAATTCGATTACCTTAACTCTGCTGTCAGAAGAAAGGTGATAGAACACATTTGTTACCCACTTTTATTTGTCAATTAGGACCATTTTATTAATTATTTATCACCTTCAAGTGCACACATTGCATTAAATTTGTAATTTTGCCTAAGTTTCTAGGTTCAGTGCACTAGGGGCATTTTGGTCCAAAAAATGAACTTTTGAGAAAATGTACAAGAAAAATTGACAAAGTGCATTTTATGTCTAGTTGATGAATGGTGAAATTATATTTTTAAAATTTATTTTAGTTTGGGAGTAATTAAATAAAAAAAGTCAACACTTTTTTATGTGTCTTAGTTTGTCCTAGTTTTTGGTTTGCCTTTGTGTGAAAATTTTTATATAATTTTGTGCAGCCTGAAACTTGATTAATTTAATAAATTCTCCCTTCTAATTATGAATTTAATTCTGGACATGAATTAGATTTTATTATATCATATGCTATTTAATTGATTTATGTGATTTATGTGACATAGGTGGCATGTGACTTGTGCATCAATTGGGCAATTGAGGTCAACACTCCTTGAGGTCAATGGCTGATGGTTTGCACATGAATTATGATTATTTTGAGGGATTAAATCAGCTAAAATGATGTGGATGACACATGAGAAATTAGGCACACATTGGAATCATCTACAAACCAATAGGAAGTTGCCACCTTGCAAGTGTGACAAGGCTCCCATTTACATTTTAATTTCTTTTTCCTTATTTTAATTAAGCTTCAGCTGATGGGAGACACCAAGGAGCACGCCATTTTAAGCCCCAAATGGGATCCAACACATATCTCATTCATCTTCCACATTCTCTCTCTCTCTTGTTCATAGTGTTCTTCATTTTCTCTCTTTTGTTCTTCATTTTCCAGCACCCTAACCTCCATTTTCAGCCACCAAACCTCCACAAAACTCATACCATTCTTCTCCTCTCTTCATTTTTGTTCCATCCCTTCCATTTTCACAAGGATTGAAGCTCATTTCCATCATTCAAGAGCTATGAAGTTTGGCCTTCACAAGCAATCACTAAGGTTCTTGAAGATGAAGATTGGCTAAGTTTCTTTGTGGAATCCTAGAGAGATGAAGATGGAGGATGAGTCTTGAGCTTCAAATTGGCTAAGTTCTTTTGTTTCCTATCCTCTTCTCTTTTTACTAGATGGTTAGATTCCTTAATCTAGGGTTTAATCATCTTAGCTTATAAATTCTAATTTGAATTTGATGTTGATGTAAAGAGAGAGGATTGTTTCATTTAATTTCTTCCTTGGACAGCCATGACTGAATTTTGCCACTCTTTGTTTGGCACATAATCTTGTGTTTTTCAATTAGTGAATTTCTTGTGTTAATATTGCATAATCTTGTTGTGTTAATGCTTGTGTTGTTGAGTAGCTTGACATAATCTTGTGGTTGCTCAATTTATGTGTTTGACCATGGCTGTTAAGAGAGGATTTTGAGTGAATCACTTGGCTAATGTCTTCACCAATTGGTTAATTGAACTAGGGACTTTAATCTAAGACCTAGGGAGGTTAGTTAATTAGGTTAATTGGCTTAGGATAATTTTCTTAAGTCATGACAGCTTTAGTCAAGAGGAAAGGGAAGCTAAACTTAGCCTAATCATGAGAAGATAATGAGTCCAAAATTAACTAATCCCTAGGGTTCCATTATTGTGAAAAGGGAAGTTCATTTCACTCACTTTCACTAGCATTTTAATTACTTGCACATTAGGTAATTAGCTAGGTAACTAAATTCCTATAAACTTTGATTGATCTATTTCGCTAGATAACTTTCAATTAGACTTAAAACCATTCCTTGGGAGATGACCTAGGGTTGGCCCTATATTGCATTAGGGTTGGCTTTAGGGTAATTTTGAGGATAAGCGACTAATTTCCTATCAAAAGGTTACCTATGGATTTCAACTATCACTCAAGCTTTTCTCAAGCTTCCTTTCTCTATTCATGAATCTAATATGCAAATATGAACACATTTGGCACATTTTAGCCATTTGGCCCATTTTCACCAAAATTTTATTTTTACTATTTAAGGCTATATTCATCCATAAAGTCTTCCATTTATCCATTCTAAGTCCATAACTATCCAATTACTACTTTACATCACTTTAACCAGTCTTATTTCACTTAGATCAAATTTTGCCCTAACTTTCTCTCTCTAAAGACCCAAAATTGAGCCTCCGAGTTCAAAGCTCTACTGTTCAGCTTTAAACCAGTCACAAAGCTCTAATTTAACTTCCAAGAACCTTTTTATTACTATTATGCAAGAATCAAACCCCTCAAATTCCACCGATTCAATTTCTCTATAACTCATTTTCAGAGAAATTTGTGTAGAATGGAAGGTAAGACTTATATGTAGCTTACTTGGCAAGTTACCAATCCGAATCACCTTCCTCCACTCCAAAATGACTTGACCTAGCTCCTCATCCCTTCTCCTCTCTCTATTTTATGTGTTTCTCGATTTGTCTCTTCTGAAATTTTCTAAAATTCACAACTTATGAAGTGAATTTCTGGTCCATGTGCTGCGGCGCATGCAGCACAAGCCACGGTGCGTGGCACAGTGAGATTCATTCTCACTACGCGCACTTGCTTCGACCTGAAATGCACTCCTATCACCCATATTTGTTCATACAACACACCAACAAGTCAAAATGCTAATTAATCATCCAAATCTCTAATCTCACTTTAATTTCCACTTTACCCTTGATTTACCTTTAAACTTAGGATTAAGAAATTTAAGATGTTACATTTCTCCCCTCTTTTTAAGAATTTTTCCCTCAAAATTCATTAAAGATTTAAATATATACCTATGGAAATAGGTGAGGGTACTGTTGCCTTATTCCATCCTCTGTCTCCTAGGTGGCATCACTATGAGCCATGCCTCACCATAAAACTTTGACTAATCATATAATCTTGTTCCTTAACTGCTTTTCTTCCATATTTATGATTCGCTTTGGCTCATCCTTATAGGTTAAATTCTCCTGGAGTTCAATCTCCTCTGGTTCTATTAGATGTGAAGGATTAGGTCGATATTTCTTAACTTGCGACACGTGAAACACCTCATGCACACCCATAACTGTGGTGGCAAAGCAATCTTATAGGCAACTGGTCCAATTCTCTCCCGAATCTCAAAAGGACCAATGAATCTAGGAGTCAATTTCTTGGCTCTTATTGATCTTTCAATTCTTGTCACTGGTGTAACCCTAAAAAATACATGGTTTCCCACCAAGAACTCTAATGGCCTTCTACGCCTATCTGCATAACTCTTTTGCCTAGTCTATGCTGTTAATAGCTTTTGCTTGACCAACTCAATCTTTTGAGTTGTCTGATCCACAATATCCAGTCCCAACATACTTCTTTCACTCAACTCTGTCCAGCAAAGAGGCAATTTTCATTTTCTCCTATATAATGCCTCATATGGTGCCATTTGTATACTGGAGTGGTAACTATTGATGTAAGCAAATTCAGCCAAAGGGAGATGGCTATCCTAGCTACCTTTCAACTCCAATACATAGGCTCTCAATATATCTTCTAAAGTCTGTATAGTTTGTTCTGTTTGTCCATCTGTTTGTGGATGATATGTTGTACTAAATCTCAACTCTGTACCCATAGCACGCTGTAAAGCTCCCTAAAACTTAGAAGTAAATCTTGGATCTCTATCAAAAATTATACTCTTTAGTATACCATATAATCTTACCACTTCTTAAATATAGATCTCTGCGAACTTTTCTAAATAATCACTAATCTGAATAGCTAAGAAATGAGCCAATTTAGTAAGTTTGTCGACTATAACCCAAATGGCATCATGTCCAGATTGAGTTCTTGGCAACCCAGTTATAAAATCCTTAGAAATGCTCTCCCACTCCCATGTAGGAATATCCAATAGTTGTAACATTCCTGCTAATCTTTGGTGCTCTATCTTAACCTTTTGACAAGTCAAACACCGAGTCACGAACTCTGTTACATCTTTCTTCATACCAGGCCATCACCAATATCACTTTACATCCTCGTACATCTTTGTAACTCCCGAATGGATCGTGTATTGGCTATAGTGAGCCTCATTCAAGATAACTTTCATTAAATCTACATCATCAGGCACACAAATCCTATCCCGGTAAACCACAAAACCATCATCATTGAATCCAAACTCAATAGCTTGATCCACTTCAATCTCTTCTCTAATCTTTAAAAGACTTTCATCTTTTAGTCGTGCCTTTCTCAATTCCTTCCAAAACTTATTGCTAATCTCAATAGAAAAGGCACTAACTAATGCCTTCAATAGCGCATCCTGTTGCGACTCAACGAATGATTCCATCAATCTATATTCCTTAACCATAAGACTTGCCACATGCAAAGTCTTTCGGCTCAAAGCGTTAGTAACCGCATTAGCTTTACCCAGATGGTATTTCAATTCAAAGTTATAATCCTTAAGAAGTTTCATCCACCTTCTTTGCCTCATATCCAGTTTGTTTTTATCCACCAAGTATTTCAAACGCTTATAGTCACTAAAGACAGTAAACACTGCACCATACAGGTAATGGCGCTAAATCTTTAGAGTAAACACCATTGCTGCAAGCTCTCAATCATACATAGGATAATTCTCCTCATGTGGTCTTAATTGTCGTGAAGCATAAGCTATGACTCAACTATCTTGCATTAAGACACAACCAAGACCTTTCAAAAACGCATCTATATATACCTTGTAAGGTTACCTTGGAGTAGGGATAATCAACATTAGTACTGTGGTTAATTTCTTTTTCAACTTCTGAAATGCCACTTTATAGCAGTCGTCCCATATATAAGCTGAACTTTCTGAATTAGTTTAGTCAAAGAAAAAGCTATCTGGGAAAATCCTTGGATAAATCGTCGATAATACCTAGCTAATCCTAGAAAACTATGTATCTCTATAACTGAACTAGAACGCTCCTATTCTAACACTGCATCAACCTTATGTGGATCCACTGAAATTTCATCCACTGACACCACGTGTCCTAAAAATCTCACTTCTCTTAACTAAAACTCATACTTATTAAGCTTGGCATACAACTTTCTATCTTTTAAAATCTACAGTACTATCCTCAAATGCCTTGCATGCTGCTCCTTATTCTTAGAATAGATCAGGATATCATCTATAAAGACTACTACAAACTGATCTAAGTACGACCTAAAGATTTGATTCATATAGTCCATGAACACTACTGGTGCATTGGTCAAACCAAAAGGTATAACCAAAAATATATAATGACTATACCTAGTTCTAAAAGTTGTCTTAGGTACATCTACTGTACTAACTTTCAACTGATGATACCCCGACCTCAAATCAATCTTAGAAAAGACTGAGGTACTAGCCAATTGATCTAAAAGATCATCTATCCTTGGTAGAGGATACTTGTTCTTCACAATTACCTTGTTTAGTTGTCGGTAATCAATGTACAGTCGTAAACTGCCATCCTTCTTTCTCACAAATAATACCAGTGATCCCTAAGGTGATACACTTAGTCTGATGAATCCTATTTCTAGCAAATATTCAATCTACTTCTTTAATTCAGCCTATTTAAATGGCAACATTCTGTAAGGAGACTTTGATATTGGTTCGGTTTCAGGAACCAATTCAATTGAGAACTCAACTTTCCTTTTTAGGAGGTAATCTAGTCATTTCTTCTGAAAATACCTCTGGGAACTCACTTACTACCCTAATCTTCTCAATTCCACCATCATACACTGTGTTGGCTGTAAAGAATACCATGTAGGTATCACAACCTTGCCAGATTAACTTCTTTGCACTCACTATCGATAAAAACTTAGGTTGCTTTGAAGATTCCACAATTGTGTACAACACTGGTGAGGAAACTACTCTTTTAGCACAATTAACTGTAGCATTATTTGTTACTAGCCAATCCATGACAATTATCACGCCTATTCCTCTCAAAGAAATACAAATCAAATTGATCTTAGAAACTTTATCCTCAAATCGAATCTCTACATTCTGACAAACTTGACCTGTAATACTAGACAATCCAGAAGGTATCGTCACTTTAATGAGCATAAACAATTCTTGTAAAGATAATTCCAATCTATCCACACATTCCTTAGACACAAAAGAATGGGTGGCACTAGAATCAAACAATGCTTCTACTTTATGACCATTTATAGAAATCATACCTCTAATTAGATTCAGAGATGCTCTGGCCTCTTCTTATATAATCGCGAATACTCAGCCAAGAACCATTGATCTCTACTCAGTCCCCTCAACTCTACCCTCTGGGCATTGCCTCGCTATATGACCTGATTTACCACACTTGTAACAAGCCCAACATCTTCCTAAATGAGATTTGCTACATATATTGCATTGGGGCATGCTTTCATTATTCAAAGTTGGAGTTGGAACATTCGACGCCTACCTCGAAGAATGTGGAGGCCTAATTCTCACACCTCCACCCTTTTGCATTGATCCTCTATGCACAGGTCGAGACTGTGATCCTTGACTGAAACCCCTTCTTCCAGAAGAACTGGAACTACTTGTACTAAACTTAGTCCTCTGAGATTCCGCCAGTCGGACCCACAGGAGATGAAAATCTTCCCATACTATCTCGTCCCCTTTCAGTATCTGCCTCTCTACCATGCTTAGCTGCTACCTTCAGCTTGTGGCACATTTCCTCATGCATCATCACATCAAGCAATGATATCTATTGCTTGTACTTGGGTCTCATCTTTTCAAGCAACCTCTCAACTTTCCACTTCGAGTCATTACCATACTGGAGATATGTGGAATAAGTCGATAAATCATTAAATCTTCTTATAAACTCTTCCTCGTCCAAGTCTCCCTGCCTGAAAGCATGAAATTCCTCTTTCTTCTCAGTTTTGAATGAGACTGGAAAGTGTTGGTCAAAGAATATTCTCTTGAATTCATCCCAGTTCAAACAAATACCACCAGTTGGTCTCATAGATTCCCACCATCTCTTAACAGCACTAACCAACTGTACCGTGGCCAAGATAACTTTCTGCTCTAAAGTATAGATCACCACCTTAAAGATGGTTTCCATTCATTCTATCCACCATTCTGCTTCACCTTCCCTCATTCTTTCAACAAATGTCAGTAGATCGAACCAAACAAACATCTTACAAGCATGATCAATAGATGGATCAGTGGCAGGAATCTCTAGTTTGCTACTTGAATTCTAATACAATCCAGGTCTACTATACGCTTCTTACACTAGGATATTTTGAGCTTCAACTCTCTCTTCTTGCTCTCTACCCCTTAGGATCGTGTCATGATCCCTAACAGTTTATCTTATATTGACAACCATATCCCTAAGCTCTTCCAGTAGCTCATCACATCTATCCCTTTATGACTAAACCGGTTGAACTTTTGGCTCTTGTTTCTCCTCTACAACCTATCTAGATACTGTGGTTCTTGCACGAGCACCTCTCATATTATACTATTTTTTCCCTCCTAAGGATGAAAATACAAAACACAAAGGGTATCAGGAAAAAATTGTGTAATGAACAAGATAAGTTGCCATATTTCTAAATATATGCATCAAGAACAATCTGGTCTTGAAAACCAAGAAACTGATACCAAAATGCAACCTTGTCTCATATACCCACTTAATATAAGAGAAGACTATGATGTTACCATTAACTCACATCATTCATAATAATTAAATTCATTTTAAAAGCTTCTGCTAAAGACTTATTTTTTAAAAATCAATTAAATCTTAATTCAATCAGATAAAACACAGCAGAAAGAAGTCATAGACTTTCCAAATACATAGTAGACTTAAACCACCAGTATTCCTTTCATAAATGCATGCATTTTAGCATACAAAATAAAACTAAATTATAATCCGTGAGCCACAGGGGACAGTCAGTGTGCCATGGCATGTGGCACAGAGCCACATGCTCTCTCTACCTGTGTCGTACACCACTGCATGTGCCTCAATGCTCTATGGCATGCCTGTCTAGATTTCTGATGTCATTTTGATAGCAAAAATGATAAACTTTTAGTGTGTGCCAATTTCTCATACGACATCCGATCGAGGTGATTCAAGCACCCACACGAAGCTTAGCTCGTATACTAACTAATGAGATAGGTTTAGACATGATCTAATGATCTGATCAAAATTTGAACATTCGAATGTAAAAAATTACTCAATACCACAAAACATGCTAAATTCAAAACTAACTTATGCATTACATAGCATACTAACATACAGTTATAATAAACAGTCAAATAAAGAAAGTTATTCGGTTTTATCAACTCTTCTGTTAGAAGAAAGGTTACCCATGGATTTTAACTATCACTCAAGAAAGGTTATTCGGTTCAATACTCTACCGTTCAACTCTAAACCAATCACAAAGCTCTAATTTAACTTCCAAGAACCTTTTTATTACTATTGAGTAAGATTCAAACCCCTCAAATTCCATTGATTCAATTTTTCTACAACTCATTTTCAGAAAAATTTGTGTAGAATGGAAAGTAAGAGTTATATGTAGCTTACTTGGCAAGTTACCGATCCAAATCACCTTCCTCTGCTCTAAAATGACTTGACCTAGCTCGTCAACCCTTCTCCTCTCTTTGTTTTGTGTATTTCTCAATTTCTTTCTCCTAAAATTTTCTAAAATTCACGACTTATGAAGTGAATTTTTAGTCCATGAGCCGCGATACACGCAGCACAAGCTGTGGCACATGGCATAATGAGATTCATTCTCAACACATACACTTGCTTCGACTCGAAACACACTCCTATCACCCATATCTATTCAGACAACACACCAACAAATTAAAATGCCAATTAATCATCTGAATCTCTAATCCTACTTTAATTTTCACTTTACCCTTGACTTACTTCTAAACTTAGGATTAAGAAATTTAGGATGTCACACATATTACCCCGATCGAATCCATAGGCTCTTATTAGGCCAATACACACTCATTAACCTGAGCATAACTTTAGTGATAGAATCACTTGGCCAAAGGTGTTTTGTCCCACTTCTGGACTACAGTTTTCCCCTATCACATACTGATTAGGGCACCATTACTCCAACATTGTATTACATAGATGCTAAGGAGCTCTAATCTCTAATACCACACCCCATATGGGCATTAAGGAGATAATCTCTAACACCATACCCAATCAAGCACTAAGGAGAATAATATGATATGGACTTCTCATCACTTCTCCGTACAGGTGAATTCTCACTCCTTATGATCATACTCACATACAAATAAATGGTTTGCATTCAAATCCATGTATACATATAGTGTCATACAGTTACATTTTCCTATAAATCCATTTATTGAAATCCATTTCTCTGAAATCCTTTTCATACATAAATATTTGTTTTCTCAAAAACATGAACAATTTATAAACAAGTTTATATCTTAGCTATAATACTCATAGACAGCTAGAATAGATAATCAAATAGAGAAAGTTATTTAGTTACCTTAACCCTTTTGTCACAAGAAAGGGTTACCTATAACATCCTGAATTTCTAATCCTGTATTGATGATTGATTAGGGATAAGTTAGTGATTTAATGTAGGGATTAGAGTTTTGAATGGTGAAGTGATATATTGACTCATTGGGATGTTATATGAACAGATATGAGAAGAAGAGTGGGGTCCTGAAGTAGAGAGTGCAACATAGTGAGGATTTTCCTCACTGTGCCATGTGCCGCAACGGGTGGCAGATGCACTACGGTGCATGGAGCAGAAATCAATTTAATAGGGATGTGTCTAACTTGAAAAATAGAAGGGAGAAACATGGGAGGAGAGGTCTGGAGTGGAGAAGAGCCAAGGCTATGTTAAGGCAAGCTAAATTAGGAGCAAGGATGGTGTTTCCAACTCGTTACTTATTGGGCAAGTCACATACTACCTTAACCTCTGAATTTACCCTATTTTCTCTTAGTTTTAATCAATAAGAAAGTGAATTTGAGTGTTTCAAGGAGTTGATTTCTTACCTGATAGTAATAAAAAAGTTCTCTGTAGTTAAACTAATGTTTTGTAACTAGTTTAAGTCAAAATGATAAAGTTTTGAAGCTTCAAGCATAAATTGCCCTAATCTAGAGAGAGTAGTGAGACAAAAATTGTTAGAAATGTTAAAGCTTGAAATGAGGGGTGATTAATGGTAATGTGCATAATCGAGTGTGAAATATGGATTTGATAGCAATTAAGCGTTTAATTGTGATAATTGGCATTTTTAGTCAATAGAGGAATTGACTTTGAATGCCAATTCTATGTAGATTCTAGTGTGTGATGCACGAATTATGAAAGAGGAGCTTGAATAGGGTTGAAGTTACACGGGTAACCCTTTCTCACGAACAAAAGGGTTGAGGTAATCATATAGTTTATTATGTTTATTAACTATTACAACTGTGTAAAAAGGAATGTTAAATGTTAAGTTGTGAATTTATGAGTTTTAGTATGAACTCTGCATTGTGAAATGAATTTAAAAAGTTATTGTTTCAATAAGTATATATATATATATATATGTTATGAAAAGGTGTATAACTAGTGAAAGTTATGAAAGAGCATGATCATAGAGGGTGAGAGTTCACCTAGGATATGTGGGGCTATGTGTGTGTGTGTGTGTAGATTTGTGAGTGAAAAATCCATATGATCAGGCTGGCACCATGGGACATCCAGTGCAACATTTTATGGGCTGTTACTATAAGTAATCCGGTACAGCATCTTATAAGACTATTACCATGGTACATTTAGGCAATCTAAAAACTCCCTAGTGCCTGTTAGGGTGCGGTTATGAGTCAATGACACCTCTATCACAAGTATGTGAAAAGGAAAGCCATAGTCTATAAGTAGGTTAGATTACCTTTAGCTGGGTGTTTCTACCATTAAAAGTGAGCTCAAGTCAATAAGTGGTTAATCCAGAAGAGCCTATGGTTTCATGTCGGGGAGCTTTGGAGGGTTAGTGGATAGTTGATCATGTTGTGGTGTCAAAGTGTTTGAAATGTGATTTTATATGCCAAAAAGATAATTTAGTATCGATATGTGATATATATATATATCTATGTTTGTGTGTGTGTGTGCAATATAATGTTTATAGTTACTTGGCATGGTTATTTATGATAATAAACATTTAATGAGCTATATTTGGTTACTGAGATTTCTATCTCACCCGTGGTTATTTACATTTTTCAGGTTCTGATACTAGTGGGTCAAAGGGAAAGGATATAGGTTGAGCTGACATCTTTTTCCTAAATCATTATAAGATATAGTGTAATGATTTGTGAATTATGAGCCAAAAGTATGTAAAAGTTGCTATAGGGTTTGTATATGTGCATAAGTTATGATTATGGTATGCCTTTGTGATTTTGAACTCCCTAGCCTTGTATGTGTGCAAATGATGAAATGATTGAAAGGGCTAGTAGATGGATGTAATTATGTGTGTACATGAAATGAGTGGAGATTAAACAGAGGGATTTGACCATATATGACACTAGAAAAGTGAAAATGTAGTTTTGGCCCAAAGTGTGAAATGGGCAGATTATAGGCCAAATTTGTGTATGTGTGTTATATTGTGTATGTGTATGGTCAAATAGATGTATTTTGTCTACTTGGACTTAGTCAAAGCCTAAAAAATGGTTAATGACAATTGGTTTCGAATTGAGACACTTAAGTGGCAAAATTTGATAGAAAATAGTCAAAGTGCACTTTAGTGTCTAATTTTTTATAAAAATATCAAATTGGGATAAAAATAGTGTCATTAGTTAGATTTTGAAATGAGCTTCGTATGGGCACTTGAACCATCCCAATCGGACTTTGTATGTGAAAATGGCACGCATATGAATTTCATATCAGAAACTGTTATTTGAAAGCAAATTTAGGTGTGTGCGCTACGACGCTTACACTCGTATGCTGTAGCGCACTAAAGTGCATGGCATAGAATAGGCAGTTGTGGCCTCTATGCCATATGTCATGGCATATGTGGCACAAGCCATGGCGCATGGTGCAAATTTTCACTTTATTTTTTAAATGATGCACATGTTTTCTTGACTTTTGATGTACCAAATCTATATGCTTCCGTTGTGTATAGGGTTAAATAACCTAAATGATTATAAAATGTTTTCTAGAAATCTTTTTTTCGGATCCTAATATTTTCAATAATTTCAACTCAAAAAAGAAGTGATTAGTGATTTATGTAGTGGAGTGTATGGTAATGTCAGTGAGGGCATTACAAATTATTGGTATCAATTTCTCCAGTGTATCGATCCAGTTTTGCTTTGTTTTTGTATTGATTCTAGTTCTAGCAACTTATATGTTATTCATTGCACTATTATTTCCCTTTTCCTTAACTTTTCTGTTACTTTCATCCTTAGGAGGGGAGAAAAATGAGAAGAAGAGGTATTGAGGCTACTCGTAGCACCAAGTGCCTAGGCATCTGGTTAAGGATGAACCTGTACCTAAGGTTCAACCATATATGCCTCAACAAGCTAATAGAAGAGATGGCTTGTTAAAAGAATTAAGGAATATGATGATTGATATCTGGCAAACAGTTAGAGCAAGATGTGTTATTATAGGGTAGAGATCAAGAAGAGGAAAGAGAAGCTCAAGAGAGGCCAATACCAAATGAAGTTTATTTTAAACCTGAGCCGCCTCAAAATTTGAATAGTAGATAGACTATAGGAGTTGCTATAGATCTGTCTATCGACTGAGCCTGGAAGACATATGTGAGGTTCAATCCACTTACTTTTGACAGTAATATGAGAGAAGGAGAATCCAAGTAGTGGATTGAGTGTCTCGAAACAATATTCAAGGTAGTGACCTGTACTTCAAAGTAGAGAGTGACCTTAGCTATGGTCCAGTTGGTTGGAGCAACCAAGAGATGGTAGGATTTAGTAAGGCCGACTGATGATGTGAGGTATGCTTGAGAAGAATTCAAGAAGGTATTCTTCAACTATTATTTCCTAGAATCTTTTCACACTGAGAAAGAGAAAGAGTTCTATGTGTTCAGGCAGGGAGACTTAGATGAAGAGGAATTCATAAAGAAATTCAATGATTTATCAGCCTATTCTACCTATTTATAGTAACATAATGAAACTAGGTGGAAGGCCGAACGATTTTTAGAGAAGATGCATCCAGAGTACAGGCAGTGAATTGCTCTGTTCGACATCACTACTTATGAGGATATGTGTCATAAGTTGAAAACAACTGAGGAGAGGCAGAGAAGTAAAGGTTGAGAAGAAGAATGATAGTGTGGGAAGATTTACACCTTATTTGGGTCCGTCAGGTGGCGTATCGAAGAAGCTCATGTATAGCTCGAGTAGTTCTAGAGCTTTTAGGAAGAAAAGTTTTGGTAGAAGTTCTCAGACTCAATTAGTTCAGAGAGGGTCTATATAGAAGAGTACTGGGGTTAGAATTAGGCCTCAACAACCTTCAAGGCAAACCTTGAACACACCAACTCTTACTTTTAACCTAAAAGGTCACCCCAATGCAATGTCTATAGCAGATTCCATGCAGGAAAATGTTAGTCCTATTTCAAGTGTAGGAAAGCTGAGCCTTATTGCCAAATATTATTTTGAAGGTGGAGTTGAGATGGCAGAGTAGTGTGCTATGATTCCAGGACCAGTGTTTGCTGTAACACAAGAAGAGGCTAGAGCATCTTTGAACCTGATCAAAGGTATTATTTCTGTCTGTGGTAATAGAATTGAAGCTTTATTTGATTCAAGAGCTACACATTCATTCATTTTAAAAGAATGTGTAGATAGATTGAAGTTAGAACTGAAAGAGTTACCTATGATAATTAAAGTAACTACGCCTTCTGGAATCATAAGTATTACTAGCAGAGCATGTCAGAGAGTTGAGATTGTATTTGAGGATCTAGTATTTATGATCGATCTAATTTGCATTCCCATTAAAGGGATAGATGTGATAGTTGGCATGGATTGGCTAGCAGCTAATAATGCTATACTAGATTGTGCTAGGAAGTTAGTGTCTTTATCAATGTTGTTGGCAGGGACTAGTTCTACTGAGCAACTTCAGGTCCTATTAGTTTTGCAAGCCGAGAAGCTAAACAAGCAAGGGTACGATGCCTACATAGTAGTTTGTGCTGCTAGCAGTGTGTATAACAGTGGTATTGAGAAGATTGGAGTGGTAAGTGAATTTTCTGAGGTATTTTCTAAGGAGATGTCTAGATTACCTTTAAAAAGAGAAGTTGAATTCTCAATAGATTTGGTTTCTAGTATAGAACCAATTTCTAAAGCCTTGTATCAGATGTCACCTTCAGAGTTGAATGAATTGAAGAAGGAGATTGAGGATTTGCTTGACAAAGGATTTATCAGGCTAAGTGTATCACCTTGGGGTTCGCTAGTGTTGTTTGTAAGAAAGAAGGATGGCAGTCTGTAACTATGCATTAACTACCAACAGTTGAACAAGGTGACAGTGAAGAATAAGTACCCTTTACCCAGGAACGATGATTTGTTAGTTCAATTGGCTGGAGCCTCAGTCTTTTCCAAGATTGACTTGAGGTTAGGGTATCATCAGCTAAAGGTTTCTGAGAAAGATATACCTAAGATAGCCTTTCATATGTGTTATGGGCACTATGAGTTCCTTGTCTTGCCATTTGGTCTGACCAATGCACCTGTAATTTTCGTGGATTACATGAACTGTATTTTTAGACCATATTTAAACTAGTTTGTTGTGGTTTTCATCGATGACATTCTAGTTTATTTAGAAGATGAGGAACAACATGCCAAACATCTTCGGATTGTCCTTCAAATTCTTAAGGAGAACAAACTCTATGCCAAGCTCAGTATGTACGAGCTTTGGCTGAGAGAAGTTAGATTTTTGGGTCATATGGTATCAGCAGATGGGATTCTGTTGATCTTTATAAAGTTGATACTGTGTTGAAATGGGAATAGCCTAGTTCAGTTACGAAAATTTAAAGTTTTTTGGGATTAGCTAGATATTACCGAAGGTTTATCCAAGGTTTCTCTCAGATTGCTTCCCCATTGATGAAATTGACCTAGAAAGATCAACCTTTTATTTGGGATGACAGGTGTAAGACTGCATTTCAGAAGCTAAAAGAAAGACTAACTACTACACCTGTGTTAATAATTCTACATCCAAGACTACTATATGAGGTGTATACAGATGCTTCCCTAAGAAGTTTGGGTGCAAGATAGAAGAGTGGTGGCATATGCATCAAGACAACTCTGGCCACATGAAGATAATTACCCGGCTCATGATTTAGAACTAGTAGCAGTGGCTTTTGCACTGAAGATTTGGCGTCATTATTTGTTTCGCTTAGTGTTTAGTGTGCTCAGTGACCACAGGAGTTTAAAGTATCTAATGGACTAAAAGGAATTGAATATAAGATAAAGAAGATGGATGGAATTGCTTAAAGACTATAACTTTGAGTTGAAATACCATCCGAGGAAAGCTAACATGGTAGTTGATGTGTTGAGCAGGAAGACACTACATATAGCTAGTTTAATGATCTAAGAGCACAATTTAATGGAGTCTTTCATTGATTCTTAACAGGATGCACCGTTGAAGGCTTTAGTTGGTACTTATACTACTATGATCAGTTGTGATTTTTGGAAGGAATGAAGAATGGCATAGTTGGAAGATAAGTATCTTTTTAAGATTTGAGAAAAGGTTGAGTCAAATCTGGTTATAGATTTCAGCATAAATGGTGATAGATTCATGGTTTATTAGGATAGAATTTGTGTGCCTAATGATAAATATTTGAGAAGGGTGATTCTGAATGAAGCACACTACAGCAAATGCATGATTCACCCAGGAACTATGAAGATGTATCAAGACATTAAGTATTATTGGTAGTGGCCAAGAATGGAAAGAGAGGTGACAAAGTTTGTAACACAGTGTTTGACTTGCCAAAAAGTGAAAATTTAACATCAGAGGCCGGCTGGGACCCTACAGCCACTAGAAATATCTAAGTAGAAATGGGATAGAATTTCTATAGATTTCATCTCTAGATTACCAAGAACTCAATTGGGACATGATGCTATTTGGGTGATTGTTAACCGATTGACTAAATCAACTCACTTTTTAGCCATTAGGATTAGTGATTCTCTAGAGAAGTTGGCTGAGACCTATATTCGAGAGGTTGTACGTTTACATGGATTTTCCTTATTGTTCCACATGCCATGGCGGGAGCTAGATGCACCACGGTGCATGGAGCAGAAATCAATTTAATAGGGATGTATCTAGCTCAAAAAATAGAAGGGAGAAATGTGGGAGGAGAGGTCCAGAGTGGAGAAGAGCCAAGGCTATGTTAGGGCAAGCTAAATAAGGAACAAGGACGACGTTTCTGACTTGTTACTTATTGGGTAAGTCACGTACTACCTTAACCTCCAAATCTATCCTATTTTCTCTTAGTTTTGATCAATGAGAAAGTGAATTCAGGATTTTTAAGGAGTTGATTTCTTACCCAATAGTAATAAAAAGGTTCTCTGGAGTTAAACTAGTGGTTTGTAACTGGTTTAAGTCAAAATGATAAAGTTTTGAAGATTTAGGCAAGAATTGCCCTAACCTAGAGAGAGAGTAGTAAGAGAAAAATTGCTAGAAATGTTAAAGCTTGAAATGATAGGTGATTAATGGTAATGTGCATAATCGAGTATGAAATGTGGATTTGATAGCAATTAAGTGTTTAATTGCGATAATTGGCATTTTTTGTCAATAAAGGAATTGACTTTGAATGCCAATTCTATGTAGATTCTAATGTATGATGCATGAATTATGAGACAGGAGCTTAGATAGGGTTAAAGTTACACGAGTAACCCTTTCTCACAAACAGAAGGGTTGAGGTAACTATATAGTTTATTATATTTATTAACTATTATAACTGTATAAAAAGGAATGTTAAATGTTAAGTTGTGAATTTATGAGTAGCATGAACTCTGCATTGTGAAATGAATTTGAAAAGTTATTAATTTCAGTGAGTGTATATATATATATATTCATATATATGTTGTGGAAAGGTGTATAACTAGTGAAAGTTGTGAAAGAGCATGATCATAGGGGAAGGGAGTTCACGCAGGATACGTGGGGTTGTGTGTGTGGAGATTTATGAGTGAAAAATCCATATAGTCGGGCTGGCACCATGAGATATTTGGTGTATCATTTTATGGGTTGTTACTATGGGTAATCCGATACAGCATCTTATGGGACTGTTACCATGGGACATTCGGGCAGTCTGGCAACTCCCTAGTGCCTTTTAAGGTACGGTTAGCAACCAACGACACCTCTATCATAAGTGTGTGAAAAGGAAAACCATAGTTTGTAAGTAGGTTAAATTACCTTTGGTTGGGTTTTTCTACCACTGAAAGTGAGCTCGGGTCAATAAGTGGTTGATCTAGAAGAGCCTATAGTTTCATGTCGAGGAGCTTTGGAGGGTTGGTGGATAGTTGATCATGTTGTGGTGTAAAAGTATTTGAAATGTGATTTTATATGCGAAAAAGATAATTTAGTATCGATATGTGATATATATGTGTGCGCGCATGCGCGCACGCATGTAATATAATGTTTTCAGTTACTTTGGCATGGTTGTTTGTGGTAATAAACATTTAATGAGCTATATTTGGTTATTGAGATTTTTATCTCGCCCATGGTTATTTACATTTTTTAGGTTCTAGTATTTATGGGTCAAAGGGAAAGGATATAGGCTGATCTGACATCTCTTGCCTAAATCCTTGTAAGATATGATGTAATGATTTATGAATTATGAGCCAAAAGTATGTATAAGTTGCCATAGGGTTTGTACTTGTGCATAAGTTAAGATTATGCTATGCCTTTGTGATTTTGAACTCCTAAGCCTTGTATGTGTGCAAATGATGAAATGATTGAAGGGGCTAGTAGATGGATGTAATTGTGTGTGTATATGAAATGGGTGGAGATTAAATGGAGGGATTTAACCATATATGATGCTAGAAAAGTAAAAATGTGGCTTTGGCCCAAAATGTAAAATGGGCAGATTATAGGCCAAATTTGTGTGTGTTATATTGTGCATGTGTATAGTCAAATAGGTGTATTTTGTCCACTTAGACTTAGTCAAGGCCCAAAAAGTGGTTAATAACAATTGGTTTCGAATTGAGACACTTAAGTGGCAAAATTTGATAGAAAATGGTTAAAGTGCATTTTAGTGTCCAATTTTTTATAGAAATATAGGATTAGGATGAAACTAATATCATTAGTTAGATTTCAAAATAAGCTTCATGTGGGCACTTGAACCATCCTAATCAGACTTCAATGAAATGGCCCGCATCTGAATTTTATATCAAAAACTGCCATTTGACAGTAAATTTAGGTGTGTGCTGCGGCGCATGTGCTCGCATGCCGCGGTAGATAGCACAGAGTAGGCAATTGTGGCCTTTGTGCCATATGCTGCGGCGCATGTGGCACAAGCCGTGGTGCACGGTGTAAATTTTTGCTTTATTTTTTAAGTGATGCACATGTTTTCTTGACTTTTGATTTACCAAATCTATATACTTCCACTATGTTTGTAGTTGTGTATGGGGTTGAATAACCTAAATGATTATAAAATGTTTTGTAGAAATCTTTTTTTGGAATCCTAATGTTTTCAACAATTTTAACTCAAAGAAAGAAAGAAGTGATTAGTGATTTATATAGTGGAGTGTATGGTAATGTTAGTGAGGGCATTACATTACCCGTGGATTTGTCTTAATCATTAATGTCCACACACCCTTCCTTTTCAAGCCACACATTTAATATAGCAATCTACATAAGATTAGCACTATTTAATCAATTAATTGAATTGACTACAAGTACTAATTATTACTAAAATCCACATTTACCTATCCCTTTCATTTTCACTTGGTCAATTTGCACTCATTACATTCCAATCACCCCTTTATACCACTACTATCAATCCCAACACACCTTGTTTCTCTCCTTCTTCTCTCTGCTTTCATGAGTTGGACATATCCTTATTAGCCAATTTTCTATGTGACGTACCGTGGCCAGGAAGCTTGTACCATAGCATGTGGCACAATGAGGAAATTCCTCACTGCACACACATGCTTTTTTCTAAAATGTGATCATTTCACCTATATCTGCTCACTCAACACTTCAAGGAGTCAAAATACCAAATCATCATCTAAAATCCTAATCACTTACTAATTATTAATTTACCCATAATTAACAATTAGTTTCAGAGTTAGGAAACCTGAACATTGTCTTCAAATAAAGAACAAGCTTCTTAGGTCAAATCCCTAAATCTTATGGTAAAGAGCTCTCATAAGAGCCATCAACCTCAAAAATGCCACCATCTTCCCTATATAGATCAATACTCACATAAGCCATCATCACATATGGCATCATCTTCCTCATGACCAACAACTTTGAACCAGTCATAAAGCAATGTGAACTAGAAGGTTACCTATGCTAAGTGATAAAGGAAGACTATAATAACTACTATAATTAACCTACTAATTAAATTACACTATCATGGTAATTAAGACTAATGTCTGAAGTTAACCATTACTATAGGAGAATATGTTTAATCATGGTTACGAAGAAATAATCTTGGTAAAACTCTTTAAAAATGAGATCCTAATTGCAATTAGTTTCCAAATCATTTGTGCTTAATTACAACCAATCAGAGTAATCAAACACATAGAAGCACAAGATAACCCATTAATAAGATTACCTAACAATACAGGGACAAAAAATAAATTTATATGGCTTAAGCATTTTACCACAATTGTCTTCCAAAATAATGAATTGAAACATATCAATCTTAGGAGTTAATGTAACATCCCAAATTTCTAATCCTATATTAATGATTGATTAGGGAAACGAGTTAATAATTTAATATATGATTAGGGTTCTAGATAGTGAGAGGTTCAATTGACTCCTTAGGATGTTATTTGAATATATATGAGTAGAAGAGTAGAATCTGGAGCAGAGCGTGTGAGCATAGTGAGGATTTTCCTCATTGTGCCACGTGCCATAGTGGAGGGTAGATGCACAGCAACGCATGGTACATAACTGAAATAAGTAAGGATATGGGACAACTCATGAGACAGAAGGAAAAACAAAATTAGAGAGGTCTAGCGTAGAGAAGAGAAGGGGGTTCGACTAGGGCTTTGTTTTTTAGGAGGAAGAGTGACGTTATCAACCTATTACTTATCGAGTAAGTCTCATACTGTCTTAACCTCTAATTTTACCCTATTTTCTCCTAGTTTTAACTATTAAGAAATTGAATCCAGGAGTTTTAAGGAGTTGATTTCTTACCCCACGGTAATAGAAAGGATCTCTAGAACTAAACTAGTACTTTATGACTAGTTTGAGTCAAAATGATAAAGCTTTAAAGTTATAAGCATAATTTGACCTAATCTAAGGAGAGAATAGTAAGAGAAATTTGGCCAAGTAAAGGTTAAAGCTTTTAATCAATAGTAGTATGCATAATTAAGTGTGAATTATGGAATTGGTAGCGATTAGGTGCTTAATTATGATAATTGGCACTTTTGTCAATAGTAAGATTGACTTTGGTTTGCCAATTTTGCGTAGATTCTATTATGTGACTAGTAAATAAGCAGAAAGAGATTCAAGTAAGGAAATTACACTGGTAAACCTTTCTATCGGATAGAAAGGTTGAGGTAACTATACAGTTTGTTATGTTTGTTAACTATACAACCATGTAAAAGTAATTATATAATTATGGTTTTGTTGATTTCTATAAATGATTTGATGTTGAAAATGGTTTTAGTATGAACATTGATTTGTGAAATGAAATTTAAAAAGTTATTGATTTAATTGATATACATATGTTATGATATTTTATGTAATAGAAATGTAAAGGAAAGTAGTAGAAATTGTTAAAATAGCATGATCATAGGGGGTGGGAGTTCACCTAGGATATATAAAGATGTGTATGTGTGAAGAAGTAGGTGAAAAATCCATATGGTCAAATTAGCACCATAGGACATCCAATGCAGTATTATATGGGCTATTACCATGGGTAATCCGGTATAGTGTAACATCCTAAATTTCTAATCCTACATTAATGACTGATTAGGGAATGAATTAGTGATTTAATGTAGGATTAGGGTTCTAAATAGTGAAGTGTTATTTTGACCTATTGGGGTGTTATATAAATAGATATGAGCGAAAGATCAGAATCCCAAAGTAAAGCATGTGAGCATAATGAGGATTTCCCTCACTGTGCCATGTGCTGTGATAGGGATAAATGCACCGCGGTGCACGGTGCAAAACTTTTATTAATAAGGATGTGTCTAGCTTATGAAATAGAAGGGAGAAATATGAGAGAAGAGTTCTAGCATAAAGAAGAGTAGGGGATATGCTAAGGCAAGCGAAATTAGGAGCAAGGATGATGTTTTTGAATTGTTACTTATCGGGTAAGTCTCGTACTGCTTTAATCTTCGATTCTACCCTATTTTCTCTTAGTTTTAACTAGTGATAAATTGAATTTGGGAGTTTTAAGGAGTTGATTTCTTACCTTATAGTAATAGAAAGGTTCTTTGAAACTAAACTAGTACTTTGTGACTGGTTTGAGTTGAAATGATAAAACTTTAAAGCTGCAAGCAAGATTTGCCCTAATCTAGAGAGGGAGTAGTAAGAAAAATTTAGCTAGAAAGGTTAAAACTTGAAATAAGGGGTAATTAGTGGTAATATAGGTAATCAAGTGTGAAATGTGGATTTAATAGCGATTAGGTGATTAATTGTGATAATTGACACTTTTTGTCAATAGTAAAATGACTTGGAATGCCAATTTTGTGTAGATTCTAGTGTGTAACGCACAAAATATGAGAAAAGAGCTTGAATAGGGTTATTAGAACATGGGTAACCCTTTTTAGTAAATAGAAGAGTTAAGACAACCATATAGTTTATTGTGTTTATTAAGTATTATAACTGTGTAAAAGTAAATACAAATTTATGAATTTGTTGTTTTAAGAGTTTTGTGCATGATTTGATATTGAAAATGGTTTTAGCATGAACATGGTGTGTGAAATGGAATTTTAAGTCACTGATTTCAATGGATATATATCTATTTATATGATATGAAAGTATATGTTCTAGAAATGTGAATAAGTAGTGATAATTGTGAAAAAGCATAATCATAGGGCATGGGAGTTCACCTAAGATATGTGAGGATGTATGTGTGTGGAGATATGTGAGTGAAAAATCCATATGATCAGGCTAGCATAATAGGACAACTAGTGTAGCATTATACAAGCTATTACCATAGGTAATTTGGTATAGTATATTAGGGGACTATTACTATGGGACATCCGAGCAGTCTAGAAACTCCCTAGTTCCTATTAGGGTACAGTTAGGAGTCAACAATGCCTCTATCATAAGTGTGTGAAGAGGAAAATCATAGTCTATAGGTGGGTTAAATTACCTTTGTCCGGGTGTTTCTTCTACCAAAAGTGTGCTCGAGTCAACAAGTGGTTGATCTAGGGGAGCCTATAGTTTCATATCGGCAGCATTGGAGGTTCAGTGGCTAGATGATCATGCTAGTGTGTATTTGTGTGGAAATACTCTTGAAAAGATGATATTTCTTCATACATTGATATATATGTGATATTACTTTATTTTTGTTACTTTGGCATGGTTATCTGTAGTAATAGACATTAAATGACCTAAATTGGTTACTAAGATTTTTATCTCACCTGTGGTTATTTAATTTTTTAGGTTTCGATACTAGTAGATTAAAGGGAAAGGATATAGGCTGAGTTGACATCTCTCGCCTAAGTATTTATATGATATGGTATAATGACTTTGTAAATTATTAGTCTTGAATGTGTATAAGTTGCCATAGAATTTAGTACAAGTGCGTAAAGCTGTATTTGTGCTATGTTTGATGATTTTGAGTTTCCTTGCCCTTATATATATGTGAATGGTGTAATGACTATATGGGCTAGTGGATGACTGAATATGTGTTGTGAATATGTGATGCTTGAAGTCAATGGATACTAATTTGTCCTTGTATGATTTTGGCCCAAACTGTGAAATGGGCAATTTATAGGAAAAATATGTGTATATGTGTTATATAGTGCATGTGTATGGTCAATCAGGTGTGTCTTGTCCATTTAGATGTGGTTAAGGCCTAAAATGTGGCTAATAATAATTAGTTTCGAATTGCGACACTTAAGTGGCAAAATTTTGGCGTAAAATGATGAAAATGCACTTGGATGTTCAATTTTAGATAGAAATATTAGATTGAGATGAAACCAATATCACTAGTTAGATTTTGAAACAAGCATCACGTGGGCACTTGAACCATCCCAATTGAACATCGAATGTGGAAATGCGTGCATCTAAAATTCACACTAGAAAACTGCCTTTTGACTGCAATTTTAGGTATATGCGCTGCAATACATGCACTCGCATGCCATGGCGCACGACATAGAGCAAAACGGCTATAGTCTCTATGCCACATGCCATGATGCATAGTGCTAAATTCCACTTTGTATTCCTATTTTGTACATGTATTCTTAGTCTTTGATGTACACATAGATATTGCTAGGGTTTTATAACTCGAATGAGTTATAAAATGATTTCTAAAAATTTTATTAGGATCCCAAGATTTTTAAGGTTTCAAAGTAAATGATTTTGATTTGATTAGGGATTTTGTAGTGAAGTGCATGATAAAGCCAATAAAGGGCATTACAGATAAAGTTAGTATCAGTTTCTCAAGTTTTGAGATCTAGTCTTTCTGATTCTTTATTGCATTCATCCTAGCTTTTGGCAACTTATATATTGTTCATTACACCTATTGTTTCCCTTTTTCTTACTTTTCTTTTATTTTCATCCTTAAGAGGGGGAAAATAAGAAAAAGAGGTACTTGAGCTTTACATAGTACTCGAGTGTCTAGGCATCTAATTGAGGATGAACTTGTGCCTGAGGTTCAACCGAATATGCCTCAACAAGTTGATAGAAGAGGTGGCTTGTTAAAAGGGTTGAGAGATATAATGATCGATATCTAGAAAACCGTAAGAGATCATAATGTGTTATTGAGGGGAAGAGATCAAGTAGAAGAGAGAGAAGCATAAGAGAGGCCAGTACAGGAGGAAGCTCATAGTAGACCTAAATCGCCTCAAGCTTTGAGTAGTAGACAGATAGAAGGAATTACTACTAACCCATTTATCGACCGAGCTTGGAAAACCTATGTGAGACTTAGTCTACCTACCTTTAATGGCAATATGAAAGAGAGAGAAGTTAAGCAATGGATTGAGCACCTTAAGATAATATTTGAGATGGTTACCTGCACTTCAAAGCAAAAAGTGACTTTAGCTACAGTCCAGCTAGTCAGAGTAGCTAAGATATGGTGGGATTTAGTAAGACTATCTGGTAGTGTGAGGTATTATTGGAAAGAGTTTAATAGGGTATTCTTTGACTACTACTTCCTAGCATCATTTCATATCGAGAAAGAAGAGGAACTTTATGCATTTAAGTAAGGGGACTTGGATGAAATGGAGTTTATCAAGAGATTCAATGATCTATCAGCCTATTCTACATATCTGTAGCACCATAATGACACTAAGTAAAAGGCAGAAAGGTTTTTAGAGAAGATGTATCCAGAGTATAAGTAGAAAATTACTTTGTTCGACATCACCACTTATAAGGACATGTTCCATAGGTTGGGAATAGTTGCAAAGAGAGGCAAGGAGGTAGAGGTTGAGAAGAAGAGGGATATTATGGGGAGATTTACTCTTTCTCTGGGTCTGTCAGGTGGTGTATTGAAGAATCCTGTTTGCTGCTCTAGTAGTTCTAAAGCTTCAAGGAAGAGAGGCTTTTCTAGAGGTTCTCAGACCCAGTCAATTTAGAAAGGGATATGTAAAGGAGTACTGGAGTCAGAATTGGGCCTCTATAACCTTCAAGGCAAGCCTTGAACACACCAGCTCCTACCTTTAGCATTGAAAGGTCACCCTAATATAGTATCTGCAATAGATTCCATGCTGGGAGATGTTGGTCTTGTTTTCAGTGTAGGAAGTTAGGCCATATTACCAAGTATTGTCTCAAAGGTGGAATTGAGATGACAAAGCGGTGATCAACAGTTTTAGGACAAGTATTTACTGTGACATAGGAAGATGCTAGGGTGTCTTTGAACTTAATTAAAGGTATTATTTCTGTCAGCGATAATAGAATAGAATAGAAGCATTATTTGATTTGGGAGCTGCACATTCTTTCATCTCTAAAGAATGTGTAGATAGACTAAAATTAGAATTGGAAGAGTTATATATGTTGATTAAAGTGATGATACCCTTAGGATCCTTGAGTATTGCTAGCAGAGCATGTTAAAAATTTGAGATTATATTTAAGGATCGAGCATTGATGATTGACTTGATTTGCATTCCCATGAAAGGGATTGATGTAATAGTTGGCATGTATTGGTTAGTAGCTAATAATACTATGCTAGACTGTGCCAGGAAGCTAGTGTCTTTACTAGTGTTATTGGCAGGAACTAGTTCTATTGAGCAGGTTAGATTTCTATTAGTTATGCAAGCTAAAAAGCTAATCAAGTAAGGGTGTGATGCTTGCATTGTGATTCATGTAGCAAGTAGTGTTTATGGTAAGGATATTGAGAAGATTGGAGTGGTAAGTATATTTCTCAAGGTATTTTTTGAAGAGATATCTGGATTACCTCTAGAAAGAAAAGTTAAATTCTTAATAGATTTAGTTCCTAATATTAAGTTGATTTTTAAAGGTCCACAACAAATGCCAACCTCAGAGTTGAATGAGTTGAAGATGTAAATTAAAGATTTTCTTGCTAAGGATTTCATTAGACTGAGCATATCACCTTGGAGTTCACCAATATTATTTGTGAGAAAGAAGGATGGTAGTTTGCGATTATGCATCGACTATCGATGGTTCAACAAAGTAACGGTAAAGAATAAATACCTTTTTCCCAGTATTGACAATCTATTAGATTAGTTGGCTGGAGCCTTAGTCTTTTCCAGAATTGACTTAAGGTCAGGGATCATCAGTTGAGGGTCTTTTAAGAAAGACGTACCTAAGACAGCCTTTCGTATGTGCTATGGGCATTATGAGTTCCTTGTCACGCCATTTGTGTAACATCCTAAAACTTCAAATCTAGAAAAATGGATTCATTAAGGGATAAATTAGTTAAAAATATGATTAATTTATTTAATTATGTTTTTAGGTGGCTAATTAGATTTTTAGGTCATTTGGCTCTAAATTGAGATAGGATGAAAGTCGGATCAAGTCGTGAAGCATCGAGGGGAGCAAAATTAAGTTGTTACTCACTGCGCTGTGAGCCATGGCTTGCGTGGCGTGTGCTGCGGCGCACGACATAGCAGGCAACTTAAATTTTTAGGAATCAACAGAAAAAATTAGATTTTGTGATGGAAAACCTAAAGCATGAAGGAGGCTCAAAGATCTTCAAAATCCTTCCAAATTGATGCCCTAGCAGTGCCCAAAGTTTCCTACCCTTCTCCTCTACCTTTTCATCTCATTTTCCATGGGATTTGGAAGAGTGAGAATTTAGTCTAATTGGATTAAGCCATGAGTCAATGTTTTGAAGGTTTCTATTAACTTTAAAGGTTTACTTTTGGTTTATTAATCTTGGATATGTGGTAATTGTAAGCTACTCTCTTGTTTGGTGAATGTTGGATCAAGATTTATCTTGATCATAGGGTATTGAAGTATGATAAGTTGAGATATTAAGTTTTAAGTTGTGATAGAGTTAGAAAGTGACTTGAAGGGATGAAGTGAACAAATTCTAATCTTGACAAGTCTATTTGTTGAGATTTTAAGTGACAAGTGGGAGAATTGAGAGCTTATTATTAGCTAATGGTGCTTGTGTTAATTGAAGATTAACATATAGTATTTATTGATGTAGATTGTGGTGTGGGAAGACTTACTTTGACACAAGAAATTTAGTACCACGGGTAACCCTTTTAGTAATAAAAGGGTTGAGGTAACTAGATAATTTGCATTGTTTATTACCTTGTATAAGTTATTTTCAAGTGCTTTTCTATGACTTGTTGAGTATATATACATAAATTCTTTAAAGGTTAACTATTTTTGAAAAGTGGAGTATTGATTTGTAAAATTCTAAATTTTGAAAGTAAATGGTATGATTTTGTTATATTTGTTTGGAAAGTTGATTATGCATGTTCAAGTGGAGATATGTAGAGAAATGTGGCATATTAGAGGGTGGGAGGTCACCCTAGTGGAGATAGTGGAGATTTAAGTCCATATGGCATTGCTAGCATCTTGGGATGCCAGGTGTAGCATTTACTCTCCTTAGTGCCTGAAAATGGGTGCGGTGTTGGACACTTACTCTCTTTAGTACCCAAAAGGATGCGGAGTTGGAGACTATGCTCCTTAGCATCCGTAGGATGTGGTATTAGAGTAACAACACCCCAATTACTTGTAATAAGGGAAATAGTAGTCCGGAAGTGGTTTAAGACACCTTGGCCGGGTAGTCCTACTATGGATGGTGAGCTTCGAGACCATACATGTGCTTTAGTTCTGTGAAATAGCCTATTGGTTCATGCATGCAAATTTGTAGTGATATTATATGATGTGATTATGTCATTTATTTTAATGCTTGTTTATAACTTGGCTTGTTAATCAATAATGTAGATTATCTTAGTTACTGAGATTTTTATCTCACCTCGTGGATTATCATTTTGCAGGTACTACCGGTGAGACTGAGCCAGAGAGGGAATCGGGCAGAGGCTAGCATATCTGCTATACTCTTTGTAAAGCCTGATTTTGGTTTGAGTGGTGTACATAAATTTGTTATATAATATTATATGTTGCCAACTAGAAATGCATATCATTTTGATTGGTTGTACTTGTTTCATACTATGTTATGTATTTTAGCCTAATATTGTATATGAGGTGAATATGTGGTAATTTTTGTGGTGATGGGCTAAAATGCTAATACAAGTGCACGGCATGTTTTATCTATGTGGTGACAATGTAATTGTAGTGTATTATGTGGCAATAGAGGCCAAATAGTGCTTGCAGTGCTAATTGTGCATTTTGGCCATATTAGGCAAAATGGCCATTGAGTGGTCAAATTTTGTGTTTGGTATGTTTTTGTGTGTTTGATTGGTCACTCAAGTGTATTTTGGTCTGTTAGATTTGGTTCAAGCCTCACAATGGGTTAATGGTATAAGTTATGAGTTTTTGATACTTGGATGGTTGAAAATTTCTTTGAAAAACTGACTTTTGCATCTGACTATCTGAAATTCTCATACAGTGTTAGATCATAACGAAACTTGTACCATTAGTTAGCTTATTGAATAAGCTTCGTGTGGGCGCTTGAATCACTCCAATCGAACATCGTATGTGAAAATGGCAAGCGTTTGAAGTTCATCCAGAAAAGCTGTCATAACAACATTGCTGTCATAGATAGGTGAGCCGCGGCACATTTCGCACAAGCTGTGGTGCACGATACAATAAGGAAATTTGTCTTTTTGTGCCACATGCTGTGGCGCACGGACCACGAGCTGCAACGCATTGACCAAAACACTCAAAAATGACATTTTTGGCCCTATTTTGAAGTAGTTTGCTTCCCAAAACTTTTCCATGCTTCCAATGCCTATATAAATCATTAAGTTTGAGCTCAAACTATCAATTTAAAGGGTTTTTATGGGATCCCAAATATTTCTCAATTATTTTTAAAAGATTATTAGTTTTAACCCTTGTATATATAATGTGAGATTAAGAGCAAATCCTTACTCCTAATTATAATTGGATGTTATGATTGCGTGGTGAATTTTGGGTAATGTCAAGGTAGACATTATAATTTGGTCTAACTAATGCACTTGTGGTTTTTATGGATTATATGAACTGTATCTTTAGGCCATATTTCAACTAGTTTGTTGTGGTTTTCATCAATTACATTCTGGTTTATTTAAAAGATGAGGAACAACATGTTAAGCATCTTCGAATTGTCCTCTAGATTCTTAAAGAGAACAAGCTATATGCCAAACTCAGTAAGTGTGAGTTTTGGCTGAGGGAAGTCAGGTTCTTGGGCCATGTGGTGTTAGTAGATGGGATTTCTATTGATTTGTATAAAGTTGATACTGTGTTGAAATGGGAGAGACCAAGCTCAATTACGAAGATTTAAAGTCTTCTAGGATTAACTGGATATTGCCAAAGGTTTATCTAAGGTTTCTCTTATATTGCTTCTTTGTTGATGAAGTTGACCTATAAAGAACAACCTTTTGTTTAGGATGATAGGTGTGAGATTGCATTTCAAACGTTGAAAGAAAAGTTGACTACTACACCTGTGTTAATAATCATAAATTCAAGGCTATCATATGAGGTACACATGGATGCTTCCTTAAGAAGTTTGGGTTGTATTTTGATGCAAGATGGGTGAGTAATAGCTTATGCATCAAGGCAGCTTAGACCACATAAAGAGAATTACCTAGCTCATGATCTAGAACTTACAGCAGTAGTCTTTGCACTGAAGATTTGGCGTCACTACCTATATGGCTTAGTGTTTAGTGTGTTCAGTGACTGTAAGAGCTTGAAGTATCTGATAGATCAAAAGGAGTTGAATATGAGGCAGAGAAGATGGATGGAATTGCTCAAGGATTACAATTTTGAGTTGAAATACCATCTAGAGAAAGCTAATATGGTAGCTAATGCATTGAGCAGGAGAACACTACACATAGCTAGTTTGATGGTCTGAGAACACAACTTAATAGAGTCTTTCATCAATTCTTGATAAGATGCCCTAGTGAAAGCCTTAGTTAGTGCCTATACTACTGTGATCAGTAGTGATTTCTAGAAGGAGTTGAGAATGGTATAGTTGAAAGACGAATATCTTCTTAGAATTTGAGAAGTTGTGTTAGATCTAACTAAGGATTTTAGGTTTAATGATAAGGGATTCGTGGTATACCAGGATAGAATTTGTGTAATGTCCACCTTGACATTACCAAAATTCACTACACAATCACAACAAGCAATCATAATTAGGAGCAAGAATTGCTCATAAGCTCACATTATCTATATAAGGGTTTAAATTAATAATCTTTTAAAAATAATTGTGGAATAATTGGGATCCCATAAAAACCCTTTAAATTGATAGTTTAAGCTCAAACTTAATGTTTTATATAGGCACTGGAAGCATGGAAAAGTTTTGGGAAGCAAACCACATCAAAACAAGGCCAAAAATGTCATTTTTGAGTGTTTTGGTCTATGCGCCATGGCTCGTGGTTTGTGTACCATGGCTTGTGGCACAGAATGCCATGTTTTCTCACTGTACCTGCACCGTGGCTTGCGCGAAATGCGCCGCAGCGCACCTGTCCATGATAGCAATGCTGTCATAATAGCTTTTCTGGACAAACTTCGAACGCGCGCCATTTTCATATCCGATGTCCGATTGGAGTGATTCAAGCACCCACGCGAAGCTTATTCAATAAGCTAACTAATGGTATAATTTTTTTTATGATCTAATACTATTTGAGAATTTTAAACACTCATATGCAAAAATCAGTTTTTCAAAGAAGTTTTCAACCATCCAAGTACCTAAAACTCATAACTTATACCATTAACCCATTGTGAGGCTTGAAATAAGTCCAATAGACCAAAATACACTTGAGTAACCAATCAAACACACAAAAACATACCAAAATCAAAATTTGGCTACTCAATGGCCATTTTGCCCAATATGGCCAAAATGTACAATTAGCACTACTAGCACTATTTGGCCTCTATTGCCACATAATACACTACCAATACATTATCACCACTTAGATAAAACATTTCTTGCACTTGTATTAGTATTTTAGCCCATTACCATAAAAATTATCACATATTCACCTCATACACAATATTAGGCTAAAATACACAATAACATAGTATGAAATAAGTGCAACGGATCAAAATAATATGCATTCTTAGTTGGCAATATATAATATCATATAACAAGTTTATGTACACCACTCAAACTAAAATCAGGCTTTACAAAGAGTGTAGCAGATATGCTAGCCCCTGCCCGATTCTCTCCCTGGCTCAGTCTCACTGGTAGCACTTGTAAAATGATAATCCACAGGGTGAGATAAGAATCTTAGTAACTAAGATAATCTACATTATTGATTAACAAGCTAAGTTATAAACAAGCATTAAAATAAGACATGATCACATCATATAATATCACTATAAATTTGCATGCATGATCCCTAACCATCCGGTCCTCCAATACTCCCAACTGAACCAGTAGGCTATTTCACAGAACCAAACCACATGTATGGTCCTGAAGCTCACCATCCATGGTAGGACTACCCGGCCAAGGTGTCTTAAACCACTTCTGGACTACTGTTTCCCCCTATTACAAGTAATTGGGGTGTCGTTACTCTAACACCGCATCCTATGGATGCTAAAGAGCATAGTCTCCAACCCCGCACCCTTTTGGGTACTACGGAGAGTAAGTCTCCAACACCGCACCCATTTTCGGGCACTAAGGAAAGTAAATGTTGCACCTGGTGTCCCGAGGTGCTAGCAATGCCATATGGACTTAATCTTCACTATCTCCACTAGGGTGACCTCCCACCCTTTAATATGCCACATTTCACTATATATCTCCACTTGAACATGCATAAACAACTTTTCAAACAAGTATAACAAAATCTTTCCATTTACTTTAAAAATATAGAATTTTACAAACTAATACTTCACTTTTTCTAAAATAGTTAACCTTTAAAGAATTTATGCGTATATACTCAACAACTCATAGAAAAGAAACTTGAGAATAACTTATACAAGGTAATAAACAATGCAAATTATCTAGTTACCTCAACCCTTTTGTTACTAAAAGGGTTACCCGTGGTATTAATTCTCTTCTTGTGTCAAGGTAAGTCTTCCCATACCACAATCTACATCAACAAGTACTATATGTTAATTTTTAATTAACACAAGCACCATTAGCTAATAATAACCTTGCAATTCTCCCACTTCTCACTCAAATTCTCAACAAATAGACTTGTCAAGATTAGAATTTGTTCACTTCATCCCTTCAAGTCTCCTTCTAACTCTATCACAACATAAAACTCAATATCTCAACTTATCACACTTCAATACCCTATGATCAAGATAAAGCTTGATCCCACTAAACTATAAAGTAGCTTTATATTACCACATATCCAAGATCAATAAACCTAAATTAAACCTTTAAAGTCAATAGAAACCTTCAAAACATTGACTCATGGCTTAATCCTATCAGACCAAATTCTCACTCTTCTAAATCCTATGAAAATGAGATGAAAAGGTAGAAGAGAAGGGTAGGAAACTTATCCAAGAGTTTGAAGGCTTAAATCATCTTCAAAATCCTTCCAAATTGATGCCCTAGCAGTGCCTAAAGTTGCCCCCTTCGTGCTCTAAGTTTTCCACACCAAAAACTGTCTATTTTTTATGATTCTCAAAATTTTAAGTTGCCTACTGTGCTATGCGCCGCAGAGCATGCCACAAGCCGCGGCTCACGGCACAGTGAGCAATAACTTAGTTTTGCTCCCTCCGATGCTTCCCGACTTGATCCGACTTTCATCCTATCTCAATTTAGAGCCAAATATGACTTAAAAATCCAATTAGCCACCCAAAAACATAATTAAATAAATTAATCATATTTTTAACTAATTTATCCCTTAATTAATCCATTTTTATAGATTTGAAGTTTTAGGATATTACAATTTGGGTACTTAATGATGTGGATTTAAGAAGGGTGATTCTGAATAAAGCACACTGCAGCAAGGACACTATTCACTTAGAAGCTACGAAGATGTATCAAGATGTGAAGTGTTACTGGTGATGGCCAAGAATGAAGAGATACGTGATTTAGCTTATAGCACAGTAGTTGACTTGTTAGAAAGTGAAGATTGAGCATCAAAGGCTGGCTAGGACATTATAGCCATTAGAGATACCTATGTAGAAATGGGACAGCATTTCTATAGATTTCATCTCCGAATTGCCAAGAACTCAGTCAGGGCACAATGCTATCTGGGTGATTGTAGATTGGTTGATAAAGTCAGCTCATTTCTTAGCCATCAGGATCAATGATTCTCTAGAGAAGTTGGTAGAGATATATATCTATGAGATTATGCATTTGTATAGAGTCCCTAAGGATATAGTCTTTGAACAAGATTTAAGATTTACATCTAGGTTCTAGGGAGCATTGCAAAGAGCTATGGGTACTACATTGAAATTTAACACTACTTACCATCCTCAGACCAACGGGCAGATTGAGTAAACCATTCAGATTCTATAAGATACGTTATGATCGTTTGCACTAGAGTTGCATGGTAAATGGGATAGTTATTTACTATTAGCAGAATTTATGTACAACAATAGCTACCATTCAAGCATTCAAATGGTACCCTATGAAGCTTTATGTAGAAGAAAGTGTAGATCACCATTGTGTTGGATTGAGTTGAGTAAAAGAAGCATAGTAGGACTTGACATTATGGACTAAACCACTCAGAAGATTGAGTTAATTCGATAGAAGCTATTGACAGCTCAAAGCAAGCAAAAGAGTTATGTCGATTGAAGAAGAAGACCATTGGAGTTTCTAGTAGGTGATCATGTATTTTTAAAAGTTACACCAGTAATGTAAATTGGGAGATCAATTAGAGCTAAGAAATTGACTCTTAGATTCATCGGTCCATTTGAAGTTTTAGAGAGAATCAAGCTAATTGCCTATTAGATTGCTTTACCCCATAGTTATCAAGGATTCATAATGTATTTCATGTGTCTCAACTCAAGAAGTACCAACTGGATCCTTTCCATATAATTGAGCCTAAAGAGGTGGAGCTACAAGAAAATATGACCTATTGAGCAAAACCAAAGTGAATTGTGGATGTGAAGGATAAGCAACTGAGAAACAAGACTATTCAACTAGTAAAAGTGTTTTGGCAGGGTATGACTTCTGATAACGCAACCTAGGAGACATAAGCTAAGATACGACAACTGTACCCTTAATTGTTCCCTTAAGTATGTGCATATGTTAGGTTATTTCAATCTTAAGGACAAAATTATTAAGAGGGGAGAACTATATCATCCCAAGTTTCTAATCCTGTGTTAACGACTAATTAGGGAATGGGTTAGTGATTTATTGTGAGATTAGGGTTCTAAATAGTGAAGTATTATTTTGACCTATTAGGGTGTTATATAAAAAGATAAGAGCAAAAGAGTGAAATCCCAAAGCAAAGTATGTGAGCATAGTGATGATTTCCCTCATTGTGCCTGTAACATCCTGAATTTCTTAATCCCAAGAATAGTAGTTAATTGAGGTAAAGTGGTAATTTGTGTGGGATTAGAGATTTAGATGATTACTTGAAGTTAGTGTGTTGTATGAATATATACAAGTGGAAGGAGTGTGTTTCAGGTCAAAGCAAGTGCGTGTACATATAGTGAGAATAAATCTCATTGTGCCACGTGTAACCTCCTTAAGGTTAAACCATAAGGTCTCCCTTATTAACCTACATTTAACTCCAAATCATGATAATTTAGGGTTTAACCCTTAAAGGATTACCAAATTTTAAAGTTTTATAAAAGGAATTTCTCAAAATTCTTTCAAAGGAATCTCAATTTCAACAATTTAAATTTCAAATATTATTTAACAAATCCGTATTAGAGTTTTGAAAGTAAAGCGGAAGCTTAGAAATCAATTAGGACCCAAAATAATGAATTTTAATTCTCAAAAATAGATTTTGTGTAGAAAATGGCATGTGCACCGCGGCTTATAGCATGTGCGCCATGGCATGTCTTCTCTATGCCATGCTCGTGGCATAAGGCGCCGTGCACCACGACGTATTGCACAAAATTTGATAGCATTAGTGTTGTTGTTTAACAACACAGGAACCAAACTTCCGATGTGTCCCAAATCTCCATCCGACATCCAATTGAGGTGGTTTCGGTGTCTATATAGAGCTTTCTCCTAGCTCTAGCTAATGGCACCGATTTCACACTCAAACTCATTTTTTGTAAAAAGTTGGACACCAAAACCCATTTGAACTACTTTTTTACAAAATCTCTCAAATAGGGTGTCCTAACTCAACCACACATGCTAATAGCTTACACCAACCATCCGACCACACTTAATGGACTCTGCAAACTCGTGCAACGCATTACACACAATCAAAAACACTTATCTCATAAAATTACCACTCGACCCCTAATTTTCACAAAATATAAAAAGGGAGGAAATGTTGCACAAAATCAACAATTTTATTCCAAATCTCTCAAAATACATATGTTTCTACTTGCACAAGTATTTTGGCCTTGTCTACGGGTTCATAACCAAAACTTACTAATCTAAGGCATAAAATACACTAGTTATACATAAAATCATACAAGTATAAATCATGTCAAATAATCCTAGTTGGAAATTACATTAACAAATACACATGAAAATAGCAAAAGAGAGGCATATAAAGGATTACTCCACAATCCTAGGCCTCTCTATATTTTCCTTGACTCAAATTCGATGAGCTAGGTCTTGAGAATATTGAGTATTTGATGGGTGAGTACAACCACTTAGTAACTAAGTTTCACTTAACCCATACAGTTGCATATCAATTATAAATAGATACAATTTGGCAAATAAGCACAAATAACACATAACACTCAGCCACGGTTCATAAAACTAATAACCATATGATTGGGCTTGCCAAAAAATACTTTATCAAGTTATTTAGCAAAAACATAACACAGGGTTGCAATAATAACAACCATGTGCCCTCAACACATGCCGAACCACAAAACTGCCAACCATGTGGCCGAACATATATGCATGATCAGATACCAATCTTATATCCTCCTGTTACCTCTAACACAAAATTGGTGGCTATCGCGTGGCTACGCCCTTCACGGACTAACCCAGCCTTCCACTTGTGAGGAGCTACTAGGCTAGGGTGAACTTACTCACTTATGTAATCCAATTTCCCCCAATACTAACAACCATAGGGTGTCGTACCCTTAATCCAGCCTCCTCATGAATCGGTGGAGACTAGTTACGTTCGAGTCCCTTATAAATCAAGTGAGATAGTCCCAAAACAACCATGGGACAAGGGCTACCTCCTGATTCCAATAGTCAGTACCAAGGAATCTTGATTCTAACAGTCATTGCCAATACCATATGGATTTCAACCAATCTATTCCTCTCCCTAGGCGAACTCCTACCAATGATCATGCTATGCACATTTCTCACATAATATGCATTCAACAATCAATTCATAATACATGAACTCACATAACTGAATACTCCATAATTCAACATATAATATATCATAATTCTCCACCCATAGTAATAAATCATAATCAATTTCATAAAACACCAAGGGTGGCAAAAGCAAGCTTTTCTTTCCAAAAACCATTTTACAAATCAAACACTTTGCCAATATGCATCATTAATTTAGCTCATAATTCACATTTCACAAACACAATTAACATTCAACTATAAAGATCAAGTTTTTCTTGGTTACCTCAAATCTTTAAAAAGTTAAAGGTTTACCTCTTACTATACCAACTTCCTAAAGCTTTAACAAGCTCGAATGATGCCAAAAATGAACCTTTCTATATCCATACCATAAGAATTTCATCATTGCCACTCTTGAAGCTTTATCAACATATAACTCCACACACTCTATTTTTATCAACTTAAAGTCACTACCCATTCATACCCAATGGGCTCATTAAATTCCACTAATGCACATTATCATTAACAATACCTCAAACCATCATTAATGCGCATTAACCTCTCCCAACTACCATAAATGCTCCCATAGACCAACCACTTCTAAAATCATCATTGTGGTGTTTTAATATATTAAAAAACTCCCATTAAACTTATTTTAACCAATGGAATTGACCAATACTCTTATAGATTGAAAATCCATTTCCCAACTCAAATGCTACTATAAATCATCATAATTAAGGAAGAGAAAGGAAGAATGAGGCTTAGATTACCTACCTTAGGTGTTTGAGAGCTTCAAAATGTCAACAATAGGAGCTAATGAGTGTGCCCTAACAAAGCTCCAATGTTCTCTTCGTTCTCTTCCTCTTCTCTCTTCTATTTTCTCGCACAGACATAATCTAATTTATTAAAAATTTTACCCGTGCACCATGGAGCATGCTACCCTCCACCGCAACACATGGCATAAAGGAGCCCTTGCATTTAAAATTTGTCTCTATGCACCATGAAACATTCTCACTCTACTAAACACAATTAATTAATGAAACACATGGTAATTAGAGGATTTGCTCAAAAAGTGATTACCATAGTTAATCTAAAAGTAAGGGATCCCAAGTTTTCTAAATAGAAATAAGTTAAAATCAATACAAATCTTCCATATCAGAGTAAAAATAAGTTTTGGAAGCACAGGATACCTTAGAGAAGTGAAAGAAATAAAAAATGGTTGAAAAACAAAACATGTGCTGTGATTCAAAGCCATACGTCGTGGCTCGTACATGTTGCGCCGCGACGTGTTGCTCTCTATGCCATGCGCCATGGCTCAAGTGTAATGTCCACCTTGACATTACCAAAATTCATACATAATCACAACAAATAATCATAATTAGAAGTAAGGATTGCTCCTAAGCTTACATTATATATATAAAGGTCAAAACTAATAATCTTTTAAAAATAATTGTGGAATATTTGTGATCCCATAAAAACCCTTCAAATTGATAGTTTGAGCTCAAACTTAATGATTTATTTAAGTATTAGAAGCATGAAAAAGTTTTAGGAAGCAAAAAACTTCAAAACAGGGCCAAAAATGTCATTTTTGAGTGTTTTGGTTCATACGCCACGTCTCGTGATCCATGCGCTGCAGCATGTGGCACAAAAAAGCGAGTTTTCTCGCTGTATCGTGCGCCATTTTCGCATCCAATGTTCGATTGGAGTGATTCAAGCTTCCATGCGAAGCTTATTCAATAAGCTAAATAATGATATAAGTTTCATTATGATCTGACACTGTATAAGAATTTTAAACACTCAGATGCAAAAGTCAATTATTAAAGCAATTTCAACCATCCAAGTACCCAAAACTCATAACTTATACCATTAACCCATTATAAGGCTTGAACCAAGTCCAATGGATCAAAATAAATTTGAGTGAGCATTCAAACACATAAAAACATGTCAAACACAAAATTTGGCCACTCAATGGCCCTTTCACCCAATATGGCCAAAATACCAAATCAACACCATATACACTATCACATAATGCATTACATATAAATTGTCACCACATAGATAAAACATTCCTTGCACTTGTATTAGTATTTTAGCCTATCACCATAAAATTACCATATAGTCACATCATATACAATATTGGGCTAAAATACAAAATAACATAGTGTGAAACAAGTGTAACCAATCAAAATGGTATGCATTCTTAGTTGGCAACATATAATCTCATCCATATAAGTTTATGTACATGACTCAAAATAAAATCAGGCTTTACAATGAGATTGTAGCTAGTATGCTAGCCTTTACCTGATTCCTTCCTTGGCTTAGTCTCAGTAGTAGGCCTTGTAAAATGATAACCATAGGGTGAGATAAAAATCTCAGTAACTAAAATAATCTACATTATTGATTAACATGCCAAGTTATAGACAAGCCTTAAATCAAGTAAAATAAGCAAAATATATAAAATCACTATAAGTTACATGTATGATCCTTAACCATCTAATCATCCAATACTCCCGACCGAACCAGTAGGTTATTTCATGGAACTAAACCACATGTATGGTCCCCAAGCTCACCATCCATAGTAGGACTACCTGGCTAAGGTGTCCTAAACCACTTCTGAACTACTGGTTCCCCTTATTATAAGTAATTGGTGTGTCATTACTCCAACACCGCATCCTACAAATGCTAAGGAGCATATTCTCCAACTCCGCACTTTTTTAAGTACTAAGGAGAATAAGTCTCCAACACTGCACCCATTTTTGGGCTCTAAGGAAAGTAAGTGCTGCACCTGGCATCCTGAGGTACTAGCAATGCCATATGGACTTAATCTTTACTAACTCCACTAGAGTGACCTCCCACCCTCTAGTATGCCATATATCTCCACTTGACCATGCATAAACAACTTTCCAAATAAATATAAAAAATCTTACCATTTATATCAAAAATATAAAATTTCACAAATCAATACTCCACTCATTTTCTAAAATAGTTAACCTTTGTAAAATTTATACATATATACACAACAAATCATAGAAAAGCAACTTGAGAATAACTTATTCAAGGTAATAAATAATGCAAATTATCTAGTTACCTCAACCCTTTTCTTACTAAAAGGGTTACCCGTGGTACTAAATCTCTGCTTGTGTCAAGGTAAGTCTTCCCACACCATAATCTACATTAACAAGTACTATATGTTAATTTTCGATTAACACAAGCAGTATGAGCCACTAATAACCTCCTAATTCTCCCACTTCTCACTCATATTCTCAACAAAGAGGTACAATTTGTTCACACAATCCCTTTAAGCCTCCCTCTAACTCTCTCACAACATAACACTTGATATCTCAACTTATCACACTTCAAAACCCCATGATCAAGTTAGAGCTTGATCCAACTTTTACTAACCAACAAAGTAGCTTCATATTACCACATATCCAAGATTAATAAACCTAAATCAAACCTTTAGAGTCAATAGAAACCTTTAAAACATAGACTCATGGCTTAATCCAATCAAAACAAATTCTCTCTCTTCTAAATCCTATAGAAAATGAGATAAAAAGGTAGAGGAGAAGGGTCGGAAACTTACTCAAGAGTTTGAAAGCTCATTTTGTCTTTAAAATCCTCCTAAAATGATGCCCTAGTAGTCCAAAGTTGCCCCTTTCATGCTCTAGGTTTTCCATCAATTTTAAGTTGCCTATTGTGCCGTGCACCGCAGCGTACGCCACACAAGCTATGGCTCTTGACACAGCAAACAACAAGTTGATTTTGCTCCCCCCGATGCCTCCCAACTTGATTCGACTTTCATCTTAACTCAATTTAAAGCCAAATATGACCCAAAAATCCAATTAGCAACCCAAAAACATAATTAAATAAATTAATCATATTTTTAACCAATTTATCCCTTAATTAATCAATTTTTTCATATTTGAAGTTTTCAAATGTTACATCAGGCACCATGCGCCATGGTGTGTTGCACAAAATTTTTGTTGATTTTGCTGTCATTTGACAGCAAAATTTGGGGAACTTCTGACTCACACCAATTCTCCATCTGACGTCCAAATAACATAATCTAGTTGTCTGTGGAAAGCTCTTTATATGAACTAGCTAATGGCACAAGTTTCACTTCCAAACAAGTCACACTAGGAAGTTAGACACCAAACACATTTTAACCACTTTTCAATACTTTTACAAAAAAATGGGTATCCAAAACCCTCAACAAGTGCCAAAAACTTTTCCTAACACCTAGACCATGTCCAATAGACTTAGGATTACCAGTATAACACGTCACAAGCACAAAAACATCATTATAACTAAAATTCACTCCTCAACCCCATTTTACTAAAAATACAAGGGGAGGTAAATTAGCATTTCATTTAACTCAAATCATTCAAAATATGCTCAAATCTTCATTTCTACACTTGTACTAGTATTTTGGCCCTATAAACATATATATATCAACAGGCACAAAGGCTAAGGGCCTAAAATACAATTCTAACATTTCTAACAACCAAAATAGTACAAGTGTAGTGATATGCATTCTAGGATTGACAAGCCATATACTATTACACAATTAAAGCTAAACTAGAGGCATACATTAGGAGTATGCTAATTCCCTGCCTCTTTAGTCTTCTCCCTCTCAACACTAGAGCTAGAGCCTGAAAGATATTAAATAAAAGAGGTGAGTCTAGCCACTCAATAACCAAGGTTAAACCTACCCTATGCAGTTATATATCAATCACAAACTAAATACATGCACAAGGAAGTCAAATATGTATAACAAGTCTACAAATATCACAATTTATCATTCTATAACTTATTTAACTCTCATAACTAGGTGTATTATTACCATATTCTCATATATGTGACATGACCCATACTCATGTGACTTACCACAACTTAACACGTGTGACACGTCATATATTTACTTAGGCAATGATCAACTAACCTTATATCCTCCTTATTTCCTCAGACCGAAACTATGAGCTATAACACTAGTTAAGGCTCCGTCCATATGACTGGACTACCTAAGCTCACCAATCGTGAGGTATGACTCGGCTAAAGATCACAGGACTCACTCTCGAACTACGACTTCCCCCATTCTTAAATCCCTAGGGCGTCTCATACCTTAGGCTATTCTCCTCATTGAACCGGTTGAGATAGCTAGATTCTAGTCCCTCAACAAACTACAGGATAGTCCCTCAACAAATAATGGGATAAGGCTATAGCCCTCGTGCATCAGAGGGTAGCCTAAATATCATATGGATTTTCTCTACTCCTAAATCCCTAGGCGAACTCCCGCCATTAATCATGCCATAATCATTGCTCACTTGAGTTTACTTTTTTGCTTTCATTTACTTACTATTATAACAATCACGTTAGGCTCATGACTTTGCGCTACCTAAGTATGTATTATTGTCATTTTCTCAAATACATTTAATCACTAACACACAAATACCTCTACACATCATCATATTCATTTTTCAAAAGTATATGCATTTTCATAATAAAATCCTCTTGACTTTGCATTTGTATTTCAAGCTAAAAATGGCATACTAGTACTCTTAGTGTCCGTTCTTCTTTAAATGTTAATTTCCTTTCTATAGGGTGTTTCGTGGCTTTTAAAGTGTTTTTTGTCATCAAAACTTTTTTAACTCTCTCCTCCTTCATAAGGATGTCCCTATCTATATATAATATATAGATAAGGGTTTTCATCTTCCACTTAAAAGCTCAAGAAAATTTAATTAAATTTATCTCATAGATTTAGTCCATAATATCATACCTAATTTGAATTTATATAATTCAAATTTATCTTGTAAATTCAAATTATAAAACTGACATGATATTATCTCTTATCATGTTAGTTATTAAATTTAATCTATCATATAAAATTAAATTTAAAACTAACATAATATAATATAATATAGTATAATATAATATAATATAATATATATCACATATACATATTATATTATATATATATGAATATATATACATATATATTTTGAATATATATATATAATTATATTTTAAATTTTATATTCCATATATATATATATATGTTTATCAAATAAATATTCAAATATATTTATGTATAAAATTCATTCACCCTATATTACATTTATTGAATCTAGACATATTCTAGATTCAATGAACTTGGACATTACAGCTTGAGTTGGGCTATTCTTATGTGCAACCCTATAGGCTCATATGAAATTGGCAGTGGGCTAATTACGCTATTAGCCCATAAGTTACAAGTGGCCTCTAGCAAGACATTGCAACTACCTAATTCACATAGGGATTGATGATCCAATGTAACCTATCATGCAACCATATCACATCTCTTTTGTCACGCGATATTTCGATCAAGTATGAGACATAAAATTGTCATTCTCCTTTACCTGATCATTGCTTTCTCAATCTTTGAGTAGACTTATAGCAGTAATGAAAAAAGCCCTTTCCATTATAGTATGGCTATATATTTTCTCAATCTTACTCATCGAGGGGCCCAGTAATATCTCTCACTTAATGTGAGGGACAAATCCCATCTTGACTACTCATATTCATCTGCATGAATATCACTAAACTCAATCACAGCCTTTATGATCACCCAGTCAAAGGTAACTTTTGACTAGATCAAAGTTCAGTGGTCATCATATAGGAATCCATAATGATCTCAGGTCAAAGGGCTTAGTGATATAGTTACATACAAGATAAGCTTATGACTTGTATCATACAATTTTCTCATAGCGGGTCAGTCCAGCACCTTGTACTCTTTTAAGTGCCTATGACTTTAATTTGTATCTCTATAATTAATCAAAGTCATACTAGTCTTGTTTCATTTATGATCCCTCAAAGATGACCGACCAAGGACATTTAGGACAATAACTAGTTTGTCCAAGGATACAGTTATCACATTAAACATGCAATTCTTATGATAACAAAAGAGAAATTCATTAAATAATAATGTGCATAGTACAATGATTGGCCCCAAGGCATAATTTTCAACATCCTCCTACTTACGCTAAGTACAATTATTAATTTGTCTAATTTTTGTTGTCCTGACATGACACTCATGCTTCGCCTGTGCAAGAGGCTTTGTAAAAGGATCAGCAACATTGTCTTCTCTTGCTACTTTGCATATTTTTATATCACTTCTATCATTGATTGCTCTAATAAGGTAGAAATGCCTGAGTATATGCTTGTTCTTTTAGTATGACCTTGGCTTCATGCTTTATGCAATTGCACCACTATTGTCACAGAACAAGTTTATTAGATTTGAGATACTAGGCACCACTTCTAGTACAGCAATGAACTTCCTGATCTAAATGGCTTCCTTAACTGCATCTGATGCTGCTATATACTCAGCTTTTGTTACAAAATCAACTATTGTGCTCTGCTTTGAGCTCTTCCAACTCACTGCCCCACCATTTAAGGTGACCACATATCCTGATTATGATTTAAGGTTATCCTGGTTAGTTTGGAAGCTTGCATTTATGTAACTTGTTACAACTAGCTCGTAATCCAATCCACCATATACTAAGAATAAATCCTTAGTCCTTCTTAAGTACTTTAGGATATTCTTGACAGTAGTCCAATGATCCTCTCCTAAACGTGCTTGGTATTGGCTAGTCATACTTAAGGCAAATGAAACATCCGGTCGAGAGTGCATGTATGGCATAGATGAAACCCCTTTTTGAATCCTACATACTAAACCTATGCAGTATCTCATCTATGTATGTGCTTTAATTTAAGCCTATTAGCCTTTTGGATCTATCTCTATAGATCTTAATCCTAAGGATATAAGTGGCTTCACCTAAGTCCTTTATAGAGTAAAATTTTCCTGACTAAGACTTGACATTCTACAAGGTAGGAATGTCATTCCTAATGAGTAGGATATCATCTACATATAACACTAGAAATATAACTGTGCTGCCATTAACCCTTTTATAAACATAAGGTTCATCAATGTTTTGAATGAATCCAAACTATTTGTTACTTTATCAAAATATTGATTCCAGCTTCGAAATGCTTGCTTCAATCCATAAATGGATCTTTGAAGCTTGCACACTTTTTCAGAGTCCTCTGGATGCACAAAACCTTCAAGTTGTGTTATGTAAACTTCCTCAAGTAGACGTCCATTAAGGAATGCTATTTTAACATCCATCTGCCATATTTCATAGTCATAATATGCTGCAATGGCAAGGAGGATTTTGATTGATTTGGCTATTGCGACCTATGAAAAGGTTTCATCATAGTCTATACCATAAGTTTAGGTAAATCCTTTTGTAACCAATCGTACCTTGATGATATTTACTTTGCCATCCATGTCAATTTTCTCCTAAAAAACCCACTTGTACCTGATGGTTTTTTATTCCTTTAGGTGGGTCGATTAAGATATATACCTTATTATCATACATGGATTGCATTTCAAACTTCATGGCACTTAGCCATTTCTCAGAATTTGGTCCCACTATGGCTTCTTGGTAGGTGGTCAGTTCATTGTGTTCAATAAGCAATACATCATGACATTCATTAATCAAAAATCCATATCTCTAAGAATCATACCATGTTCTATCAGACCTTAAAGTCCTTATCTTGATATGGATCGAACAAACTCATTTAAGTTAAGGTGGATAGAAGAGTTACCTTATAATTCTTTGAAGTTGGCGCATGTTTGGATCTTAGGAGCTGACAATGTAGATCTACTCCCTTTACTAGTATCCACACAAACAACTCTCTAACTCGAACAACATGCTAGCGCTTTTAGCATCCGTTCTTCTTTGAATGTTAATTTTCCTTTCTATAGGGTGTTTTGTGGCTGTCAGAGTGTTTTTGCCATCAAAACTTTTCTAACTCTCTCCTTCATAAGGATGCCCCTATCTATATATAGTATATAGATAACGATTTTCATCTTCCACTTAAAAGCTCAAGAAAATTTAATTAACTTTATCTCATAAATTTAATCCATAATTGATTACTTATACTATTTCCTTCTCCTCATAATAAAAAAGGTACTAAAATACATGACAAACTTTCTACTGGAATATAACAACTTTCTGGAATCTTATTTTGTTCTACTTCATACATTTTTGGTTCCATTATTTTTATTATATTCATGATGGGAAATTTTCTAATGCTCCTATAATTGCAAAACTTAGATAATAACAGTACTCTATATGATTTCTATCTAGTTCTAGTTTATTTAGAAATTCTATTGTTTCTAATCTAATTAATTCACTAATTAATTGTTGTAATCTAGTTTTGTTTATTTGTAAATTATCAAACAAATAATGACAATGATATAAAGCTTGAAAGAAAGTAGTGAGCATTTATTTATCAATTATTTGATCAACTATTTTCCCAAATACTATCAGCCAACTACTCAACTATCAAAATATTCAAATGTTCAAAACAACAAGTAAAGAAAGCAAGAAAGCAGGTAACTGAGTGAAACAACAATAAATTTTAGGGATTAAGAAGTTCATATTATCTTCTTCTTAATATCATTTTTGACCTTCTACTCTAATACCATAAATGAAATAGCTAGCTATGTATTGCTATAGGGTTTGACCAACACTAATCCGAGTCATAGCAGAACATGAAAGATTCTCAGTCCTCTTTCATACTGAGATTAAGAAGCCAATAATCTCTCAAGCCTGGCTTTAGACCTTTCACAGAACCACTTCCTTCAAACCAGTACAGCACAACCTTCCTTCATTTCCTACTAGAAGCATAGCCATAACAACACATAACCAGTAATTCTCCTTATAGAATCATTACAAAAATTCAAAACTTTATTAAGCACCATATAATAATCCCCCCTTAACCCTTAAAAAGAAATTACTCAGCCATACCTGTTACTTCTTAATACTTACAAATGTTGAAATAATTAAATAGAATACTTTTATTGGTAGTAAGAGGGCAAGATTACAAGAGAGAATTGGAACTTAAAAAGGTAAGTAAGTAAGCTTCTTTGAACACCTTTGCCTTTCTAGTGAGATTACAAGCCTTTATATAGAGCTAGCATTCCAACTTTGGTTACATGACTATAGTTAATTGTTGATAAAAAATAACCCTAATTATTACAAGAAAATAAAATTACTTTTGACAAAATAAAAAAGTAAAGAAACAATATAGCTTTAGACTACCTTTTAGCTTTTAGGCTTTTATATTTTAAATTTTATATTTCATACATATATCTGTGTGTGCGTGTGTATAAAATTCATTCACCCTATATTACATTCATTGATCTAGACATATTCTAGATTCAATAAACTTGGACATTATAGCTCAAGTTAAGCTATTCTTGTGTCTGACCCTATAGGCCCATATGAAATTGGCAGTGGGCTAATTACACTATTAGCCCACAAGTTACAAGTGGCCTCTAGCAAGATATTGCAACTACCTAATTCACATGGGGATCGATGATCCAATGTAACCTATCATGCAACCATATCACATCCCTTTTGTCACGCGATATTTCAGTCAAGTATGAGACATAAAATTCTCATTCTCCTTTACCTGATCATTAATTTCTCAATCTTTGAGTAGACTTATAGTAATAATGAAAAAAGCCCTTTCCATTGTAATATGGCTATATATTTTCTCAATCTTACTCATCGAGGGGCCCAGTAATATCTCTCACTTAATGTGAGGGACAAATTCCATCTTGATTACTCATATTCCTCTGCATAAATATCACTAAACTCAATCATAGCCTTTATGATCACCCGATCAAAGGTGACTTTTGACTAGATTAAATTTCAGTGTTCATCATATAGGAATCTATGATGATCTCAGGTTAAAGGGCTTAGTGAAAGCTTATAACTTGTACCATGCAGCTTTCTCATAGCGGGTCAGTCCAGCACCTTGTACTCTTTCAAGTGCCTATGACTTTAATTTATATCTCTATAATTAATCAAAGTCATACTAGTCTTGTTTCATCTATGATCCCTCAAAGATGATTGACCAAGGACATTTAGGACAATCACTATAGTTTATCCTGAGATACAGTTATCATATTGAACATACAATTGTTATGATAACAAAAGAGAAATTCATTAGATAATAATGTACATAGTATAATGACTGGCTCTAAGGCACAATTTCCAACAAATTTAGGGCAAAAATTTGATATTTGTGAAATAAGATTAGTTGTAAAGTAGTAATTAGCTAGTAATGAACCTAAAATGGATAAATGGAAAAGAGTTTATGGATAAATATAGCCATAAGTAGTAAAAATGAGTTTTTGGTCAAAATGTACTAAATATGTTCAGATTGGCATATTGGATGTGTGAGTAGAGAAAGGAAGCTTGAGATAAGCTATAGAGATTATTGAAATCCACGAGTAACCTTTCTAGTGACATAAGGGTTGAGGTAACTGAATAACTTCCTTTGTTTTACTATTTATTGTAACTGTGTTAGTATGCTATGTAGTGTATGAAATAATTTTAAATTAAGCATGTTTTATAGAATTGTATGATTATTATGTGAAATGGCTTTTAGTTCAAACAAAGTATTGAAATGGGTGATTTTAAATGGAATGTATTATATACATATATGAGCTCTGTTGAGAAATGAGTAAAATGGTAAATGTAAACCTTAAATGGTTTGGAAAGCATAATTATAGGGTGGGAGTTTACCCAAATGGAGGAGATAATAAAAACCATATGGTAAGGTTTCCTTAGTACTCGATAGGGTGCGATGTTGGAAACAATTCTCTTTAGTGCCTAGTAAGGTGCAGTGCTGGAAAAGATCTCCTTAGTTCCTATTAAGGTGCGGTGTTTGAGATAAGAGACTCCTTAGTGTCTATATGATATAGTGATGGAGTCAACGACATCCCATTATGTTTATTGGGGCAAACCATAGTCCATATGTGCGTTAGGACATTTTTGGCCAAATGATTCTACCACTGCAAGTGAGCTCAAGGTTAATAAAAGTGTACATTGGTCTAAGATGAGCCTATAGTTTTGTGTCAGGATGATTTGAAGGTTTGATTGGTAGTAATCATGCTAGCATGCTATATGATGTTGTGATATATTATAAGATGATATGGAATCATATGTGAATGATAAAAAGTTAAGAATGTAATGATATATGTAAAAAACAAATAAAAATGAGATATGTAATATAAATGTTATTTTAATGAGATTTGAATGGTGTAATATACTTTACTTTTATATTGTTGCATATAATAGTCAATAAGAGTGAGTTATTTTGTTATCGAGATTTTTATCTCATCTTCATGGTTACATGTTTATAGATTAGGAATTAATCAAGGTAAGGGAAGAGAGTTTGGACCAGCATGAGTTGTGAAGCCATGTATTGAGTTGGTGTAATGAACTAAACTAGCTAATTTATATATCTGTGTAAATGAGTTGTCATAGGGTTGCATGTATAACTTGAATGATAATTTTGTAGAATCTAACCTAATTGTATGTTTTTGTGATGAAATAAATCAAGGGGCTATAATTGGGTATGTTTGATTTGAAATGGTTGTGATTGCTATTGAATCTTAAGCCTAGGTGAGGAAATTATGATAAAATGAGTAACTTCAGGCTAAGATTGTATTGTGAACATGAATGTATCTAAATGTGGTTAGAAATAGCCAAGTAGGCTAAGTTATGTCAAGAAATGGCATTTTGTACAAAATTATAAAACGTGAAAATTAGCCAGAGAAGGGTCAAATTTTGATATATGTGTGTGATGGTGATAAATTTTGATCAATAAGGTATATTAGGTCCTTTTGGACTTGATTCAAGGCCTTGTGTGGTTTAATGAGAGAAAGGGATCGATTTGAGTGCTTGAGTGTGCAAATTTTTCATAAAAAGTGACTTTTTACACTCGGGTGTCTAAATTTTGATTGGACCATTAGATCATATCAAAACTTATGTCATTAGTTAACTTATGAGTTAAGCTTCATGTGGGCACTTAAATCATTTTGATCAAACATTGTATGTAAAAATGGTACATGCTGAAAGTTCATCATTTTTGCTGTCAAAATGATAGCAAAAAATCGAACAGGCACATCACGGCGCATGGTGTCATATGTCGTGATGCATGACATAGAAAAGTTGAGGATGTAGCTCTGTGCCACATGTTGTAGCACACGACCAAATTCCTACTTGAATTTTGTGATGAAAATGCATGCAATCAAGATGAGAGTGCTTATAGGATTTTTCTACTATGTATTAGAGAAATGTGTGATTTGCTTCCGCTATGTATTTCTCTGATTTAAGTCATGATTTTAATGATTTTATGAAATTAATCTTGGGCCCAAGCTTTTCAAATAAGTATTTTGATTTGTGATTGATGTGTGATGTAGTAACACCGTAATCTTCTCCCATAATGAGTAGATATAAAAGGAGGTTACATTTTGGTATCAGTTTTTCAAGTTTCGAAACCTAATTGTGGTTGTGTATTCATTTAGAAATATGGCAACTTATACTTATTCATTACAAATTTCTTTCCCCAATGTCCTTTGTGTTTCATATTTTCATCTTTAAGAGGGAAGAAAGTAGTACAATATGGAGGTACTCGTGCTAGAATTGCAATGTCTAGATGAATTATTGAAGAGGAGCAGGAGCTAAAAGTTTAACTAGTTCAACTGCAAAGATGTGATGAGCTACTTAAAGAGCTCAGGGATATAGTTGTTGACATAAGATAGATTGTAAGGGATCATGATACAATCCTAAGGGGTAAAGAGCAAGAAGAGAGAGTAGAGGTTCAAAATATCCCAATGCATAAAGCACATAGTAGACCTAGACCATCTCAAGATTTGGGTAGCAGACCAGAGATTCTTGGCACTGATCCATTTATTGATCATGCTTGGAATATATTTGTTCAATTTAACTCATTGATGTTTGATGGAAGCATGAGAGAAGGGGAAGAAAAACTCTAGATTGAGCGGATGGAAACCATCTTTGAGGTAGTAATTTGTACCCTAAAGCAAAAGGTTATGCTGGCCATAGTGCAACTAGTGAGTGTTGCTAAAAGGTTGTGGGACTCTGTGAAGCCAACAAGTGGTATTTGGTTAAGTTGGGATGAGTTCAAGAAATTATTCTTTGATCAACATTTCTTAGTCTCATTCATAACCAAAAAGGAAGAGGAATTTCATGCTTACAGGCAAGAAGACCTGGATAAGGAAGAGTTCATAAGGAGATTTAATGAGTTATCAGTTTACTCCACATTTCTTCAGTGTAGTAATGACTCAAAGTGGAAAGATGAGAGATTACTTGAAAAGATGAGACAAGAGTATTGCTAATAGATAGCATTGCTTGATGTGAGTTCATACAAGAAGATGTGCCACATTGAGAGTAGCAACTAGGCGTGGCAGAGAGGCAGATGTTGAGAGGAAGTAAGACAGTATAAAGAGGTTTTCATCTTCTTTGGGTCCGACCGATGGAATTTCAAAGAGGCCTAGGTTCAGTGCCTACGGTTCCAGTTCTTTTAGAAAGAGAGGTTTTAGTAGAGGATCTCAATCTCGACCTATGCATAGAGGGTCAATGTAAAGAGGTAGAGGTGTGAGAATTAGGCCTCTACAGTCTTCGAGGCAAGCGTCTAATGTTCCAACTCTAACTCTGAATACTAGAAGGATGCCTCTGTACAACATATATGGTAGATCTCATCCAGGAAGATGTTAGGCTTGTTACAAGTGTGGCAAGTTGGGGTATATAGTAAGGCAATACCTGAAAGGCAGCATTGAAGGGACTAAGCAAAGATCGATAATTCCTAACCGAATGTTGCAGTTATGTAGGAAGAGGCCAGAGCATCTCCAAATCTAATCAGTGGTATGATTTCTGTTTGTGGTCACAAAGTAAAGGCACTTTTGATTTGGGTTTCACATGTTCCTTTATGTCTGAGGAGTGTATGGATAGATTGAATTTATCATTGCAAGAGTTACTTATGCTCATTAAAGTGACAACACATTTTGGATCATCTAGTATTACAAGCCGAGCTTGTTAGAATGTGGAGATTTGATTTAAGGATAGAGTTTCTCATATCGATCTGATTTGTATTCCTACGAGAGGAATAGATGTTATAATTGGCATGGATTAGCTAGCAGGGAATAATTCTATACTTGATTGTGCCAAAAAGGTGATTTTACTACCAATGTTATGTGACCAGTGTTGTGTGCAACAGTGAATTCTTTAGAGAAATCTAAGTTCATATCGATAGTAAGTGCTAAGTTGATTCGTCAAGGTTGTGACACCTATATGGTATTCTTTATAGCCAGAACGGTGTATGATGGTGGAATCAAGAAGACTGGGGTAGTAAGTGAGTTTCCAAAGGTATTTTCAAAAGAAATGAATGAATTACCTCCTGAAAGGGAAGTAGAGTTCTCAATTAAGTTAGTTCATAAAACTAAACCAATATCAAAGGCCTCATATAGAATGTCGCCATCAGAATTGGCTGACTTAAAGAAGAAGATTGAAGATTTGCTAGAGAAATGATTCATCAAACTGAGCGTATTGCCTTAGGGTTCATCGATATTGTTTGTGAGAAAGAAGGACAGTAGTTTGTGACTATGCATCGATTACTGACAGTTGAACAAAGTGACTATAAAGAACAAGTATCTTTTACTGAGGATAGATGATCTTTTAGATTAATTGGCTAGAGCCTCAGTCTTTTGTAAGATTGACTTAAGGTCAGGGTTTCATCATTTAATAGTCAGTGTAGTAGATGTACCCAAGATAGCTTTTAAAACTCGATATGGCCATTATCAGTTTTTTTGTTATGCCATTTGGTTTTACCAATACTTGTGTGACTTTTCAATTTTTAATACCATGATTGACTAAACTAATTAGGGTAATTAAGTAAGTTAAGGTGGTGTGTGTTGCCAGGGAGGTCTAATAAGCATATTTGATTATATTTCAATCTAAAATATAGGTCAGGTATCAAGTCGGGCCACTCAGGCATTAAAAGGAGAAGAAAAATGAAGAGTGATGTTGATGTGCCACACTCTGTAGTGTGGATCTTCCACTACGATGCACAGACAATTCTGATAAGAGAAGGACCTCTCTATGCCATACGTTGTGGCGCATGGTCATTTTTTACATATATCAGTGGCGAAAATGAAATAGAAAAAGAGAGAAAAGAAAAGAGGAAATGAAAAGATGTATCAAGCTCTACTAGGATTTACTTGTAGATGACATTAGGAGTATTTTGGAGGCTACAAACACCTAAGGTAAGTACCACACTCATTAATCTTCCTATTTCTTTTACATTTATGAGTTCATGGTTAGGGTTTGATTATAGAAGATGATTTTCAGTCCATTTAGGTTATGAGACCAAATTTATTGACTCAAATAGAGTTAATGGGAATAGATTAGAGTATTTAAACCTAGTATAATGAATTTTTGGTGTGTTGGCTTGTTGGGCACCATTAATATCCGAAAATTTCATTTATTATGGGTGGTTGGAAGATTATGATGCCATTAATGCGAATTTAATGGTTCATTAATGTTATTGGGGACTAAAGGTAATTTAATAAACCCAAAGGATAGGCCTAAATTCTTGTGGAGTGAATGATGGGCAATTTAGAAGTGGAGATTGAGGGTTTAATGCTTGAGTTGGTAATATTGATGAAATTCAACTTGGTTAATTGTAGTTTTTAGCTCTTTATCACCTATTTGGCTTAAGAATTCAAGCTTGAAAGCTCTTTGTATTGAAGGGTAAACCTTTGACCTCTCAAAGGTTTGAGGTAACTAGTACTTTAGGTAGTTATACGTTAATAGATTGTAAATTAATTTCTAATCGTGAATGTTGCATGCATGAATTGATCCTCAATGTGAAAGCATGTATTAGCTTTAATAGGTGTATGAAAATTTGAATGTGCATAATGTCATTTTTGGTTTGAAATACAAATGTGAAATCAAGATGGTTTTGAAACTATGAAAATGCATATGCATTTTGGAAAATGAATGTGATGATTGTGTTGAGATATATGTGTGTTAATGAGAAATGGATTTTGAGATAAGTAAGAATAATGTTGAGAATTGATAAGAAGGCATGCTTGGGTAACGCATGGATGCGAGCCCAATGTGATTATAGTGATAAACAGTAAATGAAAATGAAAGTGTGAAAATAATTAAGTATCATATATGGCATGATTAATGGGTGAGAGTTCGCTTAGGGATTGGGAGTAGAGAAAAATCCATATGGTATTTAGGCTACCCTTTAATACACGAGGGTATAGCTTTGTCCTATAGTTTGTTGGGGGACTTTCCCATAATTTATCGAGGGACTAGAACCTATCTAGCTCCACCAGTTTAATGAGGAGAATAGCCTAGGGTATGAGACACCTTAGAGATTCGGGAATAGGGGAAGCCATGGTCCAAGAGTGAGTCATGTAATCTTCGGTCGGGTCACACCTCATAATTGGTGAGCTTGGGTAGTCCAATCACACGGACAGAGCCGTATTCAATGTTATAGCCCACGATTTTAGTCTAAGGAAATAAGGAGGATATAAGGTTGGTTGATCATTGCCAATACGAATATATGACATGTCATATGTGTTGAGTTGTTGCAAATCGTGTGAATAAGGGGTCCTGTCACATATCTAAAGATATGGTGACAACGCACCTAGTATATGTGAGATACCAAAGTTATTAAATGAGAAATAATAGGTTATGATATATGTGAGTATGTTTTAAGTTCTTGGTTTCATATACATGCACTTGTTTTATAATTGATATATAACTGCATGGAGTAAATTTTACTTTAGTTACTAAGTTGCTAGACTTACCCCTTTCATTTAATACTTTTCAAGCTCTAGCTCTGGTGCAGAGAGGGAGAAGGCTCAAGAGGTTAAGAATTAGCATATTCCTTTTGTATGCCTCTAGTTTAAATTCATTTTGTGTAATATTATATATTTAACAATTCTAAGCTACATGCCATCTAACTTATACTATTTTATTGTTGTAAATGTCTAATTTGTATTTTAAGCCCTAAGTATTTTTGTATGTTGAGATATATATGTTTTTAGGGCCAAAATTCTAGTGCTAGTGTAAAAAAGATGATTTGAACATCTTTTGATTGATTTGGATACAATGCAATGATAAATTGCCTCCCCCTCTGTTTTTGGTAAAAAGTGATTGATGAGTAAATTTTGGTTAAACTGTTATTTAAGTGTGTGTGACATGTTGTAGTGGTAGTCCTGAGTCCAATGGACATGGTCCAGGTGTTAGGAAAGGCTTTTGGCACTTGATGACACCTTTTTTATGTGAAAGTTATGAAAAGTGTTCAAAATGTGTTTAGGTGTCCAACTTCCTGGTGTGACTTGTTTTAGAAGTGAAACTCATGCCACTAGCTAGTTCATATTAAGAGCTTTCCATGGACACCTAAATCACATTATTCGGATGTCGGATGGAGAACCTGATAGCATCAAAAGTTCCTTGATTCTACTATTAAATGACAACAAAATCAACTAAATTTTCGTGCAACATGCCGCAGTGCATGGCACAGAGGGCAACATGCTGCGGCGCAGTGTGCACAAGCCACAGCACACTGCTTTGTCACATATTAAAAGAGTAGTTTTTCACTTGTTTTTGATTTCTTTCACTCTTTCAAGGTATCCCATGCTTTCGTAACTTATTTTTACTCTGATATAAGAGATCTTGATTGTTTTAAACACTTTATGATTATGAAAAAATTAGGATTCCTTGCTTTTGAAGTAAACCTTGGTAATCATAGTTTGAATTAACTCTTTTAATTACAATGAGTTATATTGGTTAATTGTGTATAGTGGAGTGAGATTTTTACAATTTGGTATCATTTTCTCTGGTTTAAGAACTAGTCTATAGTTTGTGTAAATATGTGAGTGAGATTGTTATGCATTGTATATAAAGAATTGGTAATATCTTATTATACTTGATATTTCCCTCACCGAGCTAGTATTAACTCCCTTTTTCCTTGTTGGGATTGCTTCCACCCTTAGGAGGGGAGAATGTGGTGCAAACAAGAGCTATAAAATGTTAGAAATGCACCAAAGAATGTACAAAGACTGAAACAAGGATTGGTGAACTAAGACAATAACTAGGACCTCAACAAGGTAATAAAGACAATGTCCTGGATGAATTAAGGCATATGATGATAGACAGATAGAGGAGAATGGATGGTTATAATGAGATCCTTAGAAAAAGACCTGGGGAGAGCAGCAAGAATGTAGAAAGAGTTAGGGTTGATTAAGAGGAAGCTTGGAATGATGTGCACACTGTGGTACATAGACACAGAGATCAAGACTACTATGAGGAAAGCATTCCTAATAGGCCAATGTGATTGGTGCACCCTAGGACGAGCAAGTCAAAAGGCTCCATTGATATGGCTTTGAAGCGATTCATGAGATTGAATCCTCCTTCCTTTGAGGTTTTTATAGGGGATATAGCTATCGAGAAGTGGACTGATAGGCTTGAGACCATCTTCTTAGTCATAACCTGTACGACTAAGTAGAGGGTTCTCTTAGCCATATTTATGCTTGAAGATGCAACGAAGCAATGGTGGGAAAGTGTGATGCTCGTGGATGGCTCACAGTTGACATGGATAGAGTTCAACAAGTGGTTTTTCACCCATTACTTCCCAGCCTCATTTTGAGTAGAGAAAGAGGAAAAATTTCACAGACTCCAGTAAGGAAATATGAATGAGGAGTTTATAGTGAAGTTCAATGAGCTATCTAGGTACTCCTCCTACTTGAGTCACCATAATGATGAGTATTAGAAGTCCGAGTAGTTTCTTCACGAGGCCTGGGTTCAGTTAGTAATTAGCTGCCTTTGACATCACTTCCTTTGAAGTTATGTGCAATAAGTTTGGAGTTATAGCCAAAAGGAGTTGAGTGGTAGAAGAAAAGAAGAGAGATGGTCAAGGGAGATTTTCTTCCTACATAGGCCTTATAGTGAAGTGAGTAAGAAGTTCGGTTTTAACCTGAGTATGTTTGGGAGGTATAGTGTTGTGGAAGCAAGAAGAAGAGCTTCCAAAAGGGGTCCTAATCTAAGGGATCTAACCAGAGGAGCAATGCCCTGAGAAATGTGGGCGGGGTTAGAAATCATATGTCCTAATAGGGATCTATAGCTCCATCTACTATGATGCTAGCAAGAGGTTCATAGTTCCATAAATGCTAAAAACATTACCAAGGAAAATTTTAGGTTTGCTTCAAATGCAACAAGGTAGGGCATATAGCCAAGTTTTGCCTAGAGAACATACTTACTCCTGATCAGAGATCAGCTATCTTAGGGCGAGTATTCGCCATGACCAGAGAAGAGGCCAAGGCTTCACCGAAGCTAATTAAAGGTACAATCTTACTTTGTGGTTACCAGGTAGATACTTTGTTTAATTCTAGTGCTACATACTCTTTTATATCTGATGATTGTGCAAAGAGACTAAAATTGCATTTACTTGAAATTCGATTTTCCATAAATGTGTCTATGCCAGCTAATGCATCTGTGAGGACCAATCAAGCTTGTTTGAAATTGGAGTTGAAGTTTGGTGATAGAGTCATCATTATTGACTTAATGTGCTTACCTTTAAGTGGCATTAATGTGATAGTAAGGATGGATTAGTTGTCTGCTAATAGTGTGACACTCGATTATAATAGAAATACAGTTTCCCTATTGGTTTACACAACGACAGCTATTAATCTTGAACTTGTCAAGTCATTGTCAGTAGTGGATTGTGAAACTCCTAAGTTCTTGTCAGCCTTACAAGGAAAGAAGTCAGTGAAAGAAGGTTGTCTAGCATTCATGATTTATTGTTCCACACATAAGGTGTATGATGGTGGAATTGATAGAATTGGTGTAGTAAATGAGTTTCCCAATGTGTTTGATAACCAAATGTTAGGATTGCCATCAGAAAGATAGATTGAATTCTCGATTGATTTGGTACCTGGTACTGAGCCAATCTCTAAGGCTCTGTATCGCATAGCTCCTGCAAAACTAGAAGAATTGAAGAAGCAATTAGAAGAGTTGCTTGAGAAGGGATTCATCTGGCCAAGTGTATCATTATGGGGATAACCTATAATGTCCACCTTGACATTACCAAAATTCACCACACAATCACATCAAGCAATCATAATTAGAAGCAAGTATTTACTCCTAATCTCACATTATATATATAAGGGTTAAAACTAATAATCTTTACAAATAATTGTGGAATATTTGGGATCCCCTAAAAATCCCTTTAAATTGATAGTTTGAGCTCAAACTTAATGATTTATATAGGTATTGGAAGTATGGAAAAGTTTTGGGAAGAAAACACTTTAAAGCAGGGCCAAGAATATCATTTTTGAGTGTTTTGGTCCATACACCGCGGCCCGTGGTCCATGTGCCACGGTATGTGGCACAGAAAGCCAAGTTTGCTCGCTGTACTGTGTGCCATGGCTTGCACAAAATGCACCGCGATGCACGTGTCCATAACAGCAATGCTGTCATGATAGCTTTTCCAGACAAACTTCGAACACGCGCCATTTTCACATCCGATGTCCGATTAGAGATTCAAGCGCCTATGCGAAGCTTATTCAATAAGATAACTAATGGTACAAGTTTCATTATGATTTGACACCGTATGAGAATGTTAGATACTCGGATGCAAAAGTCAGTTTTTAAAGAGGTTTTCAAGCATCCAAGTACCAAAAACTCATAACTTATACCATTAACCCATTATGAGGCGTGAACCAAGTCCAATGGAACAAAATACACTTGAGTAAACAATCAAACACATAAAAACATACCAAACATAAAATTTAGCCACTCAATGGCCATTTCACCTAATATGATCAAAAAACATAATCAACACTACATGCACAATTTAGCTTCTATTGCCACATAATACATTACAATTACATTGTCACCACATATAAAAACATTCCTTACACTTGTATGAGCATTTTAGCCTATCACCTCAAAAATTGCCACATATTCACCTCATATACAATATTGGGCTAAAATACACAACAACATAGTATGAAACAAGTGTAACCAATCAAAATGATATGCATTTCGAGTTGGCAACATTAATATCATACAAGTTTATGTACACTACTCAAACCAAAATCGAGCATTACTATTTGATGTAGCAAATCTACAAATCCTTACCCGATTTCTTCCCTCACTTAGTCTCAGCTGTTGAACCTGTAAAATGGTAACCACGATGTGAGATAAAAATCTCAGTAACTAAGATAATCTACATTATTGATCAACAAGCCAAGTTATACATAAGCATTAAAATAAGTAACATAATCACATCATATAAGATCACCACAAATTGCATGCATGATCCCTACCCATCCGGTCCTCTAATACTCCCGACCAAACCAATAGGCTATTTTCCAGAACCAAACCACATGTATGGTCCACAAGCTCCCCATTCATGGTAGGACTACACAGCCAAGGTGTCCTAAACTATTTTTGGACTACTGTTTCCCCCTATCACAAGTAATTGGAGTGTCGTTACTCCAACACCGAATCCTATGGATGCTAAAGAGCATAGTCTCCAACTTCACACCCTGTTGGGTACTAAGGAGAGTAAGTCTTCAACACCGCACCTATTTTCGAGCACTAAGGAGAATAAATGCTGCACATGGCATCCTGAGGTACCAGCAATGTCATATGGACTTAATCTTCACTATCTCCACTAGGGTGACCTCCCACCCTCTAATATGCCACATTTCACTACATATCTCCACTTGGCCATGCATAAACAACTTTCCAAACAAATATAACAAAATCTTACCATTTACTTCAAAAATATATAATTGTACAAAGCAACACTCTACTCATTTTCTAAAATAGTTAACCTTTAAAGAATTTATACATATAAACTCAACAATTCATAGAAAAGCAACTTGAGAATAACTTATACAAGATAATAAATAATGCAAATTATCTAGTTACCTCAACTCTTTTATTACTAAAAGGGTTACCCATAGTACTAAATTTCTTCTTGTGTCAAGATAAGTCTTCCCACACCACAATCTATAACAACAAGTACTATATGTTAATTTTCAATTAACACAAGCACTATTAACTACCAATAACCTCCCAATTCTCCCATTTCTCACTCAAATTCTCAACAAATAGGCTTGTCAAGATTAGAATTTGTTCATACAACCCCTTTAACTCTCTTTCTAACTCTATCACAATATAAAACTTAATATCTCAACTTAAAAAACTTCAAAACCCTATGATCAAGCTTGATCCAAAATTCACCAAACAAGAAAGTAGCTTCCTATTACCACATATCTAAGTAAACCTAAATTAAACCTTTAGAGTCAATAGAAACTTCAAAACATTGACTCATGGCTTAATCCAATCAGACTAAATTCTCACTCTTCCAAATCCTATAGAAAATGAGATGAAAAGGTAGAGGAGAAGGGTAGGAAACTTACCTAAGAGTTTAGAGACTCAAATTATCTTCAAAATCCTTCCAAATTGATGCCCTAACACTGCCCAAAGTTTTCCCTTTGTGCTCTAGGTTTTCCATCTCAAAGTCTATCAATTTCTAATCATTTCTGAAATTTTAAGTTTCCTGATGTGCCATGCACTGCAGTGCATGCCACGCAAACCGTAGCTCACGATGTAGTGAGCAACAAGTTGATTTTGCTCCCCCCGATGCCTCCCGACTTGATCCGACTTTTATCCAATCTCAATTTAGAGCTAAATATGACCCAAATATCTAATTAGCCACCCAAAAACATAATTAAATAAATTAATCATATTTTTAACTAATTTATCCCTTAATTAATCAACTTTTCCAAATTTGAAGTTTTAGGATGTTACAATTCTCCCCTCCTTTAAAGGAATTTTGCCCTTAAAATTCAAGAACAACCACAACACATACTAGGGAAATAGATAAGGATATTATTGCTTCATTTTGTCCTTTGTCTCCCAGGTAGCATCACCAGGAGCCATTTATTTCTACACCACGTTAACCAGTCGAATAGTCTTATTTTACAATTGCTTATCTTTAACATCTACTATTCGTTCTAGCTCTACTTGATAAGTCATATTCTCTTGCAGCTCTACCTCTTCGGGTTCAATCACATGAGATGGATCAGGTTGATATTTCTTTAGTTGAGAAACATGAAAAACATCATGAATTCTAAATAACTGTGGTGGCAAGGTGATTTGGTAGGCAACTGGCTCAACTTTTCTAAGGATCTCAAATAGACTTATGAATCAAGGAAATAATTTCTTTGCTCTAATTGACCTCTCGATTCTCATCACAGGTGAAACTCTTAGAAAAACATAGTCACCAACCACAAACTCTAACGGCCTTTGCCATTTATCTGCATAACTCTTCTACCTACTCTAAGCTGTTTTAAGTTTCTGCCTTATCATTTGAATCTTTTGCGTTGTTTGATCCATAATATTAGGACCCATAATGCTTCTCTCACTCAGTTCAACCCAACAAAAAGGAGATCAACATTTTCTTACATATAATGTGGCATAGGGAGCCATCCTTATACTAGAGTGAAAACTATTATTGTAGAAAAACTCCGCCAAAGGAAGATGGCTATCCCAATTGCCTCAGTTCTAAGGCACAAGCTCTCAACATGTCCTCTAGAGTCTGTATAGTCCTTTTTGTCTGTCCATCAGTCTGTGGATGATATGCTGTGCAGAATCTTAATTCAGTACCCATTGCTCTTTACAATACTTTCTAAAAGTTCGAGGTAAATCTCGGGTCATGATCAGAGACAATGTCCTTTGGCACCCCATACAATCGCATAACTTCTCGAATGTAGATCTCTACCAACTTCTCTAATGAATCACTTATTTGCACTATAAAAAATGGGCTGACTTTGTCAACCTATCAACAATCACCCAGATAGAATCATGATTGGATTGGGTTCTTAGTAATCCCAAATGAAATCTATATATATACTATCCTACTTCCACTTGGTATCTCTAGTGGTTGTAAGGTTCCTACTGGTCTTTCATGCTCAATTTTAACCTTTTGACAAATTAAACACCGAGACACAAAATTTATAACATCTCTTTTCATTCTAGGCCACCACCAATACCACTTCATATCCTAGTACATCTTAGTTGCTCCAAGGTGAATTGTATATCTACTCTTATGTGCCTCATTCAGAATTTTCTTTCTCAAGTCACCTTCATCTAGTACACAAACCTAATCTCGATATACAACATATCCATCATCACTAAAACCAAAGTCCGTGGTTCGCCTTTCCTCCACATCTTCTCAAATTTTCAACAGATACTCATTCTCAAGCTGTGTTGTCCTTAACTCCCTCCAAAACTCATTGGTAATCTTTGTGGAATGTAGGCTACATAAAGTAAATTCCGGTGAGTCATGCTGAATATCCAAGTAGGATTCCAACAATTTCTACTCTTGCACCATTAGATAAGTGACATGCAATGACTTTCGACTTAAGGCATTTGTGACCACATTTGCTTTCCATGGATGGTATTTAAATTCAAAGCTATAGTCCTTCAAGAATTCCATCCACCTTCTTTGCCTCATGTTCCTTTTGATCTACTAAATATTTCAGGCTCTTGTGGTCACTGAAAACACTAAACATTGCTCCATATAAATAATGTCGCCAAATCTTTAGTGCAAACACAACTGCAGCAAGCTTTAAGTCATAGGTAGGGTAATTTTCTTCATGTGGCCTAAGCTGTCTAGAGGCATAAGCCACTACTCGATCATCTTGCATTAACACACATCCTAGACCTTTTAGAGATGCATCTGTATACACTTCATATGGCAATCGTGGATTAGGAATAATCAACACCGGTGCCGTAGTCAGTTTCTCCTTTAACTTTTAAAATGCAATCTCACACTTGTCATCACAAATGAACGGCTTATCTTTTCAAGCCAACCTAGTTAATGATGAAGCTATCTAAGAGAATCCCTGGATAAATCTTCGATAATATCCAGCCAATCCCAAAAAACTCCATATTTCAGTCACGGAACTAGGCCTTTCCCATTTCAACACTACATCCACTTTATGAAAATCCACTGCAATCCCTTTTACTGACACAACATGTCCTAGAAATTGAACCTCTCATAGCCAGAACTCACACTTGCTAAGCTTGGCATAGAGCTTGTTGTCATTTAAAATTTATAGCACAATTCTCAAATGCTTCGCATGCTGCTCCTCAATTTCATAATATATCAGAATATCGTCAATGAATACCACAACAAACTGATCCAAGTAAGGCCTAAATATGTAGTTCATGTAGTCCATGGAAACCGCAGGCGCATTTGTTAACCTAAATGGCATGACCAGGAACTCATAATGCCCATACCTGGTACGAAAAGCCGTCTTGGGCACATCCTCAAAGCATACTCTCAATTGATGGTATCCTGGCCTCAGGTCAATTTTTAAGAAAATTGAAGCTCCCATCAATTGATTGAACAAGTCATCAATCCTAGCTCAGTTGGTGACATCTGATATAGTGCTTTTGAGATTGGTTAAGTTCTTGGCACTAGGTCTATGGTAAACTCCACTTTCCTTTCTGGAGGTAAACTGGATATATCATCCGTAAATACTTAGGGAATTCATTCACTACCCCAATCTTATCAATACTTCCATCGTAGACCCCATGCACTGAGAAGAAAACCATATAAGCCATACACCCTTATTGCATTAATTTCTCTGCTTGTACCACTGATAAGAGCTTAGACTTGCTAGGAATATTAGCCAGTGTAGTATGTACCGATAATGAAACTATCTTCCTAACACAGTCCAAGGTGGCATTATTTACCATCAACCAATCCATACCAATAATCACGTCCAAACCCTTCATAGGAATTCAGATCAAATATAGAGTAGTTGAATGATTTTCAAACCTTACTTCTACATTCAAACATGCTTTACTAGTCATATCAGATGACCCAGATGGCATAGACACTTTAATCATATAAGGCAATTCATGCAAAGGAAGTCCCAACCTCTCTACACATTTATATGAAATAAACGAATGTGTAGCACCGGAATTAAATAATGCTTCAATTTTCTACTCGTAGATAGAAATAATACCTTTTATCAAATTTAGTGATGCTCTTGCCTCCTCCTGAGATAGTGTGTAGACTCATCCTAGAATGGTAGATCTCTACTTTGCCATCTCCACTCTTCCCTTAGGGCATTGTCTTACTAGATGGCCAGGTTTCCTATATTTAAAACATGCCTGGAACCTCCCAAGATGTGACCGCCTACACTTAGCACACGGTGGTGGTCGAGCTGTACTCAAGGTTAGGGTAGGCATATTAGAAGCCTGTTGGGATGGTTGTGAAACACCAAAACTCCTAAATCCATCCCTCTGAAATGTTCCCTGAGTCTGTGATCCTCTAACAAAACTCTTCTTGCCTGGTACTACAGAACTACTCGGGCCATAACTTGTCTTCTTAGAGACTCCTCCAGAAAGGCCTAGGGAGGACGAGAACCTCCCATGACTATCTCATCTCTTTTCTGCTTCTACTTCTCAACCCTTTCTTGCTGCAATTTAAAGCCGATTACACATGTCAGCATATGTGGTTACTCCTAACAAAGCAATCTGTTGTCTATATTCAGGCCTCATCTTTTCCAAAAGCCTCTTGGCCTTTCACTCACTATCATTTGTCTCATTCAGATAAGTAGAAAACTTTAATAACTGATTAAACTTCTGGATAAATGCTTTCTCATCAAGATCTCCCTGCCAAAATGCATGGAACTCAGCCTCCTTCTCATCTCTAAATGATGAAGGAAAATGATAATCAAAGAACATTTCCTTAAATTGTTCCCATATAAGCTGGCATCCATTTACTGGTCTTGTGAAATTCCACTAATGTTTAACATCTTCAATAAGATACACTGTGGCTATGATCACTTTCTGTTCTGTAGAGCACTATACCACCTCAAAGATAGTCTCAACTCTCTCTATCCATTTCTCTGCCTCTCCTTCCTTCATAGTTCCATTAAAGGTTAAAGGGTTAAACTGAGAGAAAGTCCTCCATGCTCGATCAATAGCCATCCCTTGAGCATCTCCATCTGTTCTCGTCCCAAATGATCCAGGTCTACTACCAGAACCATGAGATAGTTCTAATCTACTCTTATGAGCTTCCTCTTGTCTCTATTGTTCCTCTTCACGACCTTTATTATGGAGCAGAATATCATGGTCTTGAATGGTTCTCTAGATGTTCCTCATCATATCCTGCAATTCTTCAAGAATTGCATCATTACCCTAGGGCCTTTGTTGTTGTTCTACTTGTATCTCTGGCTGTGCCTCTGGTATAGGCCTATCATTCTCCGGTAAATTACCGACATTTCAAGTACTTCTTCTAACCATTTTTCTCCCCTCCTAAGGAAGAAATCAAGTAGAAAAGGAGAATTAGTGGGAAATAAAGGAAATGAGACAAAGGGAAAGAGTTGTGTACATAAAGTTTCCAACTAATGAGAATGAATGCAATAGACACATCACCACAACCAGATCTCATAACCCGAGAAACTGATACCAAACTATAATGTCCACCTTGACATTACCAAAATTCACCACACCATCATAACAAACAATCATAATTAGAAGCAAGTATTTGCTCCTAATCTCACATTATATATAAGGGTTAAAACTAATAATCTTTAGAAATAATCGTGGAATATTTGGAATCCCCTAAAAATCCCTTTAAACTGATAGTTTGAGCTCAAACTTAATGATTTATATAGGTATTGGAAGCATGAAAAAGTTTTAGGAAGCAAAACACTTTACAACAAGGCCAAAAATATCATTTTTGAGTGTTTTGGTCAATGCACCATGGCTCGTGGTCCATGCGCCGCGGCATGTGGTACAGAAAGCCAAGTTTACTCGCTGTACCATCACAGTAATGCTGTCATGACAGCTTTTCTGGATGAACTTCGAACGCTCGCCATTTTTGTATCCAATGTTTGATTGGAGTGATTCAAGTGCCCACATGAAGCTTATTCAATAAGCTAACTAATGGTATAAGTTTCGTTATGATCCAACACCATATGAAAATTTTAGATACTTGAATGTAAAAGTCAGTTTTTAAAGAGGTTTTTGAGCATCCAAGTACCCAAAACTCATAACTTATACCATTAACCCATTGTGAGGCTTAAACGAAGTCCTATAAACTAAAATACAATTGAATGACCAATCAAATACACAAAAACATACCAAACACAAAATTTGGCTACTCAATGGCCATTTCACCTAATATGGCCAAAACACACAATCAACACATGCACTATTTGGCTTCTATTGCCATATAATACATTACAATTACATTGTCACCACATATAAAAACATTCCTTACACTTGTATGAGCATTTTAGCCTATCACCTCAAAAATTGCCACATATTCACCTCATATACAATATTGGGCTAAAATACACAACAACATAGTATGAAACAAGTGCAACCAATCAAAATGATATGCATTCCTAGTTAGCAACATTAATATCATATAACAAGTTTATGTACACCACTCAAAACAAAAGCTGGCATTACTATTCGATGTAGTAAATCTACAAATCCTTGCCCGATTCCTTTCTTCGCTCAGTCTCAGCTGTAGAACCTATAAAGTGGTAACCACGGGGTGAGATAAAAATCTCAGTAACTAAGATAATCTACATTATTGATTAACAAGCCAAGATATACACAAGCATTAAAATAAGTAATATAATCACATCATATAAGATCACCACAAATTGCATGCATGATCCCTAACTATCCGGTCCTCTAATGCTCCTGACCAAACCAATAGGCTATTTCTCAAAACCAAACCACATGTATGGTCCCCAAGCTCACCATCCATGGTAGGACTACTCAGCCAAGGTGTCCTAAACCATTTTTAGACTACTATTTCCCCTTATTACAAGTAATTAGGGTGTCACACCGCATCCTACAGATGCTAAGGAGCATAGTCTCCAACTCCACACCCTGTTGGGTACTAAGGAGAGTAAGTCTCCAACACCACACCTATTTTCAGGCACTAAGGAAAGTAAATGCTGTACCTAGCTTCCTGAGGTGCCAGCAATGCCATATGGACTTAATCTTCACTATCTCTACTAGGGTGACCTCCCACCCTCTAATATGCCACATTTCACTACATATCTCTACTTGACCATGCATAAACAACTTTCTAAACAAATATAATAAAATCTTACCATTTACTTCAAAAATATAGAATTTCACAAAGCAACACTCCACTCATTTTCTAAAATAGTTAACCTTTAAAGAATTTATATATATATACTCTATAATTCATAGAAAAGCAACTTGAGAATAACTTATACAAGATAATAAATAATGCAAATCATCTAGTTACCTCAAGATAATAACTTATACAAGATGATCAAAGCACATGCCATGCAAGCCATGGCTCACGACGCAGCGAGCAACAAGTTGATTTTGCTCCCCCCGATGCCTCCCAACTTGATCCGACTTTCATCCTATCTCAATTTATAGCCAAATATGATCAAAAAATCCAATTAACCACCTAAAAATATAATTAAATAAATTAATCATATTTTTAACTAATTTATCCCTTAATTAATCAACTTTTCTAGATTTGAAGTTTTAGGATGTTACATAACCTGTGTTGTTTATCAAGAGGAAAGATGATGAGTTTTGATATGTGTAAGTATGTTTTAAGTTCATGGTTTCATATGCATGCATTTGTTTTATAATTGATATATAACTGCATAGGGTAGATTTTACCTTAATTACTGAGTTACTAGACTTATCCCTTTCATTTAATACTTTTCAGGCTCTAGCTCTGGTACAGAGATGGAGAAGGCTCAAGAGGCTAAGAATTAGCATATTCCTTTTGTATGCCTCTAGTTTAGATTCATTTTGTGTAATAGTATATGTTTAACAATTTTAGGTTGCATGCCATCTCACTTACACTATTTTGTTGCTGTAAATGTCTAATTTGTATTTTGGGCCCTGAATAATTGTGTATGTTGAGATATATATGTTTTTAGGGCCAAAATTCTAGTGCTAGTGCAAAAATGATAATTTGAACATCTTTTGATTGATTTGGATACAATGTAATGACAAATTGCCGACCCCTCTATTTTTGGTAAAAAGAGATTGAGGAGTAAATTTGGGTTATACTATTGTTTAAGCATGTGTTACGTGTTGTACTGGTATTCTTGAGTCTAATAGACATGGTCCAGGTGTTAGGAAAGGCTTTTAGCACTTGTTGAGGGTTTTGGACACCCTTTTTATGTGAAAGTTATAAAAAGTATTCAAAATGTATTTAGGTATTTAACTTCCTAGTATGTCTTGTTTTGGAAGGAAAACTCGTGCCACTAGCTAGTTCATGTTAAGAGCTTTTCATAGACACCTAAATCACATTATTCGGATGTCAGATGGAGAACCAAGGTGCATCAAAAGTTCCCCAATTTTGTTGTCAAATGATAGCAGAATTAGCTGAATTTTCACGCAACATGCCTTGGTACATGGCGCTTGAACTGCGGTACGTGGCACAGAGAGTAACACGCTGTGGCGCACTACTCTATCATACATTAAAATAACTATTTTTACTTATTTTTGATTTCTTTTACTCGTCTGAGGTATCCCATGCTTCCGTAACTTATTTTTACTCTAATATAAGAGATCTTGATTATTTTAAACTCTTTGTAATTATGAAAAACCTGGGATCCTTTGCTTTTGAAATAAACCTTGGTAATCACTCTTTAACTTAATTCCTTTGATTACCATGAGTTATATTAGTTAATTGTGTATAGTAGAGTGAGATTTTTACATACAATAGTGTTCATGGATTATACTAAATGAATCTTTAGTCTATACTTGGATTAGTTTATAATGGTCTTTATAGACGATATCCTAATCTATTATGAGAATGAGGAGCAATATGCAAAGCATTTGAGAATGGTGCTTCAGATTCTAAGAGATAAGAAGTTGTATGCCAAACTCAGTAAGTATGAGTTTTGTTTAAGAGAAGTGAGATTTTTGGGACACATCGTGTCAATGGATGGAATTTTATTGGATCCGCATAAGGTTGATATAGTGTTGAAGTAGGAATATCCTAGTTCAGTCATAGAGATACATAGTTTTTTAAATTAACTTGGTATTATCAATGATTTATCCATGGATTTTCTAAAATAGTTTCTTCTTTGACTAAGCTAACTCAAAAAGATTAGCCTTATATATGGAATGACAGATGTGAAGTGGCATTTCAAAAGTTGAAAGAGAAGTTAATCACAACACCAATGTTGATTATCCCTAATCCGAGGTTACCTTACGAGGTATACACAGATGCATCATTGAGAGGTCTTAGACATGTGTTCATGGCAAGATAGTCGAGTTGTAGCATATGCTTCACAACTATTGAGATCTTATTAAGAGAACTATCATGCGCATGATTTAGAGCTTGCAGCAGTAGTGATTGCTCTAAAGATTTGGCGCTATTACTTGTATAGTGCAGTGTTCATAGTGTTTACTGACCATCAAAGTTTGAAATACCTGGTGGATTAGAAGGAGTTGAATATGAGGCAGAGAATATGGATGGAACTTCTTAATGATTATAACTTTGAATTAAAATACCATCTGGGTAAAGCTAATGTGGTTACTGAAGCATTGAGCCAGAAGATTTTGCATATGGCAAGTCTAATAGTGTAAGAGTATCGATTAATGGAATAATTTGTTGAGTCTTAGCAGGATACATCACTAAAGGCATTAGTTAGTTCCTATTCTACTGAGATTAGCAATGATTTTTGGAAGGAGTTAAGAATGGCACAACTAGAAGATCAAATTCTTTTGAGAATTAAAGAAGAGATTGAAGCGGGTCAAGTTATAGAGTTTAGGTTCAACGATGATCGAGATCAAAATTTTGGCATAAAGCAATCAAAATGCACTTACGTTTTTAATTTTTAATAGAAATATTGAATTGAAATGAAACTAGTGTCATTAGTTATATTTCAAGATAAGCTTCGTTTGAGCACCCTAATTGGATATTGGATGTGGAAATGGCACACATTTAAAGTTCGCACCAGAAATCTGCATTTTGATAGCAATTTTAAGTGTGTGCACCGCGGCACATGTATCCATATGCAGCGGCACACTGTACAAAGTAAGCAACTATGGTCTCTGTGCTATATGCCATAGTGCATGTGGCATAAGCCGTGTTGCAAGGTCCTAGATTTGACTTAATTTGTTTATAATGCACATGTTTTCTTGGACTTGGATGTACCATTATAAATTGCTTCCATTGTGTGTAATGTTTCATGTTTTTGAGAAATTTGCAAAATGATTTTTGAAAATCTTTTTTTGGGATCCCAAGGTTTTTAAAGTTTACAAAGCAAACATTTTTGAATTGATTAGAATTGATTGTTAGTGAGGGCATTATAGTTTAGTTAGTATCAATTTCTCGAGTTTGAAGATCTGGTCAATTGTTTATTGCATTCATCCTAGCTTTTGACAACTAATATATTTTTTATTACACCTATTCTTTTCCTTTTTCTTACTTTTATTTTACTTTCATTCTTAAGAGAGGAGAAAATGAGAAGAAAAGGTACTCGAGCTTCATATTACACTCGAGTGTCTAGGCATCTGGTAGAGGATGAACCTATGCTAGAGGTTTCAATCGAATGTGCCTCAACAAGTCGATAGAAGAGATGGCTTGTTAGAAGAGTTGAGAGATATGATGATCAATATCCAGCAAATAGTAAGAGACCGTGATGTGTTGTTGTAGGGTAAAGATCAAGCAGAGGAGAGAGAAGCTCATAAGAGACCAGTACAGGAGGAAGCTTATAGCAGACTTGAGCCGCCTCAAGCTCCAGGAAGTAGACAAACAGTGGGAATTACTGCCAATCCATCTATTGACTAAGTTTGGAAGACATATGTGAGGTTTTGGACGATAGTATGAGAGAGGGAGAAGCTAAGCAGTGGATTGAGTGCCTCAAGACTATATTCAATGGTGACCTACACTTTAGAGTAGAAAGTGACTTTAGCAATGGCCTAGCTAGTCAAAGCAACAAAGAGATGATGGGATTCAGTGAGACCATCTGGTAGTGTGAGATATTCTTGGGAAGAGTTTAAGAGGGTGTTCTTCGATTATTACTTCCTAGCATCCTTTCATATTGAGAAAGAGGAAGAGTTCCATGTGTTTAGACAAGGGGACTTGGATGAAGAGGAATTTATTAAGAGAATCAATGACCTATCAACCTATTCCACATATCTGCAGTACCAAAATGACACCAAGTAAAAGGCAAAATAGTTTTTAAAAAAGATGCATCCAGAGTACAAGTAGCAAATTGCTCTAATCGACATCACCACTTATGAGGACATGTGTCATAAGTTGAGAATAGCTGTCAGAAGAGGCAAGGAAGTATAGGCTTAAAAGAAGAGAGATATTATAGGAAGATTTAATCCTTCTCCAGGTCTGTCAGGCAATGTATCGAAGAAGCCCGTATATAGCTCGAGCAATTCTAAAGCTTCTGAGAAGAGGAGCTTTGCTAGAGGTTCTCAAACCTAATCAGTTCAGAGAGGGCCAATATAGAGGAGTATTGGGGATAGAATTGGGCCTCAGCAACCTTCAAGGCAAGCTTTGAACACATCAACTCCTACCTTTAACACTGGAAGTTCAACCTAGTGTAGTATTTGTGGTAGATTTCATGCGAGAAGATGTTAGTCCTATTTCAAGTGTGGAAAGCTAAGCCATATCACCAAGTATTGTACCGAAGGTAGAATTGAGGCAACAGAGCAATGATCGACGATTCCAGGATAAGTATTCATAGTAACTTAAAAAGGGGCTAGAGAGTCTTCGAACCTGATTAAAAGTATCATTTTTGTTTGTGGTGATAGAATAGAAGCATTGTTTGACTTAAGAGCTATACATTCTTTCATCTCAGAAGAATGTGTAGATAGATTGAAATTAGAGCTAAAAGAGTTACTTGTGTTAGTTAAAGTCACAACACTATCAGGGTCCTTGAGTATTACTAGCTGAGCATGTTAGAAAATTAAAATTGTATTTGAGGATTGAGTATCTGTGATTAATCTAATTTACAGTCCCATGAAAGGGATTGATGTGATAGTTGGCATGAATTGGCTAGCAGCTAATATTGCTACACTAGACTATGCCAAAAAGCTAGTGTCTTTGCTAGTGTTGTCGATAGGAACTAGTTCTATCGAGCCAACCAAATTCTTGTTAGTTATGCAAGCTAAAATGCTGATCAAGCAAGGGTGTGATGCTTACATAGCTGAGCTAAGAGTTAGTATAGGTACAATTGAAGCCTCCTGAGATGGCTGTGAACCCCTAACACTATTTTGAGGTTTACTTTTCCTCTAGAATGATCCTCAAGATTAAGATCCCTTCTAAAATGTATTCTTCTTCCCAAAACTCTCAGAACTACCAGAGCTAAAGCTAGACCTCTTGCTTACCCCACTAGTAGAGCCATAAGATTGAGAAAACCTGCCCTGGTTATCTCTTCTCTTTTTGGTCTTTGCCTCTCTACTTCTTCTTGCAGCTATCCTCAACTTGTTACACATTTCACCATAAGAGGTGATCTCAAATAATGCTAGCTATAGTCTATACTCAAGCTTTATCTTCTCACGAAGCCTCTCTACCTTCCAGTTTGAGTCGTCAATTTCCATGAGATAAGTAAAGCACTTGGATAGTTAGTTAAACTTTGCTATGAAAGCTTCTTCATCTAAGTTCCCTTGTTTGAACTCTTAAAATTCAACCTCCTTCTCAGTTTTGAAGGCCATCGAGAAATAGAAGCTAAAGAGTCGCTCCTTGAACCCGTCTAAGTCCATTTAACTCCACCTGTCAATCTCAGCAACTTTCACTAATGCTTAGCCTCTTTCACAAACAACACAAAGGCCAAAGTCACCTTTTACTCTTCCGAACACGGTACAACCTCAAAGACTGTCTCTATCCGTTCAATCTATTCATCAGCTTCACCCTCCTTCATTGTTCCACCAAAGTTTGGCAGATGAAACCTTAAGAAACTCTTCCAAACTAGGTCCATAGACTCTGTGAACCGCTACCACCCACTGCTCTAGATTGCTTGGATGTACTCTCTTCGTATGGTTCTTCTTCCTCATACATCTCCTCTTCGTTCTCAATAGTTCTACTGTCTCCTCTTGCCCTTTCATTTTTGGGAACACCTTGACCTCGCACCATATTACAGATCTCTTGCATTAAGTTCCTCATCTCCAATAGCAAGGCCTCATTACCCTGCAGCTCATTTCTAGATTGCTCCAAGTTCTAACTAGTTAGGATGTGATTTCTTCAGTGGTAACTCATTGATTTCTAGTACCACATCCATATTAGATGGTTTACCATCCGTAGCAGTTCTGGCAGTTCTTCTTCTTGCCATCCTTTCTCCTCTTCTAAGGATAGAAGTAACCACAAAAAGGGTAAGTAGACAAACTAAACAACTATACAAGGAAAAGGTAAGTGTAATGAATAGATATGTCATCTTCTACACATGAATGCAGCAAACAAGTCAATCAAAGACTCCAATCACATATACCAGTCTCGCAATACTCCACTTTGATACTAATTGTAACGTCATCCCTGACATTACCAAACACACAGAACACCAAACATAGAATACTGTTATGATAATCAGGATTAGTCTGATACCAAGACAAATGGCCATCATAACAAGCGTTTAAATAATATTTAAGAAAAAGGAGATCTCAAGAAAACCCTTTTTAAAATATCGTTTGAGCTCAGCTATGATTTAAAACCAATTAAATAAGACAATAAAAGCATAAGAAAATGTATAGCCATATAGGTACAGTGCGTCATGGCGTAATGCATCGTCTGTCGCAGTGTGTGACCACTATCATGACAGCTCTACAAGCCAACTTCTAAAGCGGGCCATTTCACTGTTTGATGTCTAATTTGAGCGATTCAAGTGTCCACACGTAGCTCTTAGAGCCAACTAGCTATTAATACTAGTCCCAGACTCAAACACTAAGTCAAATGAAATTTGAACACCTAAATCCAAACTGGCTCATTTTGTTCAAAAACGCTACCAAGGTGCCCAAAATCCTAAAACGAAATTCCTGAAACCACTTGACCCAACTCAAATGAACCACAAAAAACCTATTCAAGTATTTAAATCACAACCACAATAGTCCAGACAAGATTTGGCCACTAAAACCCCATTTCAAAATAAATTTCACAAGGGGAAAAAATTTCTCACAAACAATCCAATGGCCTATCTATCACATAAATTAATGTAAAACTAACAGTTACATGAGTATCTCAACCTCTCACAGCCCTTACGATACATATATAACAAACCTAAGTCAAGATACCCACAATCACAATAGAAATCATGCAGCATCATGAAATTATTTATGTCCTAAGTTGGTATATGCATATAATATTCATTACAAACCCAAAATAAGTGAGAGGTCTATACAACTAAAACCTAGTCCCCTTAATGCTCGGTTGCACCTTCCTTTCCCTTACCCTTATTAGAGCCTTCACCTATAAAATGTAACTACAGGGTGTGTTAAGGACTCAGTAATCAAATAGTCTAATCAACTACTAGTGTGTGAGAATAGTTTGTGTGTATGTAAAGTGGCATAGCAAATCATATAACATGTCTCATAAATCCACACATATGATTATAATGATAGGCATGATCAACACACCACCTTATACCCTCCTTATGTCTTTCTACTAAATCTATGGGTTGCAATTCAATAGGATCAAGTCCATATGACTGGACTGGCCCAAGCTCACCATTAGTAGGAGGTAGCCCTAGCCAAGAGCGCTTTCACCTACTATAGACAACAAATTCTCCATGTCTACAATTAATAGGGGTGTCAATGCCCAATCTACCACTTGTAGTACTGGGACCTCCAAATAATATAATACTAAGCACTGGGACCTCCACGGTGCCAGTGTACCATATAGATTTCTAAATAATGTCCCGACAACAAACAAGGGTGAACTCCTACCCTCTCACAATGATCATGCCAAACATGCTTAATATGTAAGGTCTCCCTTACTTAACCACGTTGAACTCCAGAATCATAGTAATTAAGGGATTAACCATCAAAGGATTACTAAAGTTATAAAATTTCATAAAAGAGAAAATTTTCTCAAATGATTTACAATGAAATCCCAAATTCAATATTTCAAATATCAACCAATATTTATTTGACTTAAATCAAAGTTTTGAAAATAGTATAAAAGCTTGAAAATCAAATAGGACCTAAAAAAAGAGTTTTAACACTCAAAAATGGATTTTGTGTAGAAAATGACACATGCGCCGTAGCTTGTGACATGTGCACTACGGCTCCCTTCTCTGTGCCATATTTTGCAGCGTATTGCAAGTAAATGATAGTATCAGTGCTGTCATTTGATAGCACAGGGAGAAAACTTTCAACACATCCTAAATCTCCATCCAACGTTTGATTGAGGTGCTTTTGGTGTCTATACGAAGCTTTCTCCTAGCTCTAGCGAATGGAACTGATTTCACACTCAAATTATTTTTTATAAAAAGTTGGACATCAAAACCCAATTTAGCACTTTTTACAAACATCTCATAACTTTGGTGTCCCAACTCAAGCGCAAGTGCCATAAGCCTATATCAACCATCCAACGACACTTAATGGACTCTAGCGGACTTGTGAAATGCACCACACACAATCAAAAACACATATATCTTAAAATCACCACTCAACCTCAATTTTCATAGAACACAAGGGGGAGGAAATTGTTGCACAAAATCATCATTTTTATTCCAATTCTTTCAAAATACACATGTTCCTACTTGCACAAGTATTTTGGCCCTGTCCACAGGTTTATAACCAAAACTCACTAACCCGGGGCATAAAATACACAAGTTGTACATAAACTAATACAAGTAGTGCAAAATAATAACAAGTGATCCTAGTTGGCAATTATACAACATTATTATGCAAATAAAGAGGCATGAAAGTAGGATTTCACCACAATCCTATGCTTTAAAATGCTTTTTCCTGACTCTGATCCGATGAGCTAGGCCCTAAAATATTAAGAATTAAAAGGTGAGTACAACCACTTAGTAACCAAGTTTCACCTAACCTATATAATTGCATATCAATTGTAAATAGATGCTTATAGGCAAATAAGCATAACATTGGCACATATAAGGAACTTGGCCATGGCTCACAAAACTAACAACCATGTGACCAAACTCAAAAAACATGTATCCATTTGAAATCACAATACACAATACGGCATCGGAATACTACCATCCATGCGCCCTTACACATGCCAGACCATAATACTAACAATTATGTGGCCAGTGCATGATCATATACCAACCTTATCCCCTTCTATTACCTTTGACATGAAACCGGTGGCTATCACACGGCTACATCCTTCACAGACTAACCTAACCTTTGACTTATAAGGAGCTATCAGGCCAGGGTTAACTCATTCACTTATGTAATCTCGTTTCCCCCAATACTAACAACTATAGGGTGTCGTACCCCTAATCTAACCTCTTCATGAATCGATAGAGACTAGTTAGGTTCAAGCCCCTCATAGAACAAGTGGAACAGTCCTGAATCAGCCATGAGACAAAGGCTACCTCTCGATTCTAATGGTTGGTGCCAAGGCAAGTTCTCAATTCCAACAGTTACTGCCAGTACCACGTGGATTTAAACCAATCTACTTTTCCCACTAGGTAAACTTTCGCCAATGATCATGCTATGCACATTCCTTACATAAAATGCATTTCAAATAATTAATTCATGGAAAATAATTTCACATACTCATATTCACTTTCTCCACATAATCGACACATGTCAAATCACAATTCACCACCCACAATAACAAACCATAATCAAGTTCACAAATCACAAGAGGTGGAAAAATTGAGATTTTCCTTTCCAAAATCATTTCACAAGTCAAACACATTGCCAATATGCATCATTAATTTAAATCATCAATCACATTTTACAAACACAATTAACATTTAGCTATAAAAATTAGGTTTCCCCCAGTTACCTCAAACCTTTGAGAGGTTAAAGGGTTACCCCTCACACAAAGTACTTCTAAAGCTTTTCCCAAGCTTGAATGGTGCCAAATTTAACTCACACTACAGTCAAAATCAAAAATATCATCATAATCCCATTTTTAAGGATTCACCAATACCAAACTCCACATATCTATTCTACTAATCCATAAATTTCTAACCTTTTCTACCCAATGGGCTCTTTAGGTACACATTTTCATTAATTACTCTTCAAACCACCATTAATGGACACAAACCTCTCCCAACCACCACATTTATGTCAATTTTTAGGTATTTACTACCCCTGTGGACCTACCACTTCCACAATCATTAATGTGGTGTTTCAAAACCTTAAACAACTCCCATTATACTCATTTCAATCAAATAGACCTATACTCCTATGAACCAAAAAATAATCTTCCAACTCAAACCTTATCATAAATCTCCATAAATAAGGGAGCGAAAGGAAGAAGAAGGCTTAAATTACTTACCTTGGGTGTTTGGACGCTTCAATATATCCTCAATGTGATCCCACAATGTGCCCTTCTAGAGCTTCAATGTTCTCTTTGTTTCTCTCCTCCTCTCTTCTATTTTCTTGCACAAAATGTGAACTGATTTATCAAAAATTTTAGCCGTGCGCCAAGGCGCATACTGCTCGGACCATGGAGTATGGCACAGAGAGGCCGTTGCAATGTGTACATATTGACCACACGCCGCTATATGTGGCACAGAGGGCAAACATTCACCTTTTCTTCCTCTTTTATTACCTAGTTATCTGCCTTCAATTCAGACCCATTTCTAGAGCTAAAATCACAACAATTACACTAAGTTAGGCCCCTTTGGCCACACACCTCATTAACTCACTAATCAAAGTCATTAGGTTAACAAATCATGATTAATTTTCCTAGATGTTACATAATACACCCAACACATGTCCCTAACATTATTTATCACAATTTCTCATTTTCACGTAAACCATATAATTTCGCAAGTAATTTTACATAAAAATAGCATTTAGCTCTCCAAATACAAAAGCATTAGAACAAGTTTTCATTCCTCTTCACATAACTTCAAAATCATAATCCCATATTAATAATAAGCTAGTATTAAATCAAAACAACTTCTAAATCGAACACACTATCATCCAAACACACAAAAAGGGAGATTAGACAATTCGATTACCTCAACCCTTTTGTCACTAAAAGGGTTACTATGGTCAAGCAATGGCTCCACACGTGTCCACTAGCACTACAATGCCCGATCAAGGTTAATCTACACAATTAAACCCTTAATTATAAAATCCTCCTACTCTCACCCCATTTATAAAACAACTAAGGGTACTTATTATACTCAAAACCTCAATTTAGCCCTAACAATTCTTCTGACAAACTACATTAACTCTATTTAACATCCCAACATGTAAACAATACCATTACATTATCCACATTGCTCTTAATCATCCAATTTCTATATAGTGCTCATCCAAACACAAACCAACAACTCTAAATCTTTATAAAATCCATAAATATAAATTTAGAGGCTTGATTTAACTTCCCAAGATCTTAACTAAGGCAATGGGTTTAGCCATTACCTAAGAAAACATGAAATCATAGCCTCAAAATAGCTAAATCATCAGAAAACTTGCATAGAGAGGGAGAAATGAAGGAAGCTTTTCCAAAGCTAAATGTTGCTCCAAATGCTTACAATGTGTTCCTAAGGTTGTGCCCTAGTAGACCACGAGCTCCCTCTGAAGCCTTCCTAGTTTCTCTCTTTCTTTCTCTGATTTTTCATCGAATTTTGCGATCTAATAAAAGGAGAAATTTGTACATGCGCCGTAGCACATGACATAAAGAACTCCACACTCATGAATTTCACTCCATGTCATGGCCTGCTTGTACTTCAATCTAGCCTCTTTTAAGGTTGTCCAAGAATCCATTAGCTACATTAGTATCCTTGAAACATTATTAACCAAAAATCTACTTAATTTGATTAAAATACCTTTATAAATAGTGACAATTCCCAAAGTTAAAAATCTAGGATGTTACAATTCTCCCCTTCTTTTAAGAGTTTTGCCCTCAAAATTCACGATCTCACTTAATGACATACTTTCGATAATAGGTTTGGATGCGATTGCCTTATCTTATCCTCAAGGTCCTAAGTCACATCACTAAGAGGCATGCCTTTCCAAAAGACCTTAACCAATTGAAAGTCTTATTTCTCAACTGTTGGCCTTTCACATCCATAATCCACTCTAGTTCAGCCCGATATGTCAGATTTTCTCGCAATTCTACATCTTCTGGCTCAATGATATAAGAAAGATTTAGGTGATACTTCTCCAACTGACTCACATAGAAAACATTGTGAACACCCGATAAACTCAATGCCAAGGTAATCTGATATGCTGCAGGTCCTAACTTCTCTAAAACCTTAAAGGGACCAATAAACCTAGAAGTCACTAGTACAGACAGGTAAATCTACACCAGTTAAAATAGCACCAGTTGAGTAACTGGTGTAGATAAGACCAGTGTAGATATCATTAAGTTATCTACACCAGTTATTTAACTGGTGTAGTTAATAGATATATCTACATCAGTTATAAATTCAGTGTAGATAACATTAATTATGAATATGTAATTATGGATATAATAGGTGTAAACAATCATATATCTACACTGATCATTTTCAAAACTAGTATAGATAACCTATATATCTACACCAGTTATTATTATAACAGGTGTAGATATATTATTATCTATACCGATTCTATATGGAACTGGTATAGATATATGATTATCTAGACCAGTTATTCTTAGAACCGGTGTAAATGATAATATATCTACACCAGTTATATCCAGAATCGGTGTAAATATTTGTTTTTCTAAAAAAATTGCTCTCATTTTTTTCATTTACCCCAACCATTATAGGGTGCAATTTAAATCCTACATTAATAAAACATATAATAGCCAGATAATAATGAACTAGCCAGACAATCATATATTGTTCAAATCAAATAAATTTAAAATTATGTATAATTCCAAACACATAAAACATAAATTATCAACTAAGTAATCCTACACACAACTATATTTACTAATGTTACAACGACACAGTTCACTCTTCTAAAGAAATTATTATGAAGATCGAACATGAAGAGTCCCCAATGTTGCCTTATTTGATGGATCTCTGAATCCGAAAATGGAGATGGATCATTGAACATCTGAAAAGATTAGGGATAAGGGAATTAAATCAGTAATTAGAAGAAAAAATAAATAATATCTAAAATTACATTTACCTCCTGAGTGAACTTAGTCAAGCCAGCGGTGATGATATTGTATGCATGTCTCAACACATAAAAGTTGCACAAATTAGTAAGGGGTTGCTGATGGCTCTATGGAATAACACAACATTATCATAATTATACTGAAAGAAGGCTCTATCATCAAAATTACATAAAATAAAAACATGTATAACTTATTACCTTTGGTGTTATCCATGTAGGATCCTTGACATCACATGGGGCCTTGCCCAACTAAATGTTCTGGCCAATCCTCATAGCCCTATCATTAACATGACATAGTTAGTAACTTAATCACTAAAAAAATTTTATTATAAGACTCCTTAAGCACACTTACTGCTCACAAGATTTCTTCGTTGTAGGATTGAGTTTACGATGCAAAGAGCATAAAAAGATTATGGAATTGCTCTTCATTGAAAACACTATCAATTACCAGTGTGTACTGCAAAAAAAAGTCATTTAAGCAAATATTCGATACCATTATGAATAAATTGAAATATATTTACTTACAGATTGAGAAACATGGAAAAATAACACTCCTTTCCACCTTCACTGAGCCTATGGTTCATATATACCTCCTTTACCTCTTTGGTGGTCTCTTTATCTTTAGTGTAACGTGGGCAAAGAAGTCCATATTGTTTGTCTTTACCCGAGGAAACTAGCAATTGATGCAAAAACCTACAAAAATAAAAACAAGTTAGTTTGAAAAAGCTGAATTGTTTAATTTCATTTAAATTTACAAGAAGAAACTTACATCATCCCAATTTGGATATTTGCCATGGTTAGGTTAGTATCAATGAGAATCCGACAAAGGTCCTCATTCTCAACAAAGATTTCATAGTTGTTTAAGCTAGCAAGATCAGGATTCGCTTTAAAACACTAAGATGGAAATGATCCACCATATGCCATCAATGCAAATCGGTCCTATAAACTTAGCTCGAACAATTGTGGCTTTCAACCCACTTTATGGGATGATGGGGTTGCCTGTTAAATACAAAAATTAGTAACATATTCTTAAATATAAAGAATTCATTACAAGTAATAAATAAAATTTGTTATCAAATCTTGAGGCTTCCCAACAAGTCTTTTTGGCTATAAGCAAAAAGTGCCCTTAGCATCTTTTACTGTCTTGATCTTATCAATAGGGAATGGGACAGAAGCATCATCAATTTTTACCTCTTCAACAGTGACCTCGACAACATCTACTTGAACTTCCTGGAAGTGGCATTTTAACCCCTTGTGGATGTAACCGTGTGCTACTAAGCGTCTTTCTAGGTCCTCCACATACAAGTAGCATAGTTCACCCTCTGGAGTAGGGTCATCCTCTAAAAGAAGTGGAAAGATGTTTCTCCCTTTAATACTCGGATGACAAGCAAGGGAGTGAGTTTGTGGGCCACTTCGCTCCTTGATTGAGCTCATCACCATCATCATTTCTTCCTTCATCTTTTACAGCCTAGCTTCAAGAGTAGCCTCAACGTCAGCCCTTGCCTCAGCCCTTGATTGAGCTAACATCACATCCAACTCCTCCTTAGTCACGAGTCTTGAAGAATGGCATTTTTGAGGTAGTCCAAATACATCTCTTATACTCACCCTTAATTCGAATCCCCGAACACGTCCAGAATGCTCTCCTTTTCCCATAGCAACAGTCAGGATATCATTTATTCCCTCTAGGATGAATGATCCCTCGAATTGCTTCTATTTAAGCTCATCCTATAACATATAAAATATAATTAATTAGTAATATTTGATATTTAAAATAAGATTACAAATGACAATTGTACTTACAATTTTCTGAGCAGCCTCACGAGCATGCTCACTTAAAAAGGACCCGTCCTTCTTCTTATGAGCATAAATCCATCTCTCATCACGATGTATTGGAGATGGTGGAGGTAGTGGAATAGAAGGATCTGATTGAGCTTGTTCTTCTCTCTTCCTCCTCTTGGCAACCATCAATTCCTTGTCGGCCAACACATAACCACCACGAGACTTTGTTTAGGGGCAATTATTCTTCCTTCCAACTTCTTATGCCTTTCTCCTCCTTTCTTGTGAATCAGAATTACAAAATATTTGTTATCTAATAAAGACAATGACATATAGCTAAAATAAACAAAAAAATAAATTAAAATAAACTAACTCACTAGAGCATCTGGCGTAATCCGAAGCCTAATAAATTCTTCAAAAGTAGCTGCATCGAGAAATTTGTATTGGGTATAAGGATTAGGCCATAGCTATCCTTCTGGCACCTCAATATGCACAAATCTCTTAGCCAGTGATGTCTTGAAACCCCTCCAATGATCACAAGCCCAGGTCATCAACCTATACTTAAAGTCTATACTCGTGGGGACATGTTATGTGACCTGAAATACATGTCATTGAAATAGTTAGTGATATAGTCATAATAATCAGTAACAAATAATGATAACAAGTGATAAAAGTGCATTTCTCAAACCTTGATGGCTTCCTATATCTGTTCCTTCACTCATTCTGGGAGATCATCCCATGTGGGTGCCAATATACTTGGCTTGCTATGAGTTTGGAGGCCTAAAAAACTAGTAAACTTAGCCCCATTAAGCCCGATTGGCTTCCAATTGTTATCAAACTGGATCGAAATCTTCTCACCTCTGCTCCGACTTAGAGCTAACTCTCTTAATCGCATGCCACTTCTAAGTCTCCTAGATCATGTAAATTGGCTGCTACCCATAGTTTGAGGACTAACAGTTACACAGTCATCACCACTAGTAGACACGATTAGGGTAGAAAGGTCAGGCTGGTCCTAATTAACACTCTAATCCTCCATGTTCCTGTTTAGACAATAAGTAAAAATCATCAGTGATATAACTAATAAATAAAGCATGTTCTAATATGAATAAAACACAATAAATAACCAATTTAATAAATCATACATGTTGTAAATAAATAACTAACTTTTAAGATATTTTTAAATAGTAATATTCTCCCATATCCCTTCATAATGATCATCTCTCGTGCTATATTCATCATCCAATTCATCTTCTACATTCAATACAGGCAAGCCTATCGAGAAAGAAGGAGTCTCAGAAATATTGAAATTTGAACAATCCTTCTCATTAATGTTAACCTCTCTTTTTCCTTCAAGAACCATTGACCATGTTTCACTTCTTGGATCCGTGACATAAAACACTTGTTTCGCTTGGTCTGCCATAATAAAAGGTTCATTGCCAAAACTTAAAGTATTCAAGTTAACTAATGTAAATCCCATCCTATCCTGATAAAAACCATTTTTAACATTAACCCACTTGCATTTGAAAATAGGGATTTTAAATTTAATATAGTCAACCTCCAAGATCTCTTCAATAACCCGATAATAAGGCATAGATGTGAATAAAGGATTTTTGGTCTTTCGAGCTTGAGAAGTGCATGCCTGATGCCACTAGCGTAACACCATTATTCTGCACATTACTCCGATTGTCTAGAGGCTTCATGTAGAACAAATACCCATTAATATCAAATGCAGTCCACCATATAACATCACACTCAGGACCTTGTGCCAGCCCCTTAACAATATCAAAAACACAATCTTCCTTCTCAACCTTCTGCTTAAACCACTTTACAAAAGTATTGTTATGCTCTCTAATTAGTCTTTGCTCAGTTATCCTAATTCGACTGTTTTGCTTCCTTACGAGTTCTTTATGCGTATCTATATAGTCTTAAACTTGATCAACGTTATTCAAGATATGTAAGTATGCTTATTGCAATTCATGAGGATCAGCAGTCTTCACAGAAATGCCACGTCTATGATCTTTGACATCACATTGTCTCAACCCAATAGGTCGTACATTGTTCAAATAATCTTGGCAAAATTCTGCTACTTCTTCAGAGACATATTTTTGCACAATGGATGCTTCAGGATGGTGTAGACTCTTCACATATGCTTTTAGAACTTTCATTGTTCTTTCAATTGGGTACATCCATCGTAAATACACAGGGCCACACAACTTTATCTTCCTCACTAGATAAACAATTAGATGTATCATAATGAAGAAAGAGCTTTTCAAGTTGGCACAAGATAAGATACGCTTCATTTTCTAATTCATCCAATTCTTCAGGCTCATGGACTTTACAGCATATAGCATTGAAGAAAAAGCAAATCCTGGTTATGACATCTCTCAATTCATCTTTCCAGAAGGCTCAAATAGCCACTGGTATAATTGTTGCATTAAAACATGAAAATCATTAGACTTGAGACCTACTAATTTTAAATCTTTCATTGACATGAGCTTTTTAAAATTTGAAGAATACCCTAAGGGAACTTTCATGTCATGTAAGCACTGACAAAAGCTTTTTTTCTCATCCTTGCACAAAGTATGTTCAACCGGAGGACAATAAGTCCTCTTACCAACCAGCCTTGGATGTAAGTCTTCTTTAATTTTCATGTCCACCAAATCCAATCTTGCCTTCACACCATCCTTGGACTTGCCTGGTTTATCAAGAAGCATTCCAATAATACTATCACACATGTTCTTCTCCACATGTATGACATCAATACAATGTCTCACATCAAGATAGCACCAATATGAAAGGTCAAAGAAGATAGATCTTTTTTTCCATATACTTTTTTCACTATTCTTTTAGTCTTGCCAAATGTAACCTTAATACCTTTCACCAATTCATAAACTTGCTCCCCTGTCAATGGCTTTGGGGCAGTTCCATCTTCTTTGTAATATCCTAAAACTTTAAATTTGGAAAAGTTGATTAATTAAAGGATAAATTAGTTAAAAATATGATTAATTTATTTAATTATGTTTTTGAGTGGCTAATTAGATTTTTAGATCATATTTGGCTCTAAATTAAGATAGGATGAAAGTCGGATCAAGTCAGGAGGCATTGGGGGGAGCAAAATCAACTTGTTTCTCACTGCGTCGTGAGCCGTGGCTTGCGTGGCGTGTGCTGTGGTGCACGGCACAGCAGGCAACTTAAAATTTCAGAAATGATCAGAAATTGATAGATTTTGGGGTGAAAAACCTAGAGAACGAAGGGGGCAACTTTGGACACTGCTAAGGCATCAATTTGAAAGGATTTTGAAGATAATTTGAGTCTCCAAACTCTTGGTTAAGTTTCCTACCGTTCTCTTCTACCTTTTCATCTCATTTTCCGTGGGATTTGGAAGAGTAAGAATTTGGTCTAATTGGATTAAGCTATAAGTCAATGTTTTGAAGGTTTCTATTGACTCTAAAGGTTTAATTTAGGTTTATTAATCTTGGATATGTGGTAATAGGAAGCTACTTTCTTGTTTGGTGAATTTTAAATCAAGCCCTAACTTGATTATAGGGTGATGAAGTGTGATAAGTTGAGATATTAAGTTTTATGATGTGATAGAGTAGAAGGAGGCTTAAAGGAAATGTGTGAACAAATTGTAATCTTAATAAGCCTATTTGTTGAGAATTTGAGTGAGAAGTGGGAGAATTGGGGGGCTATTGGTAGTTAATGGTGCTTGTGTTAATTGAAAATTAACATATAGTACTTATTATTGTAGATTGCGGTGTGAAAAGACTTACCTTGACACAAAAAGAAATTTAGTACCACGGGTAACCCTTTTAGTAACAAAAGGGTTGAGGTAACTAGATAATTTACATTGTTTATTACCTTGTATAAGTTATTCTCAAGTTGTTTTTCTATGATTTGTTAAGTATATATATATATATATATAAATTCTTTACAGGTTAACTATTTTAGAAAATGAGTAGAGTATTAGTTTGTGAAATTCTATATTTTTGAAGTAAATGGTAAGATTTGTTATATTTATTTGAAAAGTTGTTTATGCATGGTCGAGTAGAGATATGTATTGAAATGTGGCATATTAGAGAGAACGAGGTCACCCTAGTAGAGATAGTGAAGATTAAGTCTATATGGCATTGCTGGCACCTCAGGATGCCAGGTGTAGCATTTACGCTCTTTAGCGCTCGAAAATGGGTGCGGTGTTGGTGACTCACTCTTCTTAGTACCTAAAAGGGTGCAGAGTTGAAGACTATACTCCTTAACATTCGTAGCATGTGGTGTTGGAGTAAGGACACCCCCAATTACTTGTAATAGGAGGAACCAGTAGTCCAAAAGTGGTTTAGGACACCTTGGCCAGGTAGTGCTATCATGGATAGTGAGCTTGGAAACCAGACATGTGGTTTGGTTCTGTGAAATAGCCTACCGATTCGGTCAGGGGTATTGGAGGACCAAATGGTTAGAGATCATGCATGCAATTTGTGGCGATCTTATATAATGTAATTATGTTACTTATTTTAATGCTTGTTTATAACTTAGCTTGTTAATCAATAATGTAGATTATCTTAGTTATTGAGATTTTTATCTCACCCCATGGTTACAATTTTACAGGTTCTACAGCTGAGATTGAGCAAGGAAAGGAATCGGGAAAGGATTTGTAGATTTGTTATATCGAATAATAATGCCCAATTTTGGTTTGAGTGGTGTACATAAACTTGTTATATGATATTATATGTTGCCAACTAGGAATGCATATCATTTTGATTGGTTGCACTTATTTCATACTATGGTATTTTGTATTTTAGCCTAATATTGTATATAATGTGAATATGTGGGAATTTTTATGGTGATGGGCTAAAATACTAATACAAGTACAAAGAATGTTTTATTTATGTGGTGACAATATAATTGTAAGGTATTATGTGGCAATAGCGGCAAAATAGTGCTTGTAGTGTTGATTGTGTGTTTTGGCCATATTGGGTGAAATGGCCATTGAGTAGCCAAATTTTTTGTTTGGTATGTTTTTTTGTATTTGAATGTTCACTCAATTGTATTTTGGGCCATTGGACTTGATTCATGCGTCACAATGGGTTAATGGTATAAGTTATGAGTTTTAGGTACTTAGATGGTTGAAAATTCTTTAAAAACTGACTTTTGCATCCAAGTGTCTAAAATTCTCATACGGTGTTAGATTGTAACAAAACTTATACCATTAGTTAGCTTATTGAACAAGCTTCGCGTGTGCACTTGAATCACTCCAATCGGACATCGGATGTGAAAATGGCGTGCATTCGAAGTTCGTCCAGAAAAGCTGTCATGACAGTATTTCTGTCATGGACACATGCGCCACGACGCATTTTGTGCAAGCCGCGGCGCACAGTACAGTAAGAAAACTTGGCTTTCTGTGCCACATGCCATAGCGCATGGACCACAAGCCGCGGCACATAGACCAAAACACTCAAAAATGACATTTTTGGCCTTGTTTTGAAGTGGTTTGCTTCCCAAAACTTTTCCATGCTTCCAATACCTTTACAAATCATTAAGTTTGAGCTCAAACTATCAATTTGAAGGGTTTTTATGAGATCCCAAATATTCCATAATTATTTCTAAAGATTATTAGTTTTAACTCTTATATATATATAATGTGAAATTAGGAGCAAATACTTGTTCCTAATTATGATTGTTTGTTGTGATTGTGTGGTGAATTTTGGTAATGTCAAAGTAGACATTACACTCTTGACCACCATAGAAAGCTTTCCCCATTCTACAATAATAGTGGTCCTCTTCAAGAAACCTCCTATGGCCAAGATAGATCGTTTTCTTTCCATGATGAAGTTGATGATAGCATGTACCTGCTTCACAAATCAGACATGCTTTGTGCCCCGTAACACTGTAGCTTGACAAGTTTCCATATGTAGGGAAGTCATTTATGGTGCAAAAGATCATCGCATGCAACTTGAATACCTCCTTTCGATTTGCGTCAAACACATCCACCCCTACTTCCTACAGCTTTTTCAAGTCTTCAACCAAGGGTCTTAAGTAAACATCAATGTCATTTCCTAACTGTTTCAGTCCTGAAATGAAAATAGACAACGTGATATACTTGCATTGCATGCACAATATGGGAGATAAGTTGTAAATCACCAACAAAACAGGCCATAAACTATATATGCTGCTAAAGCTGTTGTAAGGATTCATGCTATCTGTACTAAGTCCAAGCTCGAGGTTCCTTGGATCATTGCCGAACTTAGGAAACAAAGTGTCAGTTTTCTTTCATTGCTCCGAATCGGCTAGATGTTAAAGCTTCCCATCTAAAATCCTCTCATCTGCATGCCATCTCAGATTCTTCGCATCATTTTCATTAGCAAACAATCGTTTAAACCTTGGTATGATTGGAAGATACCATAACACCTTCACAGAAGCTTTGTTTTCTTTATACCTTGATGTTTCACATACAGGACACTTTTGCTCCTCTTTATGCTCTCTCCTGTACAATATGTAATCATTTGGGTATGCATGTATTTTTCTTAAACTCCATGCCTAGTAGGCATAAAATTTTCTTTTCCTTATAATAACGAACCGGTAACACATTTTCTCTTGGAAGCATTAATTTGAATAACTCAAGCATTTTTGTGAAACTCTTACCACTCCACCCGGATCTAGCTTTCAAGTTCACCAATTCCAACACTGCTTTCAACAAACTAAATTCCTCGCACCCTGGATACAAAGGTGTCTCTATGTCACTGTATATATTATTGTATGCTTAGGATTGCTCAAAAGCCTCTTTACCCATGTCACAAATCATGTTCTCTAATCGATTAACCATATCATCTTCATCATCATCAACAACAACATCAACATGCCACGATTGAGATGTACTCGGCATCAGCATATTCAATCTTTCACCATGCCATATCCATACTCTATAACTTTTGAGAAACCCGTCACAAATTAAATGTTCATATATCTTATCTACACTTAGCTGCCTCTCATTCAAACAGTCCCTACAGGGATAATAAAACCTCACACTATCATCTTCAGCATTACTTTGAGCAAATTCCAAGAATCCCTTAACCCCATTACCATACTTTGTGCTTGTTCATTTGGCATCTATCCAGCTACGACCCATGTTTAATTTGTCTTCCTAAAACACAACAAAGTTCATGGATTATTACTGAATCCATTATGATAGGGTCAGACAAAGAGTTATATATTAAAAAAAATAAGAAAGAAGCATGCTAACACAATAATTTCCAATTTAATTTGGAAATTTTCAATCTTTTGAGAATATTTTTTAGAGTTGACTTCCCTCCTATCTAATAATTAAGAGGGAAGCCAACTTTATATTTTTGGCCCTTTCTAGAAAGAAGAAGGGACAAAATAATAATTTAAAAAAAAATTGGCAGAATCTCCACTAAAGTTTGGACTTTTTAATAAATTTACAATTAAAAATATAAGGAAAAAATAATATCATTTAAATAAAACAAAGTCACATGCAATGCTTAATGGCCTTAGGCCTCTATCAGCACTCCACCAGCATACAGAAAATAAATTAGTAATGATGTCATAATAATTTAATTCATAGAAAATAAACTAGCCGAATAAAATTTATATGGGCATAACCCAATTTCTTTAAATTCAAAATCAAGTAAAAATACCTAGTTTAGTTCCAATGAAAATACCAAAATAGCAATTTGGCACTAGAATTACCAAGATCATAAATACAACTTTATGATGGAAGATACAAGTTAATCCACCTGGTAATAAGCCATAACTCAAGAAGTCAAATTAAAAGTGACCACTAGCTACTAGAAAGTTTAAATATAATCCAAGCAGAGGAGGTTAAATTAATTAGCAGCATAATTTATCGTTATACACGGATTAGCAGAGAAAAGAAGGGAAAGATTTCAGAGATAACATAAGCAAGATTTCAGACATAATGCAAGCAGCCAATAAATAATTAATCTCAATCCACAATAATAAAGAAAGGATCAAAGCTGCTGGCCTTAGAACTCCAACAACACGAAAAGGAAGGAGGATTTCACGATCAAGCCATGAACGAGGAAGGATGAAGCTTTATCCACGCATATTAAACCAGTCACTAGTGGTGAAGGACGTCTTGACAATAGTGTTTCAACAGCAAAAGAATGAAAGCAAATCTCAAACAATTGCAAGAGATTTCAGTAGAGAAGGGAAAGGGGTTTCGAAGAATTTGGCATAGGGAATGATCTCGACCAACTGCAATAAACCCACAGCCACTGACAACGTGAAATGATAGCATAGGCCGAAGGAGGAAGGGCAAAGGAACGAAATAGGTGGGAGGAACATTAGAGTAATGGAGATTTGGAAACAAAAATTGAATGAGAATGGTTAGAAGATGATGAACGCTCTCGGAGCGAGTGACGCATATTTTGAAAAATGAAAGTTGTGAAATAAAAGTGATGTGAAGAAGAGGGGGAGAATGCAATATCTACACCAGTTAAAAAGGCAACCCGATGTAGATATGGGTTCAGAAATTTATTTTTTAAAATAAAGACATTTATACACCGATTGCTACAACGACTAGTGTAGATATGCTAGTTTTATTTAACATCTACACCGGGTATATATGAAACTAATGTAGATAAGTTAATAAAAAAAGAAAAAAAATATAATAAATGACAATGAAATACATTACACCGATTACAGTAGCAACCAGTGTAGATATGAAATGTATCTACACCAGGTATAAATGGAACCGATGTAGATAAATTTATAAACCAAAAAAAACTATAATAATCTACATCAGGTACGAAGTATAGCTGGTGTAGATGTGACAAAGGGGATAATTATTTTTAAAAAAATATAAACATATTTACACCGGTCAAGATTAAACCTGGTGTAGATGTGTATATCTACACCAGTTTAGAAATAGATTCGATATAGATATTGGTCGAAAAAACTTTTATTTATGAGATTGCCACCGCCTATGATTTCTACACTATAAGCGCTATATCTGATGTAGATATGGGGGTATGAATTTCATATTTTGTACTAGTGAGTCAATTTCTTAGCTTTTATCAACTCTTAATGCCAGTCACCGGCATGACTCTCAAGAATACATGGTCACCCACCAAGAATTCCAATGACCTCCTACGCTGATCCATGTAGCTCCTCTATCAACTCTGGGATGTCAATAACTTTTGTTTAATTAGTTAGATCTTCTGGGTAGTTTGGTCTACCAAATCTGAACCCAACAAACTCCTTTCACTCAATTCTATCCAACACAGAGGCAACCAACATCTTTTCCATACAATGCCTCATATGGAGCCATTTCAATAGTAGAATGAAAGCTATTGTTGTAGGCAAATTTTGTCAATTATAGATGTGTATCCCAACTACCCCTCAATTCTAAGGCACATGCTTCCAACATATCCTCTAGCATTCGGATAGTCTTCTTAGTCTGGCTGACAGTCTGTAGATGATAAGCCATACTAAATCTCAATCTAGTATCCATTGCTCTTTGCAACGCTCTCTAGAAATTCGATGTGGACCTCATATCACAATCAGAGACAATGTCCTTCGGTACTCCATGAAGCCTCATGATCTCATTCACATAAACCTCAACATACTTTTCTAGCGAATAAGTTGTCTTTACTACCAAGAAATGTGCTAACTTCGTTAACTAATCACAATCACTCATATTGCTTCATAACTCACTTGAGTTCTAGGAAAACTAGTGATGAAGTCTATAGAAACACTTGGGTGAACCTCTACCAACCACCACTCTAGATTGCTTAGGTCTACTCTCTTCATATGTTTCTTTTTCCTCATGCATCTCCTCTTCATTCTCAATAGTTCTACTGTCTTCTCTCGCCCTTTTATTTCTGGGCACACCTTGACCTCGCACCATATTGCAGATCTCTTGCATTAAGTTCCTCATCTCCAATAGCAAGGCCTCATTGCCCTGTGGCTCATTTCTAGGTTGCTCCAAGTTCTGACTAGTTAGGATGTGATTTCTCCGATGGTAACTCATTGATTTCTGGTACCACATTTATGTTAAATGGTTTACCACCCATAGTTCTGGTGATTCTTCTTCTTGCCATCCTTTCTCCTCTTCTAAGGATGGAAATAACCACAAAAAGGGTAAGTGGACAAACTAAACAACTATATAAGGGAAAGGTAAGTATAATGAATAGATATGCCATCTTTTACACATGAATGCAACAAACAAGTCAATCAAAGACTTCAATCACATATACCAGTCTTGCAATACTCCACTTTGATACCAAATTATAACGTCATCCTAACATTACCAAACACACAGAACACCAAACATAGAACACTATTATGATAATTAAGATTAGTCCAATCCCAAGACAAATGGCCATTATAACAAGGGTTTAAAGAATATTTAAAAAACATAAGATCTCAAGAAAATCCTTTTTAGAAGATCGTTTGAGCTCAAATATGATTTAAAACCAATTAAATAAGACATAGAAGCATAAGAAAATATATAGCCATATATGCACAGTACGTCATGGCATAGTGCATCGTCCGCCACAGCACGCGACCACTATCATGACAATAAACTGTTGTCATGATAGCTTTACAGGCCAACTTCTGGAGCGGGCCATTTCACTGTCTGACGTCCAATTTGAGCAATTCAAGCATTCACACATAACTCTTAGAGCCACCTAGCTATTGGTATCGGTCCCACACTCAAACACTAAGTCAAATGAAATTTAGACACCCAAATCCAAAATGACTCATTTTGTTCAAAACACTACCAAGGTGCCTAAAATCCCAAAACTAAATTCCAATAGCTGTGGAACCTAAGGTGAACTCAAATCCAAAATGGCTCATTTTGGACAACACACTAGGGTGAACTCCCACCCTCTTATAATGATCATGCCAAACATGCTTAATACACCCAACATATATCCATAACATATCATTTATCACAATTTCTGATTTTCACTTAAACCATAGAATTTTGCAAGGAATTTTACATAAAGAGAGCATTGAGCTATCCATATACAAAAGCATTAGAACAAGTTTTCATTCCATTTCACATAGTTTCAAAATCATAATCTCAAATTAATAATATGCTAGGATTAAATCAAAACAACTTCTAAATCAAACACACTATCATTCAAACACACAAAAAGGGAGATTAGACAATTGAATTACCTCAACCTTTTTATCAACGAAAGGGTTACTGTGGTCAACCAATGGCTCCACACATGTCCACTAGCACCACAATGCCCAATCAAGGTTAATCTACATAATTAAACCCTTAATTGTCAAATACTCTCACTAATTACCCTATTTATAATACAACTAGGGGTACCCATTATGCTTAAAACCTCAATTTAGCCCTAAAAATCCTTTTAACACACTACATTAACTTTATTTAACATCTCAACACATAAACAACACCATTCTATTATCTATGTTGCTCTTAATCATCTAATTTCTACATAGAGTTTGTCCAAACCCTAACCAACAACTCTAAATCTTTATGAAATCCATAAATATAAGTTTATAGGCTTTTAACTCCCTAAGAGCTTAGCTAAGTCAATGGGTTCAACCATTATCCAAGAAAACACAAAATCATAGCCCCAAAATATCTAAATCATTAGAAAACTCGCATAAAGGGAGAAAGAGAAGTGAAGGAAGCTTACCCAAAGTTAAATCTTTCTCCAAATGCTTTCAATATATTCTCATGGGCATGCCCTAGTAGACCACGAGCTCTCTCTGAAGCCTTCTCGGTATCTCTCTTTCTTTCTTTAATTTTTCATTTAATTTTGCAATCTGATAAAAGTAAAAATTTGTACATGCGTTGCAACACATGGCACAGAGAACTCCACACTCATTTTGAATTTTTTTCCCATGCAATGGCCTACTTGTACTTTGATCTAACCCTCTTTTAAGGTTGTCCAAAGATCTATTAGTTACATTAGTCTCTTTAAACCATTATTAACTAGTTGGAATATGAGTATCTTCCGACGATTCAAGAAGAGGTTGATTCATATCTGTCTAAAGACTTCAGCTTTAATGATGGTGAATTTGTCGTATACTAGGATAGAATCTATATGCCTAGTGATGCCAACTTGAGAAAGGTGATTATAAGTGAATCACATTGTAATAAATACACTATTCACCCTAGGAGCTATGAAGATGTATCAGGATGTGAAGCGTTATTAGTGGTGGCCAGGAATGAAAAAGGAGGTAAATGAATTTATAGCACGATGCTTGACTTGTCAGAAAGTAAAGATTGAGCATCAAAGGCTGGCTAGGACATTACAGCCATTAGAGATACCTGAGTGAAAATAGGACAGCATTTTAATGGATTTCATCTCTAGATTACCAATAACTCAGTCAGGGCATGATGCTATATGGGTGATTATTAACCGGTTAATGAAATCAGCTCAATTTTTAGCCATCAAGATTAGTGATTCTCTTGAGAAGTTGGCAGAGACTTATATTTGTTAAGTTGTGCATTTACACAAAGTGCCTAAGGATATAGTCTTTAATTGAAATCTAAGATTCACATCCAAGTTTTAGGGAGCATTATAAAAGACTATAGGTATCACTTTGAAGTTTAGTACTGTTTATCATCCCTAAACTGATGGGCAAACTAAGTGAGCTATTTAGAATCTAGAAGATATGCTACAATCTTGTGTGCTAGAGATGTGTGGTAGCTGGGATAATTACTTGCCATTGGCTAAATTTACGTCTAATAACAGTTACCATTCCAGCATTCAAATGGCACCATATGAAGCTATGTATGGAAGAAAGTATAGATCGCTATTGTGTTGGACCGAGCTGAGTGAAAGAAGCATAATGGGGCCTGACATTGTAGACCAGAACACTCAAAAGATTGAATTGATATGGTAGAAGCTATTGACAGCTCAAAGCAAGCAAAAGAGTCATGTCAATGAAAGAAGACCATTGGAATTTCTAATAAGTGATCATGTATTTCTAAAAGTTACATTAATAATGGGAATTGGGAGATTAATTAAGGCCAAGAAATTGACTTTTAGATTGATGGGCCTGTTCAAAGTCTTAGAAAGACTCAAACTTGTTGCATATCAAATCACCTTACCTCCACAATTATCCAGAATTCATGACGTATTCCATGTCTCAACTGAAGAAGTACCAACCGGATCCTTCCCATATGATTGAACCTGAGGAGGTGGAGCTATAAGAGAATATGACCTATAAAGTAGAACCAGAGTGAATAGTGGATGTGAAGGATAAGCAATTAAGAAACAAGACTATTCAACTGATAAAGGTATTCTAGAAAGGTATGACTCCTGGTGATGCAACTTAGGAGACAAAAGCTAAAATGCAATAGCTATACCTTCAATTATTCCCTTAGGTAAGTGTGCATCAATGATTATTTTAATTTTGGGGATAGAATTCTTAAAAGGAGGGGAGAACTATAACATCATAAATTTTTAATCCTGTGTTAATGATTGATTAAGGAAACGAGTTAATGATTTAATATGGGATTAGGGTTCTAGATAGTGAGAGGTTGTATTGACTCCTTGGGATGTTATTTGAACAGATATGAGGAAAAGAGTAGAATCCAGAGCAAAGCATGCGAGCATAGTGAGGATCCCTCACTATGCCACACACCGTAATGGAGGGTAGATGCGCCACGACACGTGTAAAACTTGAATAAGTAAAAACGTGGGACAGCTCCTAAGACAAAAGGAAAAATAGAATTAGAGACGTATAGCATGGAGAAGAGAAAGGGGGTTCTACTAGGGCTTTGGTTTTTGAGAGCAAGAGCAATGTTTCTAACTTGTTACTTATCAGGTAAGTCTCATACTACTTTAACCTTTGATTCTACCCCTTTTTCTCTTAGTTTTAGCTATTAAGAAATTGAATTTGAGAGTTTTAAGGAATTGATTTCTTACCCTATCATAATAAAAAGGTTCTCTGGAACTAAACTAGTACTTTATAACTAGTTTGAGTCAAAACGATAAAGTTTTAAAGTTATAAGTACAATTTGACCTAATCTAAGGAGAGAGTAGTGAGAGAAATTTGGCCAGGTAAAGCTTAAAGCTTGTAGTGAGGGGTAATCAGTAGTAGTAGCATAATCGAGTGTGAATTGTAGAATTGGTATCCATTAAGTGCTTAATAACAATAATTGGCACTTTTGTCAATAGTAAGATAGACTTTGATTTGTCAATTTTGTGTAGACTCTAGTATGTAACGAGTAAATAAGTGAAAAGAGATTCAAATAAGGAAATTACATGGGTAAACCTTTCTATCAAACAGAAGGGTTGAGATAACTATATAATTTGTTATATTTGTTAACTATTATAACTATGTAGAAGTAATTATGTAACTATGGTTTTTTTGATTTCTATGCGTGATTTAATATTGAAAATGGTTTTAGCATGAACATTAATTTATGAAATGAAATCTGAAAGGTTATTAATTTCAATTGATATACATATGTTATGATATTATATATTATGGAAATGTGAAGGAAAGTAGTAGAAATTGTGAAAAGAGCATGATCAAAAGGGATAGGAGTTCACCCAAGATATGTGGAGATATGTGTGGGGAGAAGTGAGTGAAAAATCCATATGATCAGGCTAGCACTATAGGACATTCGATGCAGCATTATATGGGCTGTTACCATGGATAATCCAATACAACATATTATGGGACTGTTACTATGGGACATCCAGACAGTCTGGCAGCTCCTTAGTGCTCATTAGAGTATGGTTAGGAGTCAACGATGCCTCTATCACAAGTGTGTGAAGAGGGAAACCATAGTCTGTAGGTGAGTTAGATTACCTTTGACTGGGTGTTTAGGCCATTAATGAAGCAGGCCATAGAAGTTTCAACACCTTCTTCAATATTAGCTTTACTTAAAGCCTTCTAGAGCTTGTAGCACTACTCCTTCAGAAGGAGGAAAGAAGAAAGAAGCATAAAGGAGAGGTGAGAAGACTAGGCTTTATAAGGGCAAGCAATTTCTGGGTGTCAGGAGATATTTCTAATGTGTGACTTGGCGAGTAAGTTTCGTTCCACTATATGCTCCTATTATACCCTAATTTCTCTTAGTTTAATACATAGAGAAATTGAATCAGGGGGTTTTGAGGGATTGTTTTCTCATACTTTAGTAATAAAATTCTCAAGAGATAAACTAAGAGATTGTAACTAGTTTGGTGGTTTATAATTGAGCTTTAAGATTTTAGGCTCGAAAGGGTGTGAAATGTGTATAAGCTAATGAAAGTGATATAAAGCTTAAAGAGGATGATTAGGACCTAAGAAGGTTAAGTGAAAATGATTAAGTGGTTAATAGTGATTGATTGTGGTAATTAGTACTTTTAGTCAATTTGATAATTGACTTATAATGCTAATTTGTATAGATTGAGGTGAATTGCATGTGATTTGTGTGAAAGGAGGTTGATAGCTTGATAAGTACCATAGGTAACCTTTCTAAAAATAAAAGAGTTGAAGTAGCTAAATAATTCATTCTATTTGTTAGTTAGATTTACTATTTATAAGTAAATTTGTATAGTATAGTATAATATAGTATATGATTTTATCATTGGCATGATTTGGAAACTTGTATGACTTTACATTGAAAAGGATTTGAAGTATAAAAGTATATTATTATAGAAAGTTATTTTGAGAAGCTAATGAAGTATGTGATTTATTTTATATGTATGTGGCTATAATTGAGAATTGATAGTATATGTTGGTGTGAGAATGCGTGATCATGAGAGGGTAGGAGTTCACCTTGATTAGGGGAGTGTAACAATCCATATGGTCAAGATGACACTATGAGATCCAATGCAACATTAATGTAATGGATTGTTACCATGGGATATTTGTCTAACATTTGTAACACTCTAAGTATGCCATCTAATAAAAGAAGGAATCAATGTAACACTATCAAAGCACTTTATAGCAAAAACTTTTGCTACTCTTTTAAAACATAACTCCTTTGATTCAAGAAAGACAAAAAACATTCTTCTCTTTCTATCTGTAATTTGACATACATAGTAGATATAGTTAAGGAGATATCATTCACTAATCAGTTCAAGACAATTTTAGTTGAAACTTCTCTTTACTTTAAATCATTTATGTTCTTAGAACCTTAGTGAAATCTCATTCCTTACCTTTCTTGTTACTTTCTTTGCTTTAACCTAACACAATTATTACTCTCCAAGTCTCACCACACAACATAAAACTTCAATCATAGAAAGTGTTCTTATGAACACCATTATAGTCATCCTTAACATTATATACAAGATATGCATATACCATATGGCCTTGATAATATTCTCAAAATATTGGCAGACTAAATGTCCACTATACATCTATATATATATAACTAGTCAAAAAGATCACTCTCTTGTAAACCACCCTTCTATACCTTAGCCTTTCCTCAGTCAATCCCACTTGTGCCTAAAAGGTTAGTCAAAGAGAGTAAGATTCGAAGAATCTTAATAGCAACTATACTACTTATGTATTCACAACATGATATAGATATATATACACACCTTTTCATAAAACATCTAAGAAAAATCATGTACATAAACATCATAAGTATAGCATGGAAATTCACAATGGCCAAAGAATCCAACATAACATCATCATCATCATAAGCATACATGGCAAATACTTCATCTGTAACATCCTAATATAAATTTTAATAGTTAATTTGAGTTAATGAAAATTTTAAAAAATATTAAAGGTAATTAAATTAGTAGGAGAAGATTATTATATTTAAGTTGAGATATAATTCTAAATTAAAATTTTTAAATATTATTACTATTATTATTGGGGAAGAAAAAAATATAAAAGAGATAGAGAGATTGATTGATAAATAAATAAAAAAAGAAAAGAAAAGAAAAGGTGGCAAGGGAGAAATGATTATATATCCATTTGTGTGTTGGGGGGGGGGATATAAAAAAAACAAAGAAGAGAAAAGAAGAGACAAAAGTTGTGAGGTGAGAGAGTCGAAAATTAAAATAATAATAGTGGTGGTGGTGGTGATGATAAATAGAGAGAAGTTTTATAGTATAGGACCCACCCCTTTTCTTTAAAATAAACACCCTTATTTCATTTTTCTATTTCTCATTTTCGTCTCTATCATCTTCACTCACACAACACCATGAGCTCGCAACAAGGGGAGAGTTCAGGAGAAATTTTTATGATAATGCCCCATAATAGAATATTTTGGGTGAGGTTTGAAACCTTTTAAGACTATGTAAGTATTTTAAAAAATTTTTTTAGTCATCTAACTCCTTTAGTTTCTGATTTTGTGATGATGAAGAATTTAAAGTTTGGAAGATGAATGAATTTATGTTGAATAAATATGGTTGTTGAGGTTATTAATAGTATAATAAATGTTCTAGAATATAAATCTATTAATGGGATTTGAATTTAAAGCTTATAAGTTAAACTCTATACTCCTATGGATATATTTTTGTTAAATCTAAAAATATATGTTGATTCATTGAGGTTTAGATAATTATTTAGAATGAAAAATAGATTATTATGGCTATAAAATGATGATTCTAAGCTTGAGATTAAATTTGCAAGTTTTTAATATTTTTAGGTGTAAATTTATGAAATAAAAAGAAAAATTTTGATAATAGAAATTGATTTAGAGGTTGATTTTAATGTTTATTGATTATTAAAAGAAGAGTTAAAAATTTTACTTGATGATACTAACTTTAAATTTGTATTAATAAAGAGATTAGGAATTATGTTATATTCTCTAATTTTATTATTAGAGTTATTTTATTAATTTCAATAATTGAAACTAATATTTATAAATAATATATTATTTGTAGATCGTATTATTGGTGAAAATTGTGATGGAAAAGAAATTTTAAAGAATAATTTATTAAAAAAAGTCACGAAGTAACTATACTTTAGTTTATGATTAGGATTGCCTCTTGTTATTTGTGTGATTATTGAGAAAATCTATGAATTGTTTTTGGGAAATTATTTTATTATGTTTATGGAAAAAAAATTATAGAACAATAAATATATATTTTTAAATGTTTTTTTAAGTGGGATGTTATGTTATGACATTGTTGAAAATGAAAAAATTGTAAAAATTATAATATATAATTATACAATGTTAATGTGTAAGTGTTTAATTTTTGTAGGTGGTGTTGGAAGACTTATTATTATTGTATTTTTGTGTCCTATGGTACGCCTCTATTGGAGGCCCAATAAGTGACTTATAAAGGCTCGGGCTAATCTACCTTTTATCAAGTAATTTAGCATCAAGTGAAGGCTACAACTCGAGGTTAATGGAGGGAGAAAAGAATGTTTGGTTGTCACGTATTACAATATTTCATATATTTTTCGTTAGAATTATATGATTGTTGTTTCCCTACTTAACAAGCACACATTTAACTATTTGTATACGTTATTATAAATTAGCATTAATTACTAAGACGTTTTAGCCTCTATGTGATTGATAATTTTTAGAAAAAGAGCCAAGAGTGGTGCATGGAGAAGACCTTGAGGCTTAGTGGTGTAGATCTATTTTGACTATTTTGATTTATAATTTTTAATGTATTATTTTGCTTATGTCAGAGCTTTTTATCTATTGACAATTATATGAATGTAATGATATTGTTGGATAGGGAGGCGCAATAAAATATTAAAATTTTGAATTCCCTATTTTGATATGAACTAAACGAAATCGTTTAAGTTAAAGTGGAAAGAAGAGTTACTTTTTTTCTTTTCATGCTTCACGTGCATTCTCTTCAAGAGTCTAAATCTTAGGAGCCAACAATGTAGATATGCTCCCTCTACCAGTATCCACATGAACAGCTCTCTAACTCAAATAACATGCTAGCACTTCTAATGTCTGTTCTTCTTTAAATGTTAGTTTTCCTTTCTCTAGAATGTTTCATGGCTCCCAAAGTATTTGGCTATCAGAATTTTTCTAACTTTCTTTTTGCACGTCCCCTTGTATCTATTATATATAGATTAGGGCTTTTGCCTTCCTCTTGAAGAGCCAACCGAAATTTAAATTAAATTTATCTTATAAATAAAATATTTAATATCATATCTAATTTAAATTTATCTTATAAATTTAAATTATAAAATTTAATCTATCATATAAAATTAAATTTAAAACTAACATAATATAATGTAATGTAAAATATATCACATATTCATACATACATCGCATTGCATTGTATTATATTATATTATATTATATATATATATATTTAATTTTATATACATACATATATATATATATATATATCAAATACACACACACATGAATATACATATACATATATATTTCAACAATATATATAATTATATTTTATATTTCATATTTCATATAAACATACATATAAATATTTATCAAATAAATATTTAAAATATATATATATATATATACATATAATTCATTCACCCTATATTACATTCATTGAATCTAGACATATTTCAAATTCAATGAACTTGAACATTATAGCTCAAATTGGGCTATTCTTGTGTGCGACTCTGTAGGCCCATATGAAATTGGCAGTACGCTAATTACACTATTAGCCCACAAGTCACAAGTGGACTCTAGCAAGACATTTGCAACTACCCAATTCATATCCCTTTTGTCACGTAATATTTCAGTCAAGTATGAGATATGGAATTGTCATTCTCCTTTACCTGACCGTTACTTTCTTGATCTCTGAGTAGACTGACTGTAGCAATGAAAAAACCCCTTTCCATTATAGTATGGCCATACATTTTCTCGATCTTACTCATCGAGGGACCCAGTAATATCTCTCACTTAATGTGAGGAAAAAATTCCATCTTGACCACTCATATTCCTCTGCATGAATGTTACTAAACTCAATCATAGCCATTATATTCACCCGATCAAAGGTGACTTTTAATTAGGTCAAAGTTCAATGCTCATCATATAGAAATCCATGATGATCTCAAGTCAAAGAGCTTAGTATATAGTTACATATGAGATAAGCTTATAATGTGTACCATGAAACTTTCTCATAGCAAGTCAATACAACACCTTGTACTCTTTCAAGTGCCTATGATTTCGATTTCCATCGTTATAATTGAAGTTATAATAGCCTTGTTTCCTCTATGATCCCTCATAAATGATCGACCAGAGACATTTAGAACAATCATTATAATTTATCCAAGGATACAATTATCATAGTGAACATGCAATTGATATGATAAGAAAAGATAAATTCATTAAATAACAATGTACACAGTACAATGATTGACCATAGGGCACAATTTTCAATAGATATAATCATGCCTTCAAACTATTTACACTTTTGATACACTTTGGATGACTATAACCTTGATGTTTGGTTTATTTTGAATAGTTTGAAATGACATGATTATTGAGCTATATAATTGGCTTGTTTTGAAAAGTAATCAAATAAACTATTTTGATTGTGAGTTTATGGATTGCACTTGTTAGGAGTATGAAGTTAGAAAAATGTGATGTTGACTTAATGACATGTGGGAAGTTAAAATTTATTTGATATATTGAATTATGCAAACCCAAACCAATTATTAAATGCTTTTATATTGAATTTATTGATATAAAATGTGTTGAGTAATTGTAACCTAACTATGATAGTAGATTTGTATGAGTAGTATTGAAAATTATTTTTTATTATTTGGTAAAGTTGATAGGTGATTTTAAGATCTTAAAATACATAACTATTTTTATTTTTTCTATTCTATTGAATTTATTATATTCTCAATTTTAAAAGGATCTTTTGGGGCTTTCACACTTATATTGTTTTCAATTGCTTAAGATTCCAAATCTTAGAAATGACAATTTAAGAAGTTTAAATTCTATTTACCATAATAGTACTTATTTATCTAACTTAATCTTTTATACTTTGATAGTTATTTTAAAGGGTGAAATATTTGATAAAGCTATGTTTTATCATTTTCTACCATAGTAGTATTTTAAGTTACATAATTGTTTTAAAAAGAAAATATAGGATTAGTTAACTTTTGTTTACCATGATAAACACTTTTCTACCATGATAGAATTAATTGTTTTGGGAAAAATTTTAGGGGTTTACATCATCTTAACATGCTCAAAAATAAATACAAGAGTTAGTAGTAGTTAATTACTCGCTACTGCCTTATCTCTTCAAGTCTTTGAACTCTGGGTTCACTCACAAATACCAACACCTATCATAGGATAATACTAGAGTTAACATTCATGCAAATCTTCTTTTATAAATAAAGAATGCACCCTAACCTACCCTAACTAAATGCTTGACCCTGAGACCAAAAATGTGACTTACTTTGGCTTAATAACATATAATTGTAACATTTAAATTTAAAATTCTTTGGCCCATAATGACTAGCTTTAGGTGGCAACAAATACCTTATACAATCATGTATAATCTAGGCCCAAACATGGAACATACAACTAGTAACTTGGATGTTGGGAATTCTCAAGTTTCTGCCACATACCTAAATTTTCTAAAAATTTTTATTAACTTTAAAAAATCACAACTAATTCTAAAAAATTATTTACCCATGATCTTGGTCTCTAAATAAACCTTGGGATGCCCTCTATAAATGAAAAATCATTTATAGAAGGCCCTTTTGCTATAGAAACCACTTATAGCCTCGAGAGCCCCACTGTTCTAGATTAAAACATAGTTATTTTTAGTTTTCAGACCCAATATTTAAAAATTCATAACTCATTCAATACTAATCATATGAGGATGATTTTGGTGTCCATTTATCCATATTAATCCCAATTGTAATATAAAAATATCATGTGGGCCATTCTGTAAGCTCATAATTCTAGAATCACAAGCAAATTTTCACTTTGGCTAAACTCACTTCTAGTGACTTCCAGATTTCTGGCCTTAACTTAGAGAGATCATAACTTCTTCTATACTTATTTGGTTACCAAATAAGACTCACTTTAAAGCTTATCATGTCTATTAAAACATATCCAAATCTCATAGCCATAATAGGAGAACACAATCTCGAAAGTATCACGCAACAAACCAGACTTTAAATTGGACAGTGTTGAATTTATGCTTGTATCTCATGGATTATCCTTTCAGTTTGAAAATATAAGTTGTTTGTTAAAAAAACTTCCAGCCTTTAATACACACATAAATCAACATTATATAACATTTCCCAAGATTTTTAAGACTTCATATATGTCCAGAAACTTAATAGAAATTTCAGACAAAACAACACCATAGAGAAAAATCACATGCATGCTTCCTACTTGATGCTTTCTATCAAGATCATCAACATAAAAGACCATAAGTGCTTAAAACTCTAACATTCCTCCCAAGAACAGCCCTTCCAAGTTTTGGTCAAGTGGAGAAGACAATGATTCAGCCATTAAAACACACATGTAATGGAAGAATCAAAGAGAGAATGGAAGAAAACTTTAGGAAATCACATTTACTTTTGGCTTTTGACCTTGGATCTTCAAGACCTCTCTTCTACCTACAACTTCTCCCTCTAAGCTTCTGCAATTTCCTCTCATCTCTCTCTCCCCCCCTCTCTCTTGCTTTGGCCGAAATGAAGAAATGAAAGGTAAGGGAATGACTTAACTGATATGTACATAAAAGGTAGTGGCACTTGTGTAATTATGTCTCACATGGTACCCAATTATGAAGCTATTTTCCTCTTGTATTTTCTTAATTGAATAATTAAATTCAAATCATCTTCTTCCATCAAATGATAAGTAGCTTTATGCATGTGAAATGATGTGGAGCCCAGTTTGACTTCTTAACATGCTTTTCAAGTGTGGGGCCAATTGTCATCTCACTACTACAAAAAAACCTATATTGAATGGTTATTTTAGTCTATATTAGACGGTTCATTCACTACTACAAAAAAACCTATATTAAATAGTTATTTTAGTCTATATTGGACGGTTATGAACCGTCTAATATGAGGCTATTATATATTCGAAAAACATATCTTAGATGGTTATGTGAACCTTCCAATATTTGACAACACATATGGGACTGTTCTAACAATAACCATCCAATATAGGATGACCATTTAAAAAAAAATAGGGACATTTTTTCGATTGGAGAATTCTCTCTAATCCAAAAAAAATGCCCCACAACTCAATAAAACATAAAATTTATAATAGCATATATTAACTCAATTCAATTTATAATAGGATATATTAACTCAATTTAGAATATGTAATAACATAAATTCCATAAACACTAGAAAAAAACAAGAATAACTTTGACTATGACTAGATGGTATATGTATCTTAATTTGCCTAACCCATACGAATGCCCAAAAATAATAGCTCTTGACTTCACTTCATACAGATGCGTCCTTGTGTCTATATGAGATAGCATAGAAGATCAAATAAAGTATTTACTCCGTAAAAACAACAATCCCCACACATAAAACTCTGTAGAACCCTTGTGGAAATTGAATATTAAGTCCCAACTCACATACCTGCTAAAGGTGGGGGGTAAAAATAAGTTATATTTATAATATTAAAATAAAGAAGACATATGAAATTCTTAGATCCTTTCCAAAAAGGATGGGAAATATTTCTCAATAATACAATCAGTGCCCTTATAAAGAGAAAGATTTAGAGAATTCACACTACCAAAACACTGATCAAGGATCTCAACATAATGATGAATTATTTCAAGCACTTCCAATTCTTTACCATCTTTGGTCAATACACATGCAAAAGTGGAGGCTAGCATACAATTAATCACAGTCAAGACTGTGCTTTTCAAAGGAGAAGTAGTATATGATGAAAGGATGTGGTTGCTTGGTAAAATACCTCTTTATAAACAACTTTATATCCTCTCCAATCTACAAAATTATAGAGCTTGGAAGCACGAGAAAGAATCACTCCATGCATTGAGCTCACACCTAACCTTTCCAAAGCAGAGATTTCATAGATAGAGATGGATCATGATGAAATGCTATGGATTCAACATGAAGTAATACTAAAATAACATCATTAATTATGTGAGATAAATAAAGCTAAAAATCAGACAGAGGTATATGCACCAGTTATATATTAACGGATCTCGTACGTGAAGTTTATCTATATATATATCTACATTCTATTGATAATAAAAAAATCAAGAGCATGTCATACTATTCATGAAACCATAAACAATACCAACTCTTTCCCATCGAGAGAGAGAACCTTGCTTATTGAAGAATGGGAATAGTTGACCATCCTTGTTGTCAGAATCACTACAGATGTTTCTGTTTAACTCAATAATTACAATCTAGTGCAGCAAAAATACCTACCAAATCAGCATATATACAAGTAAATATATATATGGATGCCCAAAGAGAGATGCAATGAAAAGCATAGACATGAACTGATTCGTGACATTAGCATTCACGCACAAGAAGATTAATTATAGCATTTCTTCACGGTCAAACAAAAGGATACAGGGGCTCCATAAAGATGACCAAATGAACCGCAGGCATAACAACTCATCATAGTAATAAATTTTTAGTCTTCCTCTCTAGTTCGTAGTTTATTGGTCAATGACATGTTAATTCATGACTACGCACTTGCTAGGCAATAAGTGACACAGAGGTCAAAGAGGAGTTTAAATTTATCTTCTCTGTGAAAGTGAAATTAGGAAGACTCGTCCATATAGCATTGAATTACTTACTATCAATAAAATCCATAAATGCAAAATAACAAGGAGCAAAATGTAAAAGGTCTGAGAGGAAACATTTAACCACAAACCTGAACAACTAGTGTGCATCAACGGTTAGCCAACAAATCCATAAACGCAGAATTTGTGATTCATGCACCAAACCAATCCACGTTAGTAAGCCGAGTCAAATCGGCATCAATAAATTTAAATTATGAATGTTTATTCAATTTAAAATACCACAGTAGTGGCGAGATCGAAGAGGCAGCCAGCAAGACACGACGAGCAGCAACAAAGGGGGAAGAAAGAAGTAAGCACCGAGCGGCGGAGGCAGAGGCAAATCGCAGGATGCAAGTGCACGGTAGCGGCGAGTAGCGGAACGGAACTGAACGGTGTGCAGAACTAGAACTAAACAACTTCGGAGAGAAGATCTGAACAGTGAAGTAGAGTCAAAACTCTGAACAACTAGTGAAGTAGTGTTGAGAGGAGGTCTGAACTGCGGGCAACGTAGCTGTACGAAGCGACGGCCTAGAAGGAGACGACAGAGATCAAGATTTGGCAACCATCAACGAAGTAACCTCCAATTTATTTCTCAGCTGAAGAAAAAAATAAGCCATTGTGAAATTAGGGGAGGAACAACAAGGAAGTACTAAAAGATGGTGATCGCAGAGCTGTGAGCGAGGCGGCGAAGAATAGAAGCTGAGTTCTAAAATGGCTCTAAATTAGGGATTTAAAATATATACTGGACCGTCATATCACATAACCGTCCAACATGCATTTAATATTAAAAATATTAAAATTTTAAAATATATAGTAGATAATTTTAAAAATAACTATTCAATATATATATATATATATATATTAGATAGTTATTTTTAAAACTGTCCAATATGCTCATTTGTCGTTATTTATTAGATAGTTGTACATATAACTAACTGTCTAATAAGAGCCATCACATATGAGTCATTTTGTAGTAGTGTCAATTATTGAATATTTTGGGAATCATACTTATCTTAAAGTCCCAATTCAATCCAAACTTTACCATTCCTAATCACACAATTAATAAATACTAATTCAAATTAATATCAAAATAATAGTTCTTTATTTGTTTTCAAATCGCAAGATCTCAGCTTCTTAAAACATTTATTATATTCAAATAAGGGAAGTAACGAAAGCACAAATACATTCATAAAAGTCAACAAGACATAGTATATCAACCCTGAAAAAGGGCTATGCACCGCGGCATGTGATACAGAGCAATGTGCTCTATTTTTGTCTGTGTCATGAGCCACAGTGTGGCACACCATGTGCCGCGTTTCTACTGTCATATGATAGCTCAGAAGATGAACTTTCGCCGCACGCCATTTCCATATCAAACGTCCAATTAGAGTGATTTAAGTACCTATACAAAGCTTACAACATATACTAGTCAATGGAATAAATTTGGATTCAATCTGACAATCCGATCTAAAATTGGACACCCAAGTGTAAAAAGTCACTTTTCTTTCAAAAACTTGCACCCCAAATACTCAATTCTCATTCCTTGTCCTATTAGACCACTCCGGGCCTTAAACCAAATCCAAAAGGACTACATACACCTGATTGACACTACTAATCACATATATCACATCATATACTCATTTGAACCTCTCAATGCCACATTACATATTTGTAGACTGATATGAGGAACAATACATACAACACATATATAAATAAACTTGTTCCACTTTCAATGCTTTGACTCTTACATATGGGGCTCCGCCTCACCATATGATCAAGAATCACAATATACTCGACTCTTCTAAATGAAGTTCCACCTCACCATTGTTGTCAAGGTCACACATATATACACAATTCACATTTAAAATATAATCATCACATCAATTCACATATATACAAGTAGAACAAGTTACATAACAATACAAATTTGCTTGATTCGCATCTAAGCCTACCTATGTACCCTCTCACTAAGGCATCCTTGGCGAGATGCAATATCATATATATACAAGCGTTGTTTCACAACACAATTCATATACACATTCACTAATGCATCCTAGTTGGCAATTTAAACTCAACAACATATTATACATTCATTTCACTCAAAGGTAGTCATACTACTATCAAATGAAGCTACTCTTTTTTCACTTCCTTCTCTAGCCTTCTTGTGCTCTCTTTAGCTGTATTTACAAGTAACAGAATGAGACACATGTCCCAATAACTCAAAGGTAACCCTAATTATTGGTTAGTAAGTAAAATCATAAACAATAGATAAAGTAGCATGTGTTTCAATCAAAGCAATATCATATGCATATATAAGAATTCATTCTTGTCAATCTCATCATGCTCATGCTAATGCATTCCTGGTTCCACCTAGTGGAGTAATATCTATACTTGGACTAGAACTTTCAATCATATGGAATAGGGCCTACCATACCACTGCTTAGACTAAGTAATCCTCTTCGCATATGAGTGGTCTCCTAGGTCCATCATGGTAGAGTTAAACTCTACACTTTGGATTATCAAGACTTCCTAGCCTAATATAAAGTAGGACTATACCTCCTACCCTAGTTTAAGGTAACCTCATGGATCATTCCATATCCTAGGTCTGTTGTGGTGGAGTCAAATGCTACTCTCTAGATCATCAAGATTCTTCTCCTAGGTCTATCCTGACGGAGTTAAGTTCTATGTTCTGGATCATCTAGACTTCCTGGATCTCCTCACGGTAGGGCCATATCCCCCACCATAATCTAGGGTATTCTTGCAGATGCGATGCATGTCAATACACATGCTACCTTAAATTCATTTCAATCAATACACACACACCTGCATGCATATTCTTTCACAGTTATGCTACTCTTATTAGTTCATAACACAATACACATAGTTATATAAAAATACTTGTAAATAATTTCACAAACAAATAAGTAAAAAGGTTACTCTAGTTACTTTTAACCCTTGCTATTAAGGGTTACCAATCACACTAAGCTCCCAGGAGCGTAGATTATCACGAGCAACGCCACAGTGCTCAATATACACAACACAGTGTCCCCTAGTCAATTCTTAACACTTAACATAACCAATGATTCAACTAAATTGAATCTTTTAACACATAAAATAGTTCAACTTAAACCCCTTTGAATTCATTTATTCACTTTCTATAGTCATTAGCCCTATAGGTCATTTAAATGACTATAACGACCTCCTAACTCATTTATCCATCCAATTTCACCATTTAACCTAACTTTTTAGGCTATTTTGAGCTTAACCTCTTAAAGCTCAACCATTCAACTCTATACTAGTCACAAAATATTAGTTCCACATTCAATAGCCCGTTTTAAATCTTTATTTTAGGTTACAAAACCTTAGAATTTCATAATTCAATTTCTCAACTAATAGAATTTAATGAAAATGGGGTAGAAATGAAGCTTAGGTTTACGCAATACTTACCCAGAAAGTTACTAATCAAAGCAGACACTAAACCTCTTGATATTTCTTGCCTTGGCAAATGAGAACCTCTTCTCCTCTCTAGCTACATTTTCCAAACTTCTCACTTATGTTTTCATGAGCTGATCATGTCAGCTTAAGCAATTCTTATGTAATGCACTGCGGCATACATAGCTTTTGCTGTGATGCATGGTACAGTAAATCCAATCTCACTTATGCTTGCGTGCTATGCCTCGGATTGTCATTATACCCTTCAATCCTATCGATACAACATCCAATCAACACAAATTATCAACTCAACATTCAAACCACAATCAATCTACTAATTACTAATTTACCCCTTGATTAGCAACTAGTTTTTGGATTAAAATTCAGGATGTTATAATTCTCCCTTCATTTAAAGGAATTTTGTCCCCAAAATTCATACAAAAGCACAAACTCACCTCATAGGAATAAATGAGAGTACTGCTTCCTCATATTCTCTATTACAAGTGTAATAATGTGTGTTTTGATTTGATTGTGGGAAATTTAGTGTGTATGGATTGTTATAAAAAGTTCTCTATTGTGTGAAAGGGCGACTTAGTGGCCAAATTTGTGTATGCTTGAGATTTTGTTGATATGATTGCTCAATTAAGTGATAAATATCTCATTGGATGTAGTCAAACTCTTGAAAGTGGCTAATGACATTTAGTTTGAATTTGAGACACTTAGGTGAACCAAAATGATATTAAGTGGTCATTTTAAATCTTGTTGTCTAATTTTCAAATGGAGTATCAAATTGAAATGAACCTGGTATCATTAGTTAGTTTTCAAAATAAGCTTTGTATAAGCATTTGAATCACCTCAATCAAACATCATATGTAAAAATGGCGCATGCTAAAATTTCAAATTAGTGAACTATCATGATAACAAAAAACTATCATGTGCCCCATGATGTATGGCAGAATGCCGTGGCGCATGATAAAGTAAGACTTAACATGCTAGAGTGTGTAGAGCTAGAATTTATGAGTGCGTGTATTATAGGGGGAATCCTTAGCCTGAAAATGGGATATAATACCTTGGCTATGTGGTTTTACCATAAAATGTGAGCTTGGGTCAATCTATATAGATTTGATCTAGTAGGTAGCCTACAGATTTAGTTGAAGGTAGATGTGGAGGTTCAAATGGATTTGATGATCATGCAAGATTGTGAAAATGATTGTAGAAATGAATATGTGTGTGTATATTATGATGGAAATAATAATGAAAAAAATGATGGTTGGTTTACTTGATTAGTTATTTTGTTAATAGATAGATGCGGATTATTCTAGTTACTCATATGTTTATCTCACCCTGTAGTTACAATTTTACAGGTCCTAACATTGGAAGCAGTAAAGGGAAAAGAGTAGAGCTAGGGGTAATAAAGACTATGATAGCCCTGTTGGATAGGATGGCGTAACGAAAAATTAAAATTTTAAAATTCCTATCCTAATATAAGCCAAATAAACTTGTTTAAATCAAGGTGGATAGAAAAGTTACCTTCTAATTCTTCAAACTTGATGCGTGTTCTCTTCAAGAGTTTTCATCTCAGGAGCTAACAATGTAGATCTACTCCCTCTATTGGCATCCACATGAACAACTCTCTAATTCAAACAGTATGCTAGCGCTCCCAACATTTGTTCTTCTTTAAACGTTGGTTTTCTTTCTCTAGGGTGTTTCGTGACTCTCTAAATGTTTGGCTGTCAGAACTTTTCTAAGCCTTTCACTTTGCACGTCCCCTTATATCTATTATACATATATTAGAGTTTTTGCCTTCCTCTTAAAGAGCCAACCAAAATTTAAATTAAATTTATCTCATAAATAAAATTTATAATATCATATCTAATTTGAATTTATCTTATACATTCAAATTATAAAACTGATATGATATTCTTTCATATCATGTTAGTTATTAAATTTAATCTATATTAAATTTAAAACTAACACAATATAATATAATATAATATATACTATTATATTATATTATATTATATATATATTTTTTTAATTTTATATATCATACACACACACACACACACATATCAGATATATATACACACGCGCGCGCGCGCACACACATATATATTTTCAAATATATATACATAAAATTATATTTTGAATTTTATATTTCATATAAATAAATATATATATATATATATATCAAATAAATATTCAAATATATATAAAATTTATTTACCCTATACATTGAATTTAGACATATTCCAAATTTAATGAACTTGGACATTATAGCTCAAGTTAGGCTGTTCTTGTGTGTGACCCTGTAGGCCCATATGAAGTTAGCAATTGGCTAATTACGCTATTAATCCACAAGTCACAAGTAGCCTCTAACAAGACATTGCAACTACCCAATTCATATGGAGATCAATGATCTAATGTAACCTATCATGCAACTGTATCACATTCCTTTTGTCACGCGATATTTTAGTCAAGTGTGAGACATGAAATTGTCATTCTTTTTTACCTGACCATTACTTTCTCGATCTCTGAGTAGACTAACTGTAGTAATGGAAAAACCCTTTCCATTATAGTATAACCATACATTTTTTCAGTCTTACTTGTCGAAGGGCCCAATAATATCTCTCGCTTAATATGAGGAACAAATTCCATCTTGATTACTCATATTGCTCTGTATAAATATCACTAAACTCAATCATAGCCTTTATGATCACCTAGTCAAAGATGACTTTTGACTAGGTTAAAGTTCAGTGGTCATCATGTAAGAATCCATGATGATCTCAGGTCAAAGGACTTAGTGATATGGTTACATACGAGATAAGCTTATGACTTGTACCATGCAACTTTCTTATAGCAGGTCGGTCCAACACCTTATACTCTTTCAAGTGCCTATGACTTTGATTTGTATCTCTATAATTAATCAAAGTTATAATAGTCTTGTTTCATCTATGATTCCTCATAGATGATCGACTAAGGACATTTAGGACAATCATTATAGTTTATCTAAGGTTACAATTATCATAGTGAACATGCAATTGATATAATAACAAAAGAGAAATTCATTAAATAACAATGTACATGGCACAATTTTCAACAAGCCCTATTGAGATTATATAATGAATTTGTTTTGTTATGTATATGACTAAGTTTATAAGTTATCATAGGATGCATACATATGTTGTTTTAATTTGTGTTTGTAAGTATGTGCATGTGTGTGAGCATCTGAGCTCAAGAGCATGAAAAATGTGTGAAAAATGAAATAGTAGTCTAAGATACTATTACAAGTACTATAATGTGTGTTTTGACTTGATTGTGGGAAATTTAGCCAAGTGTGTGTAGATGTGTATGGATTGTTATAAAAAGTTCCCTATTATGTGAAAGGATGACTTAGTGGCCAAATTTATGTATGCTTGAGATTTTGTTGATATGATTGCTCAATCAGGTGATAAATATCCCATTAGATGTGGTCAAACCCTTAAAAGTGGTTAATGATATTTAGTTTGAATTTAGGACACTTGGGTGAACCTAAATGATACTAAGTGCTCATTTTAAATCTTGTTGTCTAATTTTCAAATGGAGTATCAGATTGAAATGAACCTAGTTTCATTAGTTATTTTTCGAAATAAGCTTCACATGGGTATTTAAATCACCTCAATCGAATATCATATGTGAAAATGGCACATGCCAAAAGTTCACATCAGCGAATTATAAAAACAATAAAAAACTATCATGTGCCCCATGGCGCATGGTAGAATGCCATGGCTCATGATAGAGCAAGACTTGGTAGCTTTGCACCACATGCCGTGACACGTGTGCCTTTTTGAGAAAAAATGTTTGTTTTATCCGTTTTCCAATATATGGTATTTATGCATTCTTGAATGCTTTCACTATGCATAAATACATGTTTTTGAGTAGTTGGACTAGTTTTCCAAGATTTTTGGGATCTCAATTTTCAAAAGATATGAATTTGATATGTTTATTAATTGTGATTTATAGGTGGGTAATTTAAATGTGTAAGGACTTTTGATTACCATATAATGTATTATGTGAGTTTGGCATTGTAATGTCAAGAAAGGCATTATATCATTCAACCACTATTAGAATGATTTTAATACTTCACCAAGATTAGGGTGTTATGCCATAATGGTACCTGCAATGTTGGTGAAAAATAAATAAAAAACAATAAAATGTTCCTTACCACTCTCTCACGTGTTTACACTTAAAGCAATACAAGTCACTTATGTTTCATGCTTTTATTTAGCTTTTTCTATAGTGTACTCTCTCACCTTTTTCCACTTAAAGATGCATTCTTAAGTTCTTAATTAGATCAAAGAAAAATCCAAGGAGTAGCAACCTATCAAGCATGAAATTAAGTTAGCAAACTCAATAATAGATGTAACTAAAATGTCTTGACAAGTCCTAAATATTCAACCAATTAAAGAAGGTAAGCAAAAAATCAAAAGACAAGTAAAATAAATAAATGAAATAGGAAAAATAAAGGAGGGGGAATGTGTGAAAAGAAAAGGAAAGCAATAGAATAGGAACAAAGAAAATAAGGAAATGACAAATTAGGTAATAATAGGTACAGCGGCATACAAGAAGAGTAGAGAAATCAAAAGGATAAGCCTACACACAAGAAAGAAAACAAAGTTAGAAATAGGAAAGTGGAAGGAATAGGAAAGTAATGGAAATGGGAAACTCAAGACAATAGGAATGCGATGAAAAATAAAAAAGTGAATGAAATAGGAAACTTGAAACAAAATAGAAAACAAATAAGAATAGGAAAGTAGTAAAGTCTTATCACTTAAGAAACCACCTCTTCAAATAATCTAGCAAAAATAGGAAACTAGATTAATCAACAAAGAAATCAACTTGAGTTGCAAGCTGTAATTCCCTTGCCGACATTACCATTGAAACTCAAACGCACAATCTAACAAATAAAAAATCTTTTAAGAAAGATTGGGATCCTAGTTTAAACATTTGAAAACCATTTCTTAAATATTTACGATGTAAAGCAACACACAACGGAAAAACTCAAATTATGTGCATGACAACCTCAAAGAAAATTGATTCTAAACAATACAATTTGGGCAAAATATGAGCCATATGCCATGACATGTACCACATGTACCGTAACATATGGCATAGAGGTACTAACCTTGGCTCTATGCCTTGTGCTGCAGCATGTTGACACATGCGCCGTGATGCACACATCAGTTTCTACTATCAAAATAGTAGTTCTAATACAAACTTTGGATGTGCACTGTTTTCGCATCCCATGTTCAATTGGGTGATTCAAGTGCCAACACAAAACTTGTTTTAAAATCTAACTAATGATACTAGTTCATTTAAATCCAATATCCCATTTAAAAGTTAGATACCCAAGTGCATTTTAACTAATTTAAGTGAAAATCTTTCACTTGAGCACCACAATTTAAAACTATAAGTCATTGGCTACTTCTAGGGTCTTGACCATGTCCAATGTGACAATTAACACCTAATTGACCAATTATATCAATAATATCACACATCTATCCAAATTTGGCTAGTAAACTACCCATTTCATGTGCACTTGCACATAGCTGAATCATTTCATTTAAAAGCACACTAATAGCCAAACTTTCTCATTCATCACACAATCATTCTATCCATATATGTATGTGTAATCAATTCCTAGCCTATATCATCACTTTCACTTTAAACACATATATACACATGATAGGGCTAGGATACAAAATCACACAAGCAATTTCATTCACAAGGTTATACACAATAATATATACACACGATAGGGCTAGGGGTGTCGTTAACTCCTAACCATACCGTCATAGGTACTAAGGAGTTGCCAAACTACTCGGATGTCCTATGATAACAGTTCTAATATAATGCTGCATCAGATGTTCCAAAATGCCAGCATGATGTAATTTACTACACTGATGTCCTGTGGTGCCATCCTAATTATATGGATTTATTCATTTATATCTCTAGACACACCCTTTTTCTAACCTAATGCTACCAATTTCCCTATTTGAATCCATCTCCACTTTTCTAACCCTACACACCATCTTTAAGACCTTAACATGCCTATTCCCAAATTTCACCTAGTTTCTCTTTCATTGAGCCTACAGCTTCAAAGCTTTACCATTAACGATCAAACCAATTGTAAAGTCCTAATTCAACTTCAAAGAGCTTTTTTATTACTATAAGGTAAGAAATCAACCCCTTAAAACTTCTGAATTCAATTTCTCAATAGTTTAAACTAAGAGGAAATATTGTAGAATTAGAGGTTAAGGTAGTATAAAACTTACCTGATAAGTAATAGGTCAAAAACGTCATCCTTGGTCCCAAAAATGTTTACCCTAGCAAAGCTTCCCTGTTTTCTCGACTCTCCCATGCTCTTTTCCTCCTTTTCCTTCTATCTCCATGTATGGCATTTTCTGTGCCATGCACCGTGGCGTACTTAGCACTAGCTGTGGCATATGACACAATGACGAAATTCATCACTATACTCACACGCTCTACTTGGTGACAACATTCTCCTACTCTAATCTATCCATGTAACATTCCAAAGGGTCAAAATAACATTCCGTTATCCAAAACCTTAATCACACACTAAATTATTAATTCACCCCTAAGTTAGTAATAAACTCTAAAGTTTAAAATCCAGGATGTTACACAAGCTACCAACTTTTTCCACTTTTTTCTTTTGCAATATTCCTTTCTATTTTAGTTTTTTTAATGTCACGCCTTTCTCTCTCTCTAACTATTTTTTTTTTGCTTTGCTTGAGGGTTCACGGCCTCTTCTTCTTTCTCCCTCCCTCCCTCTCCCTAAACAAAAATTCAAATAAAATGCAAGGTAGCCTTTTTTTTTAGTTTGCAACACAAGAACACAAATGCAAGAGGAGAAGAAATAGAAACACAAATGAAAGGAAGGAATACACCACAAAGAGGAACAAAAGGGGAAAAAAGAAGGAAAATATAGAATTGAAACACAAACTTGATAGCACAAAAACCTATGCTCTAATGCCAATTGATGTGAAAATCCCTACTTGCACCCCGAAGTATACCCTTTGGATTCCAATAAATCATTACACAGTTGTCAAATGCTACAAAAACAAGAAATAAACAAATAGAGTAGAAGCAGAAGACTAAAGAAACAAAGAAGAAAGAAAAGAAATTTAAGAGGAAAAGAATAAAAAATAAGAAATAAACAATAATAGGTTTGGATAACTGACTCAAGAGGAACCTATCTTTTGACCCTTTCTCTAATGGTCTAGGATTTAGAACCTAAAAGGCACCTGGCTCTTGACCTCTAACTCCATGAGCACCCATAAAGGAAGACTAATCCTTTGATAATCTAAATCTCCTTGGGCACTCAAAAGGCACAAGAAAATCCCTTACAATATGTGAATAATTCAAAAATTATATTAAGACATTTTTGAAGATTCAATTATATAAGGTCTATATATAAGCAACTAAATGAAAACCCTAACCCTAACCCTAAAAGAGAGGAGGTGGATAGCACCACCTATGGAGGAAAATAAGAAAAATTATAATAGAAATGAAATTTAGAAACTTTCCTAAATGATGATACCTTTTAAGATTTTAATTAAAAAATATAACAACTTAAATTAAGTTTGCAATTCTAAAATTAAGGAAATCACTAAAAGATATGAGGAATATATGCTAAAATGAAAATAGGAAACTAAAAGCTAAGGACACTAATATAGCAATCAATGCTTTCTTGATTAGTCAAAGAGTCAATCTTGCACTCCAAATTTCCATGGATGCTCCAAAGGGTGAAGATGACACCTTGAGCCTCTTCATTGGGTATGAGCTTGGCTTTAATAAGATATTGAATCAATCCATTATGAGTCTCCTTTATAGCTTTGGCCCTAACCCTAGTCATTGAGCCTTTAATCCCTTGTAATAGGTCCTTAAGCACACTCTTCTAATAGGTTTGGCTTGGACTCCTCCTCCTTGGACCTCATGTGTAACGTCCTAAATTTTTTAATCTCGTCATTAGTTGTTAATCGAGGCTAACATGGTAATTAGTGTGAGATTAGAGATTTAGATGATTAGTTGATTATTTGACTCATTTAGATGTTGAATGGATAGATACAGGTGAGAGGATCGTGTTTCGGATCGAAGCAAGTATGCATGGTAAGAATTATTTTTACTATGCCACATGTCGTGACTTGTGCTACATGCACCTTGGCACATGGACCAAAAAATGACCCCTTAAGTCATGAAATTTGGGTGATTTTTAGCAGGAAGAAATCAAAAACTCATGAGAGGAGAAGAGGAGAAGGGCTGATATGTTAGGGAAAGCCATTTCAAGTCATTAGAAGGTGCTTCTGATTGATAACTTAAGGAGTAAACTACATATAATCCTTACATTCCATTTTATCCAAATTTCTCTGAATATGAGTTATAGAGAAATTGAATTGGTGGAATTTTAAGGTTTTTGATTCTTGCCCAATAATAATAAAAAGGTTCTTGAGAGTTAAATTAAAGCTTTGCAACTGGGTAAAGCTAAATGATAGAATTTTAAACCTATAGGCTCAATTTGGCTCTAAATCTAAGAGTTTTTAGAGTGAAAATATGATTTAACTAAAATGAGATTGGTTGAGGTGATGTAAAGTAGTAATCGAGTAGTAATAGATTTAGAATAGATAAATGAAAAAGAATACACAGCTAAATATAGCCATAAGTACTAAATATGTACTTTTTGTCAAATTGGACTAAATGACTAAATTGTGTTAAATATGTTTAGATTGGCATATTGAGTAGGTGAGTAGAGAAAGGAAACTTGTGATAAGTTGTAGTAGTGGTTGAAATTCATGGTAACCTTTCCAGTGACAGAAGGGTTAAAGTAACTGAATATCTTTCTTTGTTTGACTATTTGTTGTAACTGTATGTGAGTATGTTATGTAATGCATGGAATGGTTTTCAACTAAGCATAATTTATGCCATCTTGTGAATGTTGCATGCAATAGCTTTTGAATGAATAGAAGTATTGAAAATGAGATTTCATATGATATGTAAATATATATATATATATATATGTTATGTGTGAGAAAGTATATAAAGTAGTGAATGAGGAACCTATGAATGGTTTGGAAAATATCATAGGGGTGGGAGTTCACTTGAGTAGAGAGGTGGTGATAAGACCGTATGGCATATTCTCCTTAGTGCCCAACGGGGTGCGGTGTTAGAGAATTATACCTCCTTAGTGCCTTTCGAGGTGCGATGTTAAAGAAGATCTCCTTAGTACCTATTAAGGTGCGGTGTTAGAGATTTGAGACTCCTTAGTGTCTGTGTGATATGATATTGTAGTCAATAATACCCCATTGTGTATATTGGGGGAAACCATAGTTTGAAAGTAAGATAAAATATCTTTAATTGGGTGATTCTACCACTAAAAGTGAGCTCAGGGCCAATAAGAGTGTACATTTATCCAAGGCGAGCCTATGGTTTTATGTCAAGGTGATTTGGAGGTTTGATTGATAGTGATCATGCTATATGTTGTATGTATGGAAAAATGGTGAAAAGTAGTAAAAGAAGGAAATTGATACATGTGATTATGAATTTGAAATGAATATATGATATATTATGTAAAATGGTATATATGTTTTATTTTCATATAGTTGCTTGTGATAATCAATAGGAGTGAGTTATTTAATTACTGAGATTTTTATCTCACCTTCATGGTTATATTTTTACAGGATAAAGTAGTAATCAGGGTAAGGGAAAAGAGTCTGGGCTGGCTTAAAGTTGTTGAAGCCATGTAAACTCAAAGGATTGTGTAATGAACTGAAATCTTAAGTATATATATGAAGATAAGTTGCTATAGGGATTACATACATGTTTTGAGTGTGATTTTGTGAAATCTTAGCCCAATTGTGTACATATGTGGTGAAATGAATCAGGGGCTAAGATTTAGGTATGTATGTGTTGAAAATGTTAGTGAATCTTAAGTCCATATGTGAAATTATGATGAAATGAGTAATTTTGAGCCAAGTTGTGATTATGATATGAATATGGATAAATGTAATTTTGGTGGTGAAAGGCCAAGCGAGCCAAAAATATGACAATTGTGAAAATTAATGAAATGTGAAAATTGGCCGTTGAGGGATCAAATTTCAATTTATGTGAATATATGTGATATATTGTGGTTAATCAGGTGTAGTAGGTTCTTTTGGACTTAGTTCAAGGCCTTGTGTGGTCTAATGAGAGAAATGGATCGATTTGAACACTTGGCTGCCCAAAATTTTTTAAAAAAGTGACTTTTTGCACCTGGGTGTTGAAATTTTGATCGGACTGTTTGATCGTGTTCAAACTTATCTCATTAACTAGCTTATCAGATAAAGCTCTGTTAGACACTTGAATCACTCCAATCATCATTTTGTTATCAAAATGACAGTAAAAATTTCAGACAAGCATGCCATGACACATGGTATCTCACACTGCAACGTATGATACAGAAAGTTGTGCATGTGGCTCTGTGCCATATGTCGTGGCGCACGTATTGTATGCCATAACGCATAGCTCAATTTCCAACCTAGTTTTATAGTTCTTATGCCATACAATGAGTGATGTGAATGTATCTATTTGCTTTTCGTTGTATGATGCTCTGATGTGGTATGACTTTAGTAGTTTTGTAAAACAAGTATTTGGCCAAAGCTTTTCTAATAGAATAATTTGATTACTAATTGGTGTGTTTGATGTGGTGATCTTGTTAATCTTCTCTTGTATCGAGTAGATATGGGAAGAGGTTACATCATACACGCCTCCTTGCTCCTTATGATTATAGGTTACGCCTCCTTGCTCCTTAGTTAGGCCACTAAACATCAGTAGTCTTGATAGGTCAGGTCATAATTTCTACATTTTAATTACAGCAAGGGGAATATTGTGGCTCTAAAATACTTAAGGATATCAATTGTACCTCAAGAAAAACTTTCGGTGAGGATTTTCACTTTAGGCCTTAATAATATCACGATGCATGATTACAAAAGTCATACAATACAGTTCAATATCTCATTCAGCCATTAGTGCAACTCATCTCTTACCTCAACAACTTAATTTCTATTGTTACTATTAATTACAAAAGTAAGAACCTATGTGTTTTAAAAGTATACCTCCATAATCAAAATTCTAAGATGCATTTATAAGGATTTTGTTGTTCAGAAAGCTAAGAATTTATGACATACTATATTTACAATAATATTTTTTGTAATTTCTTATATAATATTATTTTTATAAGACTTGTATGATGTGTAATTCTATTTTATATTTCATATTTTTATATTATTATTATATTATACACACACATATTAAGTATTAATATTAATATTAATATTTTATTCTTTGTGAGAGTACCATGGGTTATGAGCTAATGCTTTGCAATGTAGAACCATTTTGGAAAATTGTTTGGACACTTGTGGTTGAACTAGAAAAACTAAGAGTGATTATAATTTTTGTAATACAAAATATTGAACTAAGCTTCTTGATAATCATAATAATTATAAACTTGGTCATTGTAATTTGCTAGAAAATTTTTTGCTGTAAAAGGTTAATATCCTCAAGTAGTGGAAGTAAGTACTTTGAGTACCTTTTTCTAACTATACGGATTCTTATCTTTCTCTTTATGCTCAATTCTAATGGATTGGGATGCCACTAGAATATATTCATAATATTTTCTACCTTTTTCTCAAACTATTAGGAATGAAATTCCATATTTCTTCTTCTGGATATGGAGGAAATATTGCTTGTATGATCTCAACAACAGAAGTCATTCTAAATTCAAGTTCCACAGGGCAAACTGTCATCATATTATCTTTTAGAATGTATGGACTATATGTTGGATTAAGGGGGCACAGCGGAAGAAAAAAAATAAATCCCCAACCACGATCACTGACCGATTGAACTCATTTAAGTCAAGGTAAATAGAGGAATTACCTTTTATTCGAACTTCTCACGTGTTGTCTTCAAGAAGTTGGATCTCAAGAGTTGATAACATACATTAGCTCCTTTTATCGATATTCACACGAACAAATCTCCAACTCAAATGCCGTGCTAGCACTCGAAACGTCCGTCCATTTTTTTAAATGTCGAATGTCACTTATCTCTAAGGTGTTACCGTGGCTTTCACTGTATTTTGACGTTAAAACTTTTTCTAACTCTTAAAAACTAATGAAGCAGGTCCCCAATCTATAATATATATATATATATATATATATTAGGATTTTGCCTCGTCTTAAAGAGCCAATGAAAATTTAGATTAAATTTATCTCATAAATAAAACCTAAAATGCAATATCTAATTCGAATTTATCTTATAATTTTAAATTATAGAATAGATATGATATTCTCTCATATCATGTTAGATATTAAATTTAATCTATTATATAAAATTAAATTTAAAACTAATACAATACAATACAATACATCAGATATACATGTTGTATTATATATATACATACACGAACATATATATATATATACATAATGAATTTTATACATCTTATACATGCATATATATATATATATATCATATACACACAAATGAATATATATAATTCAAATATATGTAATTATGAATTTTTTATTTCATATAAATATATATATATATATATATATCAAATAAATGTTCAAATAATAGTTTGAGAAACACCCTATAAAATCAACTTTAACAGAAGGAGTATTAAGAATACTTTTAATAAATAAATCCTTAATGGATGTTGAAATTAAAAAATTATCATTTAAAGATGAAGTAATTGAAATATATATTGTAGAAGTACAATTATTAGTAAAAACTTATTTTCAAGAAGGAAGAAATATACCAATATAATTATTAATAACTAATGGAAGAATAATAAGTAGTGTTGAAGATAGTATTTTAGAAATATTAACTGAAAATTTAATATATCAAAAATTAAAATTTATGATAAACACTAATTTTTGTATTTCAAGAGCTGATAAAAATATGAATTAAACATTATTAATTTATCACAAATTAGGAGGAATAAAATTATTATCAGGATTAAGAATAATAAGTATAACTGCAATGATAAGATTAGTTTTTACAAATGAACATAAAATTTATAAAAGAAATAAAGGAAAATTAATAATTGATAAACATTTTACGCTAATATTACAAGAAAATTAGATCCAACTAGGATGATAATACCTGAACAATTAAGATTAAAATTAAATAATATAATAGGATATTATGAAAATAAAAATAATACAAGAAGGTTATTAATTAATGATAATATTGGACAAAGATCATTAAGAATAAGTACACCAACATTAAATATAAACATTAATAATCCTACTAGGAGAAGTTTGAGTTTAGAACAAAGACCTAGAACAATTAGAGGAATATTGGAACAAGAAAGATTATTATTAAGATCTAAAAGTGAAAGACCTAAAACAATTAGAGGAATATTGGAACAAGAAAGATTATTATTAAGATCTAAAAGTGAAAGACCTAAAACTTCAAATTTAGAATCATTAAGACCTGAAACACTAAGAGAAAATAATAATTATATATTAATAAAAGAAAAACAAGAATTAAATTAGACAAATGTAATGACTTTAGTAGATCTAAAAAAAAGAAAAAAGTACAATACAATTAAGTTTAACAAACAATAACTTAAAAGTAACTAATGAAGGAAATAGAATAATTTCATCAATAAAAATAAAAAATATGAATGTCATAAATATAAAATTTTGGATAATAGATAATAATAATGACCAATGTAAAATAATTTTAAGAAAATATTTTTTAGAACAAGTAAAACCACAAAAAATACAAAAAGAGAGAATTATGATAAATATTAATCATCAAATAATAGTTATTCAAGAAATAAAGTTAATATGACGAAGTTATATTATATATTGATAAAGTTTAATTATTAAAAATATAGATCAAAAAAATATTATGCCTTAGTAGATACAGAAGCAAATATATCAACAGCAAAAGCAAATGTATTACTTGACGAATTATGAAAAAAGAAAAATAAAATATTAAAAATGCAAGAAGTAGGAAAAGAGACTAATTATATAGAATTAGAAGCAAGAGATATAATGATACAAATATGAGAATATGAACTAAAAATAAAAAATTAAATCAATATAATGATAATTCTTATGATATAATATTAGGAATAGATTTCATTGAACAATGTTATCCTTTACATATGTTTGAAAAAGCAATAATCTTAACAACACATTGTAATTATCAAGCTTGAGGAGTAAGAGTAACTAAACCATATAGTAGGAATGATAAAAAAAATTGGGAGAATTATAGTTAGGTCCCACACAAGGGAATTAATTATTACAAGGTCAATTGACAACTGAACTAAACTGCATTAACAACTAGTTGTATTGTCAATACAGTTTAATTCAGTTGTCAATGGACCTTGCAGTAATTAATTTCCTTGTGTGAAACTTCAATATAATTATCCCTAAAAAATTTTAAAAGAAAATAGAAGAAAATGAAGTACAATTTTTACCAAATAAAAAACTTTTATATAACAATGAAGTCATAAATTTAGTAAAAAAGTTAAATATTGCAAAAGAAATAAAAACTATTGAACAAAGATTATTATAAACTATAGTAATAATCCTTTAGTTCATTGAAAAAAGTCTAAATCTTTAGCAAAAATAGAATTAAGAGACTACAGTAAAGAAATAAATTGTAAACCTTATCCATAGACAAAAAGTGATAAAAAAGAATTTGTAATGCATATAAATTAAATGAAACAATATGATTTAATAAGAGAAAATAGATTAAAATATTCATCACCATTAATGATTGTAGTAAAATATAGTGATTAAAAAAAGAAAAAAATCAAGATTAGTTATAAATTATAAAAAAATTTAATGAATTAGCAATAAGAAATAGATATTCAATCCCAAAAATAGACTTGTTATTTAATTTAATAAGAGAAAAAAATATATTTAGTAAGTTTGATTGTAAATATGAATTTTTTTAAATTAAATTAGAAGAAGAAATTAAAAAATATATTACTTTTAGCACATCTGAAGGATTGTATGAATAGAATGTATTACCAATGAAATTTTATAATAGCCCTAATATATTTCAAGAATATATAACAAAATTATTATTACCAATAAAAAATTTTGCTTTCATATATATAAAGATGATATTTTAATATTTTCAAAAGATAAAGAAGAACATGAAAAACACTTAGAAGAATTTATAACATTAATAGAAGAAAAAGGATTAAATATTTCACCAAAGAAAGCTGAGCTAAGAAAAGAGAGAATATAATTTTTAGGCCAATATATAACTAATAATGAAATAGAATTATAAGAACATATTAGTAAAAAGATATTAGAATTTGATGAAATAAAAATAAGAAAGAACTTCAATCATTCTTAGGATTAGTAAATCAGGCTAGGAACTATATTCTAAATTTATCAAAATTAACAGCAAAAGTAGGTTAGGAACTATATTCTAAATTTATCAAAATTAATAGCAAAAGTAAGTAAATTAGCTGGAGAAAAGACAATATAGATATGGGAAAAAGAAAAAGAGAAAATAGTAAATCAAATAAAAACTTTATGTCAAAATCTACCCAAATTAATTATTCCAATAAATAATGATGTAATGTGGATAATATATACAAATGCTAGTGAAAATTATTATGGAGCAGCTTTATATCACATCAATAATAAAGAAGAAGAAGTAATAACTAGATATGCAAGTGAAAAATTTAATGAATCTCAAACTAGATATCACTCTAATTGGAAAGAATTTTAGCAATAGTAAAAACAATACAAAAATGTGAATTATTTATTATTAATACTAGATTCATTATAAGAATTGATAATACTCAACTAAAACACTGGTTGAATAAATGAATAAAAATAACTCAATTATGTAATAAGATGCTCATTAAATGGCAATTAGATATGTCTTATTATGATTATGAAATTGAATATATCAAAGGTAAAAAAAATCTTGTTGCAGATTATTTGTCTGGATGGAGCCAAATCGAAAGGAGATAAGTATGATGACAAGTGGTGGTGGTGGTGGTTCACCAACAGAACTAATAATGACCCCACTTGACCAAATAACTATGAAGGTGAATAATCTAGAAATGAATATAAGCCTGATTGCTAGATAATTAAATACAAGTATTCAATCATTATCTGAAACAGTAGCTCATCTAAAAAATAAAATGAATATTTTGACAAGTAAAGTAGAGGCCTTAGAAAAATATAAAGAACCATTATCCCAATCCCCTCAAAGACAAGTAAAATAAGTAATTGATGTCTCAACCCAAATATTTGATTCTCAATTCCAGACTCATAGCCTAACTAGATCTGATCTAATAATTCCATTCATTGAAATAGTAAAAGAAGCCCAAAAAGCCAAAGCCCAAATAGTGACTAAAATACCTTAAAATAGTCCTTCTACTTCTACCTCTTCAAGGAGAAGAAGTCTAAATCCTGTAACCTCACCATCCTTTAAAACCTTAGAACAATATAATTATTTTAAACTCCTTATCAATAAGACCAACCATTTTTTCTTCCTAGAATCAACAATATTAAATATGTTTCCTATGATTCCTTCAGTAAAGTCATTGTTTATTCAAACACTAATCCAGAACTTATAAAAAGCCTTTTCAGTTATGGCCTCATCTATTTAATATATCCATCTAATGACATGTCAGAAATATCCAGACTTTCAAATTCCATCAAAGATGCTACAAAATATTATTTTGGAATAGTAACTCAATACTGAGTCTTTATTCGATGTTACTCAACAATAGCTAAAATAACTCCAGATAGATTCTATCCTCCAATTAATCTGATTAAATTTGGGACAACAAGAAGACCTTTTGAGTATGACCAAGAAGAAAAAGTAGATATTATGAGTGATGAAGACCTCAGATATAAGATCCCCACTATAAGAGCACAGGAAGTAAACATTATTTTTTAAGAACTCAATAGGATAACAATTGTAGATAAAGCTCAGTGGACATATTTCACTGGACCTACTACATGTATATTCTCAGTAGGAAGAAATAGCAGGAACTCTAGGAACTTTAATAATTGGTATGAAAGATTAAGAAATAATTAAATGGAAAATGATGAAGGAACAAAAAAGAAAATATGTCAAGTATTATCTGAATATGCAATTCATGAATGCAAGTATTGTGAAGAAAGAAGACAAGTTGATAAGGACTATGAAGACCCTTCTATTAACATGAATATTTTGGATAAGCTTTGTTGACAAGTAAAGACAAGAAGAAGATGGCAAAAAAATAGCCGACAAGACAAAAGTAGTTACCGACTCTTAAAGAAAAGTAAGGTGGCAAACAAAGTAGAAAACAAAGTCAAAAAGAAGTTGAAAGTTATTTTGTAATAATTATAATTATTCCTTTACTTTTCTATTTAGTCAAAAGAAGGTTTGTTTTCTTGTAATCATTAAGGTTACTTTTTATTATCAATTAACCATGGTCAAGTAAATAGGATTGGTATACCAGCTCTATATAAAGTCTTGTTATCTCAGAAGGCAAGACACGCTTGTATGCTTTCTGAATTCCAATTCTCTCTCTTGTAATCTGAGACTCATAATTCTCTAATCTCTTCTTACTATCAATAAAAGTATTTGTTTCAAATGTCTCAACTTTGCAAGTATTGAAGAATAACAGGTATGTTTGAGTAATTTTCTTTTTGGGGATTAAGGGGGATTATTAATTTGATCCTTAACAAAGTTTTAATTTCCACAATGATCCTACAAGGGGAACTACTAGTTATGTATTGCTATGGCTATGCCTCCAGTAGGAAATTAAGAAAGGTTGTGCTATGCTGGTCTGAAGGAAGTGGTTCTGTGAAAAATTTATAGCTAAGATTAATAGACTTTCGGCTTATTAATCTCAGTATGAAAGAGGACTGAGAACCTTCATGTTTTGCTATGACCCAAATCAGTATCAGTTAAAACTAGTAGTAGCACAGAGCCAGTTATTTCAATTATGGTATCAGAGCAATAAGTCATGATGATGTTAATAGGAAGATAATATGAACTTCTTAATCCCTAATGTTTATGTTTATTATTCACTTGCCTGCTTTCCTGCTTTACTTATCTGCTCTTTTGCTTTCTTTACCTGCTGTCTGAATTAATAAGATTATTGAATTCTAATTTGATAATTGAATAGTAGTTGTTTTAAATAGTTGGTTGTTTTAAAACAGTAGAAAAAAGTAATAAGAAATTAATATAATTAAAACTATTGAACCAAAAATGTATAAAGTAGAAAATTATAAATTACCACAAAATTCTTGCTCACCAGTAGAAGAAAATAGAGATAATTCATATATTTTAGTACCATTTATATTAGGAGGAGATGGAGATAATAGTATAAATTAAGAAAATTAGACAAATATGTTTCTAGTGAAACAATTAAGATGTTATATAAATCAAAATATTAGTGGATTAGAACAATTATTTAATATAAATTAAATAACAAAAATGTTACCAGAAGAAGTACAAATAATACTAGAAAAAGAAAATCCTAGAGAAAATGTAAAGATTAAAAGAATATGCTAAACCTTTAGAACAAAAAGTATATAAACCAAAAAAAGATTGTAATGAATAATTAAAAGAAATAAAATATGATAAAAAAACAATTAAGAAATGAACAAAGTTTAATAAAAACATAATATTTATAGAATAATGAAAGCTTTAGGAATAAACCCTCATAATAGTATAGAAGAAGAATGGTCACAAGTAAATATGATGAGAACAGTTGAAGATAATTATATGACTAAAGAAAAAATAAGAAAATAAGATATGCATGAAAATATAAAACAAACTAGGATAGAAACAAAAAAATTAAGAAAAGAACAAGAAATAATGAACAATAATATATGGTTTATACATGCACAAATAGAAAAACTAGAATTAAAAATATTTGATAGAGAAAATGGAATAAATTATGCAAAAAAGAAAAAAAGAAATAAAATAAGAATTAGAATTAGAAATATAAAGAGAATTAAAAGGAGAAAATGAAATAAATGAAGAAAAATTTGACAAAGCTAATAAAGCTATAGAAATAATGTTAGGAAATTATAATTATAAACCTAGAAAGAAAATACAACAAAAATCACAACAAAATGTAAATACAAATATGGCTAAAGCAATAGATGAATTAGAAGATGATAAACTAAGTCAATCAGAAGAATTAGAAATGGAATTAGAAAAATTATTAGAAAATGAAGAAAGAGAAGAATTAGAAAAAATAAAACAAGAATATAAACATTTAATAAATAATAATTATGATGAAGCTTTTATAAATATGCAAAATATAAATTCACAATTAGTAATTCATGAACAACTATATGGAATGCCTCAAGACTTTAGATCACCAAATTTAGATAGCCTATTACATAATAATAGAAATATAGAATCAAGTAGAATATCAAAAGAACTAAGAGATGAAAGAATGTTAGAACCAAATAAACATGAATCACACTATGAAACTAATTTTATAAAGCCAAATAAAGAAAATTGCAGTAATATGCCTCTTAAAGCTACTTTTGATATACTAAAGAATAATGAATTTGTACCAATACCATTAGCACAATATGAAAATAAATAAATGTCAAATTTAAAAATATGGTTAGATTTAGACTGTAACTTAGATAATAGTAAAATAATAGAAGAATGGGGAGAAACAAAATTCATAGCATTAATAGGAAAAAATGTAGATATACAAACTGCAACAATGTTAATAGAAGCAATATTTTTAAGAAATATACAAAATAAGTAGAGAAGTAAACCTCAACAATTTAGAAAAATTTTAAAAAAACCATATAAAAATTATTAGTAATAGAAGAGAATATTATGCAATGATAATAGAAAAATATCAAAAATATTAAGAAATGAATTTGTAGGATTAACACAAGATATAAATGAAATAAGTAATCAAAAAGATGCCATAAAAATATTATATGAAATAGAATTATGCTCTTTAAAACTAGAATATTTAAGTGCTTTTATATTTGAATTTACAAAATATTACTATAAAGAAAGATTAGGAGACTTAAAAAAAGAAAAATTCTATTTAGATTTATTTTACAAAAAATTATCAAAATTAATATCAAACACAATATTAGAATATTACTATAACACTTATAAAATAACATCATTTGGAGATGAAATTATAGATGATTTAAATCAAGGCCCAATAAATGTATTAAACAAAGTAGATACCATGGAAAGAAGAGAATTATTTTTAAGAAAATATATAGCTGATAAATATAGAAATGCTAGGAGAAATATGAAATATCATAAAACTAATAAAACAGTTTTAAGATGTGAAGAATTAATAAAAGGATATCATTTATGTAAACCAGAAAAATATGAAAAAAGAAAGAAAAGGAAATTAAAAATAAAATTTAGAAAATATCTAGAAGAAAAATATTATTAAAAAATATATAAAATATAAGCTAAGAAAATTAGAATTATTTTTACCTTTGATATATTCAATTTCATAATCATAATAAGAAATATCTGATTGCCATTTAATGAGCATCTTATTACATAATTGAGTTGTTTTTATTCCTATATTCAACTAGTGTTTTACTTAAATATTATTAGTTCTTATAATGAATCTAGTATTAACAATAAATAATTTAAATTTTTGTACTGCTTAAAAATTCTTGCCAATTAGAGTAATATCTAGTTTGACATTCATTAAATTTCTTACTTACATATCTAGTTATTACTTCTTCTTCTTTATTATTGATGTGATATAAAACTGCTCTCCAATAATTTTCACTGGCTTATATTTTGAATTTTATATTTCATATTTATATATATATATATATATATTTATCAAATAAATATTCAAATATATATTCAAATATATATATATATATGTAATTTATTCACCCTAAATAAAACATTACATTTATTGAATCTAGATACATTCTAAATTCAATAAACTTGAACATTTTAGCTCGAGTTGGGCTATCTTGTGTGAAATCCTGTAAGCCCATATGAAATTGACAATAGATTAATTACACTACTAGCCCACAAGTCACAAGTGACCTTTAGCAAGACATTACAACTATCCAATTCATATGGGGATTGAAAATCCTATGTAACCTATCATATAACCGGTGCACGTCCCTTTTGTCACACGATATTTCGATCAAGTGTGAGACATGGAATTGTCATTTTCCTTTACTTGACTATTAGTTTTTCAATCTCTGAGTAGACTGACTATAACAATGGAAAAACCATTTTCACTATAGTATGGCCATATATTTTCTCAGTCTTACTCATTGAGGGGCTTAGTAATATCTCTCAATTAATGTGATGGACAATTCTATCTTAACCACTCATATTTTTCTACATGAATACACTACTACAAAATAGACTTTTCATGTCACATTTTTAGGCCTTTCCGCGTCACAATTAGAGGAAACATCATATTGGGCAACTTAAATAATAGTTTATCCACGTCACAAATATCTATGATGTGAAAAACCATAAACCCTGTTCCCTTTAATAAAAGGGGACGTGGTTTCTACAAAATCCATGTCCCCATTTTGCTAAATGGAGATGTGGTTTGTCTAAATGGAGATGTGGTTTTCAGACAAACCACATCCCCCTCGATAGGAGTTAGATGTGGTTGATAGAGAAACCACGTCCCTTTTTTAATATGGGTGACGTAGTTTGTTATATATTACGTCTCTCTTATAATATTTGTGATGTGGTTTTTATAATTTTTTTTAATATACAATTTTCATTTGCTTTACAACCAAAATAGAATCGGCTAAAATATGCCACAGAAATAGCCAATTCATATGACAAAAGTCTAGCAAATAGCAACTCATTTATGGCTATTTTTGCACCATCACAATAGAATATACCAAATTAAGCATACCAATGAAACAATAAAACTATTGTCACCTATTCAAGTGTCAGTATTTATAGTGAAATTCTAACAAACTACTTAAACATATTAGTGTTTATATCTTTTTAACTTTCCATTGTTTTTGCTAAAATTCTAACTTAATGGACAAATTATGAAATCACTATGTAAATAGCTCTTGAAAAAGATAACCTACTAAATTGTTTCAAATGTTACTTATATCTTCACTAGTATAAGGGTACTCATTATCAAAAAACTATAAATTTTCATCAGATATTCATTAGATATCCAAATTCTAAAGCCTTACAAGACTAGTATTATTAAAATAAATAATAATGTAACTTACCAAGTGTAAATTTTCATTAGTTTTAGACTGAATAATCTCATATATATAACGGAAAATATAATATCCATACTCTATATGTAATGTCCACCTTGACATTACAAAAATTTACAACACAATCACAACAAACAATCATAATCAGGAGTAAGAATTGCTCCTAAGTTCATATTATTCATATAAGGGTTAAAACTAATAATTTTGGAATAATTGGGATTCCATAAAAACCCTTTAAATTGATAGTTTGAGCTCAAACTTAATGATTTATAAAGGTATTGGAAGCATGAAAATGTTTTGGGAAGTAAAACACTTCAAACAGGGCCAAAAATGTCATTTTTGAGTGTTTTAGTCCATGCGCTGTGACTCGTAGCACAGAATGCCAAATTTTCTTGCTGTACCGTGCACCGCAGCTTGCGCGAAATGCACCACGGCTTACGTGTCCATGACAGCAATGCTATCATAACAGCTTTTCTGGACGAAGTTTGAACGCGTGCCATTTTCACATCCGATGTTCGATTGGAGTGATTCAAGCACCCACGCGAAGCTTATTCAATAAGCTAACTAATGGTATAAGTTTCGTTACGATCTGACACCGTTTGAGAATTTTAGACACTCGAATGTAAAAGTCAATTTTTAAATAAATTTTCAACCATCCAAGTATCCAAAACTCATAACTAATACCATTAACTCATTGTGAGGCTTGAACCAAGTCCAATAGACCAAAATAAACTTGAGTGACCAATCAAATACATAAAAACATACCAAACACAAAATTTTTTCACTCAATGGCCATTTCACCCAATATGGCCAAAACACATAATCAACACTACATGCACTATTTGGCTTCTATTGCCACATAATATATTACAACTATATTATCACCACATCGATAAAACATTTCTTGCACTTGTATTAGTATTTTAGCCTATCATCACAAAAATTTCTACATATTCACATCATATACAATATTGGGCTAAAATACACAACAACATAGTATGAAACAAGTGCAACCAATCAAAATGATATGCATTCCTAGTTAGCAACATATAATATCATATAACAAGTTTATGTACACCACTCAAATTAAAATTGGGCTTTACAAAGAGTGTAGCAGATATGCTAGCCCCTGCCCGATTTCCTCCCTGGCTCAGTCTCACTGGTAGCACTTGAAAAATATTAACCATGGGGTGAGATAAAAATCTCAGTAATTAAGATAATCTACATTATTGATTAACAAGCCAAGTTATAAATAAGCATTAAAATAAGTAACATAATTACATCATATAAGATCACCACAAATTGCATGCATGATCCCTAACCATCCGGTCCTCCAGTACTCCCAACTGAACTAGTAGGCTATTTCATAGGACCAAACTACATGTATGGTCCCCAAGCTCACCATCCATGGTAGGACTACCCGGACAAGGTGTTCTAAACCACTTCTAAACTACTGCTTCCCCCTATTACAAGTAATTGGGGTATCGTTACTCCAACACCACATCTTACAGATGCTAAGGAGCATAATCTCCAACTCCGCACCCTGTTGGATACTAAGAAGAGTAAGACTCCAACACCACACCCATTTTCGGGCACTAAGGAGAATAAGTGCTACACCTGACGTCCCGAGGTGCTAGTAATGCCATATGGACTTAATCTTCACTATCTCTACTAGGCTGACCTCCCACCCTCTAATATGCCACATTTCACTACATATCTCTACTCGACCATGCATAAACAACTTTCTAAACAAATATAACAAAATCTTACCATTTACTTCAAAAATATAAAATTTTACAAAGCAATACTCCACTCATTTTTTAAAATAGTTAACCTTTAAAGAATTTATACATATATACTCAACAATTCATAGAAAAGCAACTTCAGAATAACTTATACAAGGTAATAAATAATACAAATTATCTAGTTACTTCAAAAATAATACAGATTATGGTGTGGGTTTAAAATTCAAGAACAACCACAAAACATACCTAGGGAAACAGATAAGGATATTGCTGCTTCATTTTGTCCTCTGTCTCCCGGGTAGCATCACCAGGAGCCATTCCTTTTCACACCACCTTAATTAGTTGAATAGTCTTGTTCCGCAATTGCTTATCTTTAACATCTACTATTCATTCTGGCTTTGCTCAATAAGTCATATTCTCTTATAGCTCTACCTCTTCAGGTTCAATCACATGAGATAGATCAGGTTGATATTTCTCCAGTTGAGAAACATGAAAAACATCATGAATCCCAGATAATTGTGGTGGCAAGGCGATTTGGTAGGCAACTGACCTAACTTTTCTGAGGATCTCAAATGGACCCATGAATCGAGGAGATAATTTCTTTGCTCTAATTGACCTCCCGATTCCCGTCACAGGTGAAACTCTTAGAAAAATATGGTCACCAACCACAAACTCCAATGGCCTTTGCCATTTATCCGTATAACTCTTCTGCCTACTTTGAGCCGTTAGAAGTTTCTGCCTTATCATTTGAATCTTTTACGTCATTTGATCCACAATATCAAGACCCATAATGCTTCTTTCACTTAGTTCAACCTAACAAAGAGGAGATCGACATTTTCTTCCATATAGTGCCTCATAGGGAGCCATCCCTATACTAGAGTGAAAACTATTATTGTAGGCAAACTCAGCCAAAGGAAGATGGCTATCCCAGTTGCCTCTCAGTTCTAAGGCACAAGCTCTCAACATGTTCTTTAGAGTTTGTATAGTCCTTTTTGTCTATCTATCAGTCTGTGGATGATATGCTGTACTAAATTTTAATTCAGTACCCATTACTCTCTGCAACGCTTTCCAAAAATTCAAGGTGAACCTTGGGTCACGATCAGAGATAATGTCCTTTGCCACCCCATGCAATCGCACAACTTCCCGAATGTAGATCTTTGCCAACTTCTCTAAAGAAATTATCTCCTCCATTCATGGGTCTATTTGAGATCCTCAGGAAAATTGGGCTAGTTGCCTACCAAATTGCCTTGCCACCATAATTATCTAGGATTCATGATGTTTTTCATGCTTCTCAACTGAAGAAATATCAACCTAATCCATCTCATGTGATTGAACTCGAAGAGGTAGAGCTGCAAGAGAATATGACTTATCGAGCAGAACCAAAACGAATAGTAGATGTTAAAGATAAGCAATTGTGAAACAAGACTATTCGACTAGTTAAGGTGGTGTGGAAAGGAATGGCTCCTGATGATGCTACCTGGGAGATAAAGGACAAAAGGAAGCAGCAATATCTTTATTTGTTTCCTTAGGTATGTGTTGTGGTTGTTCTTGAATTTTGGGGGAAAAATTCTTTTAAAGGAGAGGAGAACTATAACATCCTAAAACTTCAAATCTCAAAAAGTTGATTGATTAAGGGATAAATTAGTTAAAAATATAATTAATTTATTTAATTATGTTTTTGGGTGGCTAATTGGATTTTTGAGTCATATTTGGCTCTAAATTGAGATAAGATGAAAGTCAGATCAAGTCGGGAGGCATCAGGGGGAGCAAAATCAACTTGTTGCTCATTGCGTTATGAGCCGTGGCTTGCGTGGTGTGTGCTGCGGCACACGGCATAGCAGGCAACTTAAAATTTCGAAAATGATCAAAAATTGATAGATTTTGGGGTGGAAAACCTAGAGCACGAAGGAGGCAACTTTAGGCACTGCTAGGGCATCAATTTGGAAGGATTTTGAAGATAATTTGAGTCTCCAAACTCTTGGGTAAGTTTCCTACCCTTCTTCTCTACCTTTTCATCTCATTTTCCATGGGATTTGGAAGAGTAAGAATTTGGTCTGATTGGATTAAGTCATGAGTCCATGTTTTAAAGGTTTCTGTTGACTTTAAAGGTTTAATTTAGGTTTATTGATCTTGGATATGTGATAATAGGAAGCTACTTTCTTGTTTGGTGAATTTTGGATCAAACCTTAACTTGATCATAGGGTGTTGAAGTGTGATAAGTTGAGATATTAAGTTTTATGTTGTGATAGAGTTAGAAAGAGACTTAAAGGGATGGTGTGAACAAATTCGAATCTTAACAAGCCTATTTGTTGAGAATTTGAGTGAGAAGTAGGAGAATTGGGAGGTTATTGGTAGTTAATAGTGCTTGTGTTAATTGAAAATTAACATATAGTACTTGTTGTTGTAGATTATAGTGTGGGTTTAAAATTCAAGAACAACCATAACACATACCTAGGGAAACAGATAAGGATATTGCTGCTTCATTTTGTCCTCTGTCTCCCGGGTAGCATCACTAGGAGCCATTCCTTTCCACACCACCTTAACTTGTTGAATAGTCTTGTTCCACAATTGCTTATCTTTAATATCTACTATTCGTTCTGGCTCTGCTCGATAAGTCATATTCTCTTACAGCTCTACCTCTTCGAGTTCAATCACATGAGATGGATTAGGTTGACATTTCTTCAGTTGAGAAGCATGAAAAACATCATGAATCCTAGATAATTATGGTGGCAGGGCAATTTGGTAGGCAACTGGCCTAACTTTTCTGAGGATCTCAAATGGACCCATGAATGGAGGAGCGTTACTCTCTAACACTGTATCCTGTATGGATACTAAGGAGAAAATCTCCAACATTATGCCTCACTAGACATTAAGGAGATACATGCCCTATGGACTTCTACTACTCTTTCCTACGGGTGAACTCCCATCCCCTAACATGATCTTGCTCACACTTATTATATATAACACATATACACTTCAAATTTTCTCAATTAGTCCGTATAAAGCTTTCACCATTCTCATCATTCGCAAATAGTTTTTTTTCATGCATAAAACCACATTTCATAATATGCAAGGCTATCAAATCCTAAATAATAAATTTAACATATCTACTCACCAACAGTTAAGCAATATAATCAAATAATGTAAATCATTCCGTTACCTCATCCCTTTGTCACACAAAAGGGTTACTGTGGCTCAACACTAGCTCTACACGTTCTATACGCACAATAAGACTTGAGCAACACTCAATCTACATAATCAAGTGACAATCATCAATTACAAATAAATCTTAAATTCTCTACTTCTAAATACCTATAACACCCAAATTCCTTATTTAACCACATCGACCATTTCAAAATACTTTAACTATTCTATTAAATATTCTAACACACTAAATTCATCATTCAATTCCCTACATTGTCTTAAAATTTTTAGATTATGTTTAGAGTTCATCTAAACCCTAGCCAAAAAATTCTTAATTAGTATAAAACTCATAAACCTAGGGTTAGAGGCTTGATTTAACTCTCTAAGACCTTAAATAAACTATTGGGTTCGGTCTAAACCTAAAGAAACTGAAATTAAAGCCCCCATTGCCCTAAAAGTCAGAAATTTTTGCATAAAGATGAAGGAGAGGGAATGTGGAACTTACCTAATGATGATTCAAGCTCCAAATGCTCCCAATGTGGTTTAGGGATTGTGCCCTAGCAGACTATAAGTCCTCTCTGTCGCTCTCTTGTTATCTCTATTTCTTTCTTTTATTTTCAATCTATTTTTCTTGTCTGATAAGTGTAGATTTTACACATGCGTCGCGGCTATTGACATGCCCACCGCAGCACACGGCACAAAAAGTCCCACTAAAATTTTAAACTCCCTTCCGTGCCATGGCCTGCTCAAACATCGCCTTAACCCTCTTCTAAGACTGTCCAAGGACCTAAAAACTATATTAGTCTCCTATAAATCTCATTAATCAAAAATTTATCTAAATTGACCAATTTACTCTTAGAAGCACTGAAAATTCCTAATTCAAAAATCTAGGATGTTACATTATTCAAGATGTACAGATGTGCTTGCAAGACTTCTTCATGAGACATACATTGCACTCTGACCCCCCCATGTTCCCTTACTAGCAAGTCTTGTCCCCTTATGCTAAGCTTAAGGGACTCTAATAACCTTCAGTCCTTTTAGATATGTAGTTCAAAATTCAACTGCCTTTTCCACACATATCGTTCAACAATTAATGCTTTAGGCCTGTATGGGTGAATACCTTTTTAAGATTTTCATGTATCACTCGAATGGGTGCACCTATCTTAGATAAATAGGACTATAAAGTCTTACTTCCTTAACCAATTGAATTATTAAATGCACCATGATGTCAAAAAATGCTAGAGCAAAGTACATTTATAATTGGCATAAAATAATATAACCCCCATTTTTTAATTCATCTAACTTGTCAAGATCTATGACTTTGTTACATATAGCATTGAAGAACATACACAAATGTCAAAACTGTAGTATTACTGGAAGATACCACATCACCTTCATAGGAGGCCTTTTAGTTATGATCTCATTATCATGACCAACATCATCATCCTTCTTCACTTTATACCCTAAAGTCCTACATTTCAAATACTTGTGTGGCCCTTCATACTCATTTCTATATAGTATGTAGTCATAAAGACAAGCATGTATCCTCTTATAATCCATACCCATTAGACACAAGATTTTATTTACCTCATACATATGTTTTAGAAGCAAATTATAGGTTGGAAGCATTTAACTCAAGAATTCAAGCAACTCTGTGAAGCTCGAATCAATCCACCCACTTTTTGACTTTAAGTTAACCAATCCCAACACAGCTATCAAAAGTGTAAACTTAATACACCCTAGGTGTAAGAGCTTCTCTACATCACTATGCAAGTTGTTCTATATATGTGACTGTGTAAATAATGTCATCTCAACATCACAAATCATATCCTCTATTTTATCATCTCAATCATTAACAATTTGCTCATTTTAGGACATAGAAGTTGTTCCTGTTTTCCCATGCCATATCCATCTTGTGTACCTCAAATTCATTCCATCACAAATTAAATGCTCTTTTATTTCATCAACATCCAATTTAATCTTATTCATATAGTTGATACAAGGACAACAATACTTTTTATTTTTTCTAGGAAAATTTTTTCTAGCAAATTCAAGAAACTGACCCACACCATTTTCATACTCCTTAGTCATTCTACTAGCATTCATCCAACTATGATCCATTCTATTTTTACTTAAGAAATCATCACAAAGTCTATCAAATTAATAATTTATTACCTTACTTTTGCTTCAGTTAGACTCATTTCTAAAAAAAATTAACAAAATCTCCCCTTAAAGATTGAACATCCTAAAATTACAATAATCAAAAATCAATAGCACCAACAAACAATTAAATAAATATTTACCTATTAAAGTTAGAAAATATCAAACTTTAAGCTTATCCAAGTTCAATTTCTAAATAAAAAAATAAACAATATCCCCAAAAAATTGAACATCTTAAAATTATAACAATTATAGACCAATAGATGCAGCAAGCAATTAAACAAATATGTCCTACCTAAACTAATTCTCAAACTAAATTCAATGCATAAATTTCTTTTTTTCCTAATATTATATATTCACTATATAAATAAAAACTAAAGTATTATTTTATTTATTTTGGGTGGAAGGTTTAATGCAAAGAGGACCTATAATTCTATAATTAAATATAATCTAAAATATTATATATATATATATATATATATTTTATAAATCTATAATTCAATTAGATAAAATTTGATAAAAATATATTGCCATAGGTCATAGAAAGGAAATCTGCTTCTCTAGAGTGAGAGATAGCAAAGAAGATGGCATCGAAGAGGTCAACCGAAGAACCTCAATGAGAGTTGCACATGCAAGGAAGAAATAACCATTATTAAAAATTCTCAGGTGCAGTATTATTTAAATTTTTATTAAACTATCTAATTAAATTAGAGCAAACAAAACACTTAAGTGGAGAGTAAAAAAAAGACATAATGTGGGAAAATAAATTGGAAATAAATCAAAGAAAATAAATTGGGCAAAATATAGAGGCAAAGTTACGTGTGGAGATAACTTCAAATAAAAAAGAAAGAAAGAAAGAAACAGTGCCTGGAGCTAGCATGGTTCATTAGAGAAGAGAAAAGGAGAGGGGCTATGGGAAGGAACAAGGGACAGGTCTCACCAGCATAGAGGTGCTTGGTCGTGAGTGGCTGGGGCTTCGTTGACATAAAGTAACTAAGAGAGGACATGAGTTTTGACAAAAAATGAGACAGTGAGCTATGAGAGATGAAGACAAAGACAAGAGATGAGAGATAAAGACAGGGAGGAAGCTAGGAGAGACGTAGAGATAGAATAGAGATAAAGATCGAGGGAGGGAGCTAAGAGACGAGAGACAGAGATAAAGAAAGCTAAGAGACATAGAGAGTGGGTTTTGAAAAATGAAGCAGGCACGGGGCTGAAAAACACCAAATTCCATATCCCCTTCCTCTTTGTGGGATGTGGATTCTTAAAAATTAAAAAAAATCAATCCACATCCTCTTCTTGTTTGGGTGATGTGGATTGTATTCTTATTAAGTCCTATTTTAAAAATGTGATGTGAATTAGGTTAGTAAAACTGCCTTTTTATGGTAGTGATATTACTAAATTCAATCATAGCCTTTATGATCACCCAGTTAAAGGTCACTTTTGACTAAGTTAAAGTATCATGGTCATCATGTAGGAATCTATAATAATCTCAAGTCAAAAGGCTTAGTGACATGATTACATATGAGATAAGCTTATGACTTATACCGTGCAGCTTTCTCATAGTGGGTTGGTCTAACACCTAATATGCTTCAAGTGCCTACGACTTTGATTTATATCTCTATAATTAATCAAAGTCATACTAGTCTTTGCTTCATCTATGATCCCTCATAGATGATTTTAGGACAATCACTATAGTTTGTTCAAGAATACAATTATCATAGTGAACATGCAATTAATATGATAACAAAAAAAATTTATTAAATGACAGTGTTTATAGTACGATGATTGGCCATAAGGCATAATTTCTAACACTATATACTGGCTAATTAGAGGTGGCGGCTTTTGTAGCTTTTGATGTAATGACTTGTTCATATGTTTGGGTATTTAAAGATCTGTCTGATACATAATCTTCTATAGTTATTAGTCTATTTGGCTTTTTTGGTATATCTAGTTGGACGGCTATACCTTTTCCTTGATTTTTCTTACTCATTTTGAAAATCTTTACTTTTTCTCTGTAAAACTTCTCTTGTTAGAAAATATAGTAAAAAAATTTTCTTTTCCTTTTATAAATTGTATACTAAAATTAAAATAAGATAAAATAGCTTGCCATCTAGCAAAAATCTATTTTGGCACAAGATTTTTAACACTTTTTTGGAAAACATTTTTTGCTGTTTACAATGTACTCTAATAAAAAAATTATTTATTAAATCATCTTGGAATAACACACAAAAGAATAGACAAAATTTCTTTTTTGATAGTGGAATATTACTATTGAGCTTTTGACCATACTCCTGAATGGAATTTCACTATTTTCTCTTTTTCTCTTTTTAACTATTTTAGGATTCCTTCGTATCCTATTTCCGATGCATTTGTCTCTACTATCTTAAAGGCTGTTGGGTTAGCTATTCCTAGACAGGGTAGGCTTTTGACTTGTGACTTAATTGCTTTCACTATGTTTGTCATCTTATTCGACCATTATGGTCGGTTATTCTATAGTCTTTTGAAAAGTAAAGCAATCTTTATTCTTAACTTTGGAAAGAAATCAATAACATAATGGAGACATCCTAAAAATCTATATAGCTAATTTTTGTCTGTGATCTTATCAGGAAATTTGTCTGCAACTCAATCAATCGACTAGTTGGCTAATATTTCCTTGATATATTTCCATACCTAAAAATCTTACTTAAAATTCAAATAGTTTCACTTTTTTGCTGAAACTGCAAGACCATTCACTTTAATAATTTCATAAAATTGATTTGAATGTTTAAAATGTTCTTCAATAGAATTAGAGAACACTAAAACATCATCAATATAAACTATGATGAATTTGCTATGAGGGTTAAATATATCATTTATTATCTGTTGAAATTCTGACAATGCATTCTTTAGTCCAATTGGCATACATTCCATTCATAATGACCAAAAGGTACTATGAATGTAGTTTTATATCTATATTTTTTTTCTACAATCTAGATCTAATAGTATCTAGATTTCATATCAAACTTAGAAAATATTGAGGCATTAGATAACCTTTATATTTCTTTTTCATTAGGAATAGGGTATCTAATCCATCTTAAAACTATATTTATGGCTTATAATTCGTAACTAATCTTGGAGCTCCTCTTTCTATTTTTGTAGAATTCTGCACATAAAAAGCTGAACAACCCCAAGGAAATTTACTGGGTCTTATTAATTTCATTTCAAGTAATTGTTGGATTTCTATCTTGCAGTATTTTAGCAATTGTTGATTCATTTGTGTTGGTCTAGCTTTAGTTGGGATTTGTTTTTCACTAAAACTTTCTTTATAAGGAAGTTCAAGTATATGCTTTTTTTCTATTTCAAAAAGTATTTGGATGTTTAGAACAAATATCTTTTTCGAATTTATCATTTAAATTATTTATTCTTTCTTTAATTTGTGAACTTTCTATTTGTTCTTATATTCTTTTATAATGAATTTCCTTGCTAAGAAAATTTATTTGTTTTCTTTTCCTATGTATATAATTTACGCTAAATATTGACTCTTGTTTTAAAATTTTTATTTCTTTAATTATCTAGGGTTTAACCCATTCAAAAATTATTTTCTTACAAGCTACTTGTTATTATCCCTTCATAACTGCTTTAAAGGGTAATATCTATTTTAAAAAAGGTGTGCTTAAAATTGCAGGTTTGCTTAAAGCTTTAACCAACATAAATATATTTTTAAAACATATTCCTTGGTTACAGATATTAGCTTTTGTCAATTTATACTGTATATCTAATTTAGAATTATTAGTTGGTCCTTTTTTTCATTATGTCTTTTCATAATACTTTGTTGGAATTGATCCTTTTTATATATAATTCAAATATGCTCCTAAGCCTATCAGAACTATTATAATTCTGAAAAACTCTTGGTTTATAATTAAATTAACTTGACAATATCATTTTCTATAGGTTAATTGTGAGACTACATTAATATATCTATGCTAATCTGTTTCTGTTGGTATCTCACTAATATCTTTGTCATCTTTAATTTCTATTTCTTTGTCTATTTTATTAATTTCTATCAAAGCTCTAATTTGTAATATTTCTATATCTCTTTGATGTCGTTATTTCTTAATTCTTTAATTTCTTATTTTATTTGTTTTATTTCTCATTGTAATTTTTTTATTCCTATTGGTTTACTATGTTTGGGTTCAAAACTTTTTAATATATCTTTAATACTTTTTGGTTTTGTAGAAGGTTGAGGTTTTTCTTCTTTATCTTAAATTTCTTTAATTTTAAGTAAGTATTGTTTCTTAATCTATTCATCTTGAATTTTATTTATTATTTCTACAAAAAAAACTTTAAATTTTCTCTATCTAAGGTGTTGACTCTAAGTTTTTCTGTACAATTATAAATTTTTTTTCTTATACAATCTTCTTCAAATTCTTTTGAAGATAATAACTCATTATTACTTTTTACATCTTTAATATTTAATATTCTTTCTACTTCTTCTCCTGAAGGCTATTCTTCTTCAAATTTAGAATCACTTTCTATCATTATTATTAACAAATTTTGTTCATTCTCTTCATTAATATGTAATTCTCTAATTTTCTTTTCTACTTTACATTTAGAAGCATAATGGCCAAATCTACCACATTTATAATAAACTATTTCTTTTTTATTTTTTTCTTTTTGAAAAGACTTATCTTTCTTAAAGGTTTTTTTATATTTGGAAAAATATGCTTTATTTTTTCTATATTTTCAGTAAGGTGTTTGCATAAAGTTTTTCTTTTTATTCTTTCTGGATGGAGCTTGGTTTTCTCAGATTCATGTTGCTCACAAAAGTTTTCTAATTCCAGTTTTCCTTCTTTTGTGTCTTTGTATATTTTCTTTGGCATTTTTATCTCATTACACAGTTTTAATCCTGCAATATTTATCATATTAATTATTTCTCCATAGGTTACAGCATTATAAACAATCGTTCCTGCACCTTGTATTTGTCTAATTTCATTTTTAACTCTTTCAGCAAATAACTTAGGTAATCCTAAAATAAATTTTTCTTTCCATATGTCTGAATTAGCATTTTGTCTTTCAAAAAGTTTTGAAATAAAATCATCTTTATACCATCTAAAATCTGCAAGTGTAGGATATCGCAAATTCATCAATCCTTATAAATATCTTTTTCTGCATTCCTATAGGTTCTACGAAATGTTTTATTATAACATACATTAACTATATAATATTATCTAAATATCTCATTTCCGTACCATTATCTTCTTTTTTAACAGAATGCCAAGTTTTTACTTGAAGTCTTTCAGATTCAGTGAGAATATTTTTCCACCATCATTTCAAACTTCTTGTAAATCCTTGGATTAACATATCAAATATGTTATTATCCTATAAATTATTTATTTTGTAGGCAACTACTACTATGGTTATTTCTTGGGCTAAATTCATTATTTCATATTTGCTAAAGCCATCTATGTAACACACCAAATTTTTTTTAAAAATAATTTAACTCAACCATAGTTGGGTTACAGCTACCCAACACATTTTTATATCAATAATTTCAATATAAAATATTTTATAATTGGCTTCAACTCACACACTATAACATTTCAGATAAATTTTTACCTCCCACATGCCATTAGGCTAAATCACATTTGTCCATCCTTACACTCCCAACAAGTAAATTAAATCACATTTATCCATCCTTATACTCCCAACAAGTAATATAAGTAATTTAGTCAATTTTCAACACAAGCCAGTTATTTGGCCTTATAATCATGCCATTTTAACCAATCCAAAGTAAACCAAATATTAAAATTATAGTCATCCAAATTGTACCAAAAATAGAAATAGTTTGAAAGGCATGATTGCATTTATATATTTATATAATTGACAATAAACAAAAAGCCCTAATATTGGAAATATAACACATTATAAATCATAAATTAAATACCCAAAAGAGACAGTGGATCTATATCACTAAGCCTCTGAGACTCCTCCACGTGTCACTCGTGGCTCTTCTCCTGAAAATTGTTAACCATATAATGAGACTCAAAAGTCCCAGTAACCAAAGCTAATTTATGATAGTGTATACAAACAGTTAAGTGTGTGCTTACTAAGTGAGAATTAAAAATAATATAATTCCAACAAATATAAGAAATATTACAATACACACAAACAACCATCCTTATATCCCTCCATTAACCTCGAGCCATAGCCCTCACTCAGTGCTAAATTACCCGGCCAAAGGTAGATTAGCCCGAGCCCTTACAAGCCACCTATTGAATTCCAATAGGGGCGTACCACGTGGCACATAAATACAACAATAATAGCAAGTCTCCCAACACCTCTTACAATAATTAAACAAATTCATAATAATATTGCACAATTATAAATATTATTTATAAATAGAATTATTTATAATACAATCTACAAATATTATTAATACAATCTACAAATAACATATTATTTATAAATATTAGTTTCAATTTTTGAAACTAATAAAATAATTCTAATAATAGAATTAAAAATATAACATAATTCCTAATCTCAATCTTAATACAAATCTAGAGTTAACACTATTAAGTAAAATTTTTTAATTCCTCTTTTAATTATCAATAAATATTAATAATCTAAAAATCAACTTCTAAACTAATTTCTATTATCAAAATTTTCTTTTTATTTCATAAATTCGTACCTAAAATACCCAAAAATTAAAAATTAAGTCTCTAGCTTAGAATCATAATCCTATAACTATAATAATTCATTTCTCATCCCAAATAATCATCTAAACCTCAATAAATCAACATATATTTTCAGATCTAGTTTAGAATTTGATCCATAAGCCACAAATTCAAAGATCATCAACAAATTTATACTCTAGAACATTTATTATACTACTGACAACCTCAAAAACCATATTTATTCAACATAAATTCATCCCTCTTTCAGATCTTAAATTTTCTACCACTACAAACTCAGAAACCAAATAAGAAGGATGACTAAGAAAAATTTTTAGAACATTTACTTAGCCTTGAAAAGCTTAAAATCACACCCTAAATATCCTATTAAAAACTCTTACCTTAAAAATTTAGATATTTCGCACCGACGACTGGCGTTCTCTCCGCCTCAGCTCGCGCACAGGAAAAGAATTGAAGAAACGAAAGGAAACGGGTGAGTTTTTATAAAAATTCAGTAGGGCCCATATTTTTTTTTATTATTTCTTCTTTCCTCTCTCTCCCTTTTTTTTATTATTATATATACGTAATGATTGCAGCACGCGGCACCGAAAGCAAACTCGTTCTTCTTCTTCTTCTTCCCTTTTTTTATTCACACCTTTTCTCTTTTTTTTATAATAATAATAATTTAATAATATTTTTAATTAATTAATTAATAATTTTTTTAAAAAAAATTTTAATTTAGAATTATATCCTAAGTTAGATTTAATAATTATTTTCTACTAATTTACTTACCTCTAAATATTTTTCAAAATTTTTATTAACCAAAATTAACTATTAAAATTTAAATTGGGATGTTACAATCTATGTTCTACTCATATATGGATGTTCCATCATAATGAGAGGTTGTCATAGTATACCTTTTTTCAAACTGTAAATTCGAGAGTATTGGTCTTGGATAATAGTTTTTAATATTTTTACTTTTTCTAAAATCATGTCTTTTAATATTATTAACTGTTAAATCTTTTTACTTTTGAGAGGATAACTCCACATCTAAGGTTGCCTATAATGCTTGTGAGGCCACATCATTAAGTAGGGAGGCCCATTCTCCTTTTGTTTGTTGAGAAAGCTAAGAATTGACATACTATACTTACACCAATATTTTTTGTAATTTTTTATATAATATTATTTTTAGAAGACTTGTATGATGTGTAATTCTATTTTATACTTCATATTTTAATAATAATAATATTATTATATTACACACACACTATTATACTTCAGTGCTGTTTCATTGCCTTCATTCAAGAAATGAAGTTGATAACTACCTTCATCTCATTCTCTTATTAACCACGAAGAATAGAAGATTTGGCTGTAAAAAATATAAAAGAAAGAGATGCAATCTTTCCTTTTGGCAACAATCAACTTTAACATATTCAAGACCTTCTAATTTTATCAAAGCAATATATCACTTCTTTTTTTTTTTTTAATCTTGCCTTCTTTATATAATTTTTTATAATTAAAAGCTTTTGCAAGCTCTAATATTTGATATAGATTTTTTAATTTTTTATTTTGCTTTTATTTTATTTGTTACTGTTACATTTAATTTCTCTCATCCAGATCTAAGCTCGGAGAGATGTGAATTGTTATTTTTTCATCTTTTTAAATATATTTGATCTTTTTATTAAAAATTAAAAAATACTTATAATTATGTATCGTTATTGATTTGAAATAATATTCTTGCCGTGACTACAGCCCAACAAAAGACAATCTCGTCAAGCGGATTCATTTTTCTTCGTCGACGAACAAGCATTCCACCCTTGGTCGCCGTCGGGTGCCGTCCACAACTGTCAGCATTACGTGGTTGTTCTCCGGCCAGTATTGAAGAAGGTTCGAACCCTAGGGCTTTGTCTACTCCCACCGGTGAGATTGATTTGTTCAATCTGGCTATGTATCTAGTTTTGAATTTGTTCCTCGCGTCATCTGTTCCCTGCGTGGTTGTCAATCCTGTATCGGACGCCATCTTACCGTTTTGGTTTCTTGATTTGTTTTAATTTTTCATTTTAATTTGGGTTTGAATCTGGTCGTGTAATCGTTTGAATATTGACGCTTTTGAATAAAGATTGAGTTTGATTTTTGTTTCTTTAACTTTGATTTGTAGTAGTTGCTTCAATTGTTTGTGATCGGCTGTTATCCTTCTGCCCTCATCATTTTGATTACTGGGGACTTGTATGCTTTGGATTGTTTTGTTGTGCAATGTTGGATTGATTGTTTATTCGCATTATACTTATTAATCTCTTCATATTGTCCCTTATTAAGAAAATTCTCATGATGTATGTGATGCATGATCAATGACATGGCTCAAGTTGTGTCTAGCAATTTAGAAGCTCGAGTTTAATTTGTCATTCTTCAGTGGCATGGAGGAGTTGCCTGAATCAATTGGCTTACTAATAATCTTCGTCAAAATATGTGGATCAAAATTTAAAAGGGTATTATATCAACCATGCATATTTCAATGATTTCAGTTAGGGCATAATATAGGTCCGCCTATGTTTTATAAAGAGGCAAGTCGATGTGACTCCGAATGATATAAATAAGAACTTTTGGAAAGCTGTACCCTGGACTGGCTCACAAGGTTTTCAGGTCGGACAACTCAAGGTTTACATGAATCCCACGACAGAATTCTGCGTTTTTGATGTGGGACTCAAACCATATATGCCTTGTAATGGATCCTAACAGAGCTGGCACCTTTACCTTGGATGACTTACTTGCCAACCATAATGCTCCTAGGTGGCATTCGAGGTCTTGGTGGCTTACACAGTCATCTTGCTCTCTAGCTCTCTAGGATAGCCCTTTTTTGGCTGTCAAGAAACTAGGTCAAGTTTCAACACCACTGATCACAACTTTTGGTGGAGATATACCCCAAATCACTAGCACGGGAGGTTGGAGAGCCTAAGGACCTTTATAACAAATTCATGCCCTGTAATAAATCTTGACAAATTTTTAATATAACAAATGAATTGTTAATGATATCTTTCTCAATGGCACTATAAAATTTTAAATAATATCCCTAGCATGCAGATAATAAGTTTTTGTTATCATAACTGCTCCCTCCGACAAAAAATGTGAGGCATTTTTTGAGGGGTTGTGTGTTAAAATATGCAAAGCATATTTAGTGTTTCAAAGTGTAATTATTATACTTTTTTCAAAAGTGCCTATAATAAATAAATTACTTTATATTTATTTTAAAGTAAAACATCTTATTAAATAAGGGTAAATATGGAAAGATGGAGGTAGTTTGAAGACAAGTAATTACTTTATTAGGGGCGAGATTGGGTTAAAAATACCTTACATTTTTAAATAGAGGGAGAATACATTAAGGATTTTTGAGATAGATAGGTAGATTACAATAATATATTTTTATCTATTTTATAGCCAAGCACATATATATATATATATATTTACATATATGTATATTTAATGCATTCTTCTCTATTCTTGTAACAGGTTGTAATATTTAAAATTTGTTGAGTCAGTTACACAATATACAGTCTATAAAGCTACAATGAAAAATTTGAAGAGTTAAACAGTAATATTTGGGTGCTGACGTCATATTATCTTTAAATTGTTGATTGGGAAAGTGGTATGTCTCGGTAGTGATGTCATCATTTGGGCTAGTGAGCAATTGCATACAATATTCGTAGAATTCTTGTAGTAAGTTATAATCACCCTGATTCTTCTTAATGTGTAAATTTTTGAATCATTAATCATACACATTAAATTTCTTTAATGTTTAGCCGATTTGCTGCCTGCCATATGTGGCAAACTTAATCAATTTTAATGTCTCTCATTTTAAGTCGTCATAAACCTGCATATCCTGTTAATTTTCCCGATTTCATCTCTTTCATTTGATCTGAAGCCTCAACTGTATTCTTTGTAACGCTTGAATATCTCAGCAGTCAACACTCCTCCTTAAAAACATTTAGTCATCTAGAGTTCTTCATTCTGCTAAGTTTAAGTGAATAGCAGGCAATGCATTTGTCTTTTGTCTATTATTATATTGCATAACATCCACCTATCTCCTGTTGTGCACCAGCCATCACGCTGTATGTGTTGTGTCTTATATTTGTCCGTTTCAGTTGGCGTAAGGCCAATGGCCAATTACATGCAATTAATTATTGAAACTTTTCTCAAGGGAAAAAAGAAAACCTCTTTTATTTTACAGTTAATCACAACCTACGAATAAAATTCTTAGGAAGAAAGAGTCATATCTTAAGATTTGATTGTTGATAAAGCACAATAGCATTGTTTTGTTCATGAAACCGGGCTCACCTAATGGGATAAGGCTGTTTGTTGTTCTTGGTGTTGTTGTTGGGAATAAAGAGTCGAACAAAATATGATAACTGTTTGCTGGATTTTTTTCCGACGATGTTTGCGTAATTGTTGTTGCCCTCAATTCCATGAAAGAGGCCAATCAGAAACTTATGAGCAATTGATAATTGGCTACAAAATATAAGGAAAAAACTCTCTGATTAAAGAATTGATAACAGCATTTGGTACAAATAAATTCCCCTTTTTTTGTGCCCAATTTGAACTATTAAATTCATTGGTGATTGGTGTATCTTAATTTGTTCACATGTATTTTATTGACCCAGTTGTCAGATAGCGATCCATTGGGATGGTTCATGGTCTTCTCTGCAGCCTTTATGCATGAAGAAGGCCCCTTTTCTTTCTCCAAGAAGAGGCTGAGAGTGTTGGAATTTGGATATCAAGACCTACATCCACATGCATTTGCAGGACGTTTCAGTGATGTGCCATTGCCTTCACATCTGGAAGTAGAAAGGTCCTAATTTTTACAGTTTTTAACATAAATTGCTTATTTCTTCATCTTCCAAGCTTGAAAACTTCTCTTCCTGTCTTCTTCCCCCTTCACAGAAACCAACGGGCCAAAGCCAAATCTTGAGGTACCCAGTTCACAACTAAGGCTGTAATAATTACCAAGTCAATCAGAATGTTTATTTTATCATTATTGAAGCATGTGCTAAACATTTCTTCGTCCATTTTCTATGGCTTGAATTGCCTTTGAAAAATCTGGAGTATTGGGCATTTTCTTTCCCCTTACCTGTTGAGTCTAAGGGTTTGTTTGGTTTCATGTTGAAACCCATCAAAATGTCCTTGGATTGCTTCCGCCAAAACATGGTTTTGGCAATTTCCAGCATGAAACCAAACATGCACTAAAACCCCAGTAAGATGGTCACTTTTGACAACCTAATTATTAAGGCCCAAACTCAGAAAGTTTCAAGTCTTTTAGAACTTACCACAGTTCAGCCTCAAACAGAGACACATTTTTCTGATTGTCAGCATATTGACTTATCTCTGCCTGAGCACAAACAAGCTTGACTTTTCTTGGTCCATTTTCTAGAGCTTTAATATTATTAAGACCAATTCCTTAGATATTTTAAAGCCCTTTAGAACATCTTGCAGTGCAGCTATAAATGTAGACAAATTTTTTGTGGGTAAATTTGTTGATTGCAAATTATTCTGATAGCTGATTACTTCACATCTTGTTTGGTTGGTGGGGAGGGTATGGGAAGGGAGGGATTTTGCTCCCCTCCCCTTGTTTGACTTGGAAAAGTGGAGGGGAAGTCACCCTCCCCCAACATTGGGGGGATTTGGAGGAAAGGGGTATATTTTAGTTATCTAGTGACCAATGTACCCTTGCTACGTTTTAATAATCCAAAAATGCCCTCTATCAAGTAAAACCTAAATCCCTCATTCTGTTGATCAAGAGGCTGCCTCACCTGTGGTGAGCCTGTGCCAGCTGCTGTCACTGTTCTGTCACCAATGCCATCCTTTATGCCAGTGCGGGTCGAACTGTTAACTCTACTTCACCATCACCCATGTTTTTCTTTCCTGATTTTTCCTGCTGCTCCTCCCTTTTATTTATAGGCTGATCTCCATATCCCTTTTTTTTCCCCACTCTTATCCCTCCTTTGCATGTGAGTGGCAGCAATCTATATATATTATAATTATTTATATGTTTATGGAATTTAAATTTATATATATATATATTATAATTAATTAATTGTTACAGGTTCTAGTTACAGTTATAATTATTTATACATTTATGTATGAGGATTAACTCTTATTTATTTTTACCAACTATGATTTTCTTAAAAAACTGAATAATAACTTAGCTCTGATTCTACTTCCATGGGTGTATATATATTTGAAATTCATAAATATATTTTATTAAATATTCATATAAACTAGGAAAAACAATTTTAATAATATAAGGGCATGCTTGTCCATGTCTAATTATTAACCCTCCCCTCCCCTCCCGAGCCAACAACAATAACAACAACAAGCCTTATCCCACTAGGTGGGGTTGACTACATAGATTATATGACGCAATTGTGCTTTAGCACTTATTAAGCTTTTAGAAATATTATTAATTAAGAGGTCTAGATCAATAATTTTTAAAAGTGTTCTCTTTGGCCTTCTTCTACCTTTCTTGACAGGACTCAAAGTTTTTTGTTCTACTTTCCTCACAGGTGGCTCCTTTGATCCTCTTTGTACATGTCCAAACCACCTTAAATGATTTTCTACTATTTTTTCTTTAATAGGTGGGATGTCTACTTTTTCCTGTGCACGCTCATTTCGAATCTTGTTTTTACGTGTATATCTGTACATCCATCTCAACATTCTCATCTCTACTACTCCAACTTTATGCTCTTAATGTTTCGTTAAAACCCTACATTCACTATCATATTATATTGCTGGTCTTATAGTAGTTCAATAAAACTTCCTTTTAAGTTTATTAGGTTTCTTACAATCGTAGATAACTCCTTTAGCTTTTTTTCAATTAAACCACTCGACTTGTATCCTATGTGTAATATATCCATCAATTTTTCCATTATGTTGAATAATCACTCCCAAATATCTAAATTTTTTCACTTGAGGTGTGATCTAATCATCTAATTTCACTTCTAAATTACTACTCATTGACCTTTTATTAAAATTACAATGTAGATATTCTATTTGACTCCTACTTAGGCGAAAACCTTTTGACTCTGATGTCCTCCTCCATAACTCATGCTTACAATTAATCTCTTCTTTTGTCTCCGTAATAAGAACTATATCATCCTCGAAAAGCATGCATTTAGGGATTTTCTCTTGAATTTGCTCAGTTAAAACATCTAAGACTAGATCAAACAAGTAAGCACTCAAAGATGATCCCTAATGCAGTCTAATCTTTATAGGAAAGTCTTTTGTTTTGCCACCAGACATTTTTATACTAGTTGTTGCCCCCTCATACATGTCTTGTATAACTTGAATATAGGCAACCCGAACATTTTGAACCAAATAATGTAATATTGAAATCCCTCTCCTCCCTTTTGCTCCTTTCTACTAAATTTTTTTCTTTCCCCTCTTGTCTCCTTGAACCAAATAGCCTTTTAGGGTTCTTAGAGGAAATGTTTTGTTTGTGGGAGCTGCTTGTCATCTTTATTTTTCTTTTATCCTCTGCTTAGAAAGGATATCTTACCTTTTTTTGCATACCTTTGTTGCTAAGTTGTTGTATAAACAAAACAATGACTGAATTTAAATCTATCGTAATTTTTGAATGTCAAAGTTGTTTTAACTTGTCCTTTTTGTGTTCCTTGCAACTTTTACTTTTGTCCTCTTTTGTAGGGATACTGGTGATATTCCCTCTTATTCCAATCTTGATGATAGGGCTGATTCAGATTCTGGATTGGATATGAGCTGCCAGTCAAATGTTAAGAGTGTTGATATTCCTGTATGTTTTACGACAAGGAATATTTCGTTCCAGGTTCAGAGTCATCCTCCTGGCTATATGCAGCCTGCTTTTGTTAGTGGATGGATGTATGTCAATGAAAATGGGCAAATGTGTGGTCCCTATATTCAGGAGCAATTATATGAAGGATTAACTACTGGATTCTTGCCAGTTGAGCTTCCTGTGTATCCTGTGGTTAATGGCACATTAATGAATCCTGTACCATTGAATTACTTCAAGCAGTTTCCTGACCATGTTTCCACAGGGTTCATATACCTGAGCATGAGTAGCTCAATCATAACCATGCCTACAGGTTGCTCCACATCTTCTGGTAAGGATATAACATCATTCAGACAAGGGTCCTCTGAGCATGCTCCTCCTGTAGCTGTCAACTTTGATTCACGGTCTGTTTCCCAGTCACATGTCAACTACACCAGTAAGGAATTCTTGACATTGAACTCAAAGGTACTCAATTGCATAATGTATTGTCCGAGGGTAGTGTATTATTTGCTTAATGTTAAGCTATCCAGTGTCATTATGTAAGTCATCTTGCCATATCTATTTGCCTAGTTGACTGGTGTGCTTTTCACATCTTATTCTAGTTATATGAAGAATGCTGTTGGCTTTATGATGATGAAAAGGGAAAGAAGCATGGACCACGTTCCATTTTGGAATTAATTTCCTTGCATCATTATGGACATCTCCAAGATTCATCAGTGGTAAGATAAATTGTGGTTCTGGAAAGTGATATTTACTCTGCAGTCCTGCTGCTGATGAGATCTAGTTTATCCTATGCCATTAACCATTTATAGCTATCCCTTTGGTGCAATGAAATTTCTTTTTTTCTTTTTAATCTTGTTACCTTTTAAATATCTGGATGTTGGCCAAAGATTGGAAATAAGTTGTTGCTTGTTTTTTAAAGGCATAAAAGTTTGGGTTCTTAATTTGATCCACTTTTTGATTGAGAGCTGGAATATTGTTTCCTGTTAGTTATCCTCCAATGGCCGAAGAGACTGTCAGGAACCTGATTAGGATTTCTTACCAGTGGAGAAATAACTCGATAACTTCTTGTCATTAATTTAAAGCATTACTTTTTAGTATTTTTCTTAAAAAAATTTAAGGACTCCACTTTAACCAACATATTTTTTAGGGCATAATCTAGATGCTGGCAAAAGATGTAGTTCCTGGGTTGTCAAGGTTTAAGGTGAATGCCTGACTCTGAAACATGTATGAATTATATATTGGGAAAATTAATCAGTTAGTCCTTATAGTTTTGACTTAATTGTAACTCTATCTTTGAATTTTGACTCATTTTAGTTTTGATTTGGTTGCAACCCAGCCTTTAAATTTTAATTCAATGTAATTCAGTCTTTATAATTTTAGTAATCTAAAATATTGGTCCCTATATTTTAGAACATAAAATTCTTTTTGTAATCTTTATATAGATTTGCTTTATTCAAGATTATCGAGTGCCTAACTTTTTGGCAGGTGTTTTTGTGGTACCTTGTGAGTTTTAATTAAACCTCCAGTCTTTATGTGACATCTAGCTTTAAAAGGACCAGTATAGAATTTATTCTCTATTTGGTGGTTTCTATGCAAGTGCAATTGTTCTCTCTTCTTTTCACTTTTTTTGTATTGTCTGTTTACTAGCATCTTGTTGCAATACTAAAAGAAGCATAAACCAAAGTAACCCTTCTAATAATTCGCTACTTCATTTTAACAAAATATTGATGAATATCACTTTATATCCTTAGCTTACCATTGCTTGATAATAGTATCCTTATACCTAACTGTTGCTTGTGAATTATGTTAATTTACAGATTCATCATAATGAAAATAAGTGTAGCCCCTTTGTCCTTTTGCCTGCTATAAATGCATGGAAAACAGGAAAGTTTGAAAACATCTGTAGATCAGATTCCAAAAGTGAAATGGCTTATAGTGATACCAGAGGCTTCATCTATGAAATATCTGAGGACATTTCTTCTCAACTGCATTCGGGAGTCATGAGAACTGCCCGCAGAGTAGTGTTGGATGAGATTATTAGTAGCACCATTGCAGAATTCGTTAGTGAAAAGAAATCTCGGAGACACAAGCGGGAATTAGTTGATCAGCTTTCTGAGACTAGCTTGTTAGGCTGCAGAATGGTGATGCCTTTTTGCTTTATAATTGATAATGTAGAAGTTTTTCAACAGTGTAGTAGTTTAATAAGTTGTGTCTTCTTTTCAACAGACTGAGGCTTCTGTGGAGATCAGAGAACGTACTGATCTTACAAGTGAGCCAGCATCTTCCCAACTGCTTGACGATCAGTCTTCTTGTGAAGTTTCCAGAATGTCTCCAACAAGCACTAAATCGGTTGGAAGCATTGAAAACTTTTGGTGGTCATATTCAGTTGTTCGTAAAGTGCTTTGTGATTATTGCATGCAAGTCATGTGGAATGCTGTAGTTTATGACTCCATGGCAGAGTACATACATAACTGGAGAAAGAGAAAACTTTGGTCTATTTGTCATAAGCCTCAACCATCAATTAATGGATGTAAAGATTATGGTGGAATGATCAAATCAGGAGAAGCTGTAAGTAGCGTTCATACTTGAAGTTTTGGCTTTAGTTGTATCTGTCGTTATCTTAACAATCATTTACAGTTGCTTCCCAGGCTGGGTTCCTCTCAACATGATGGTGTTCAGCATCCTCATTCTGGAGTGGAGGCAATTGAAAGAGACTATCTTAGTCAATCGTTGTCTTTGTCTTCTGTTCTCTTGAAAGATGGTAACATTTCAGAAAATGGAAGAGTGTCATGCTCTGACCGTGATCATATAGATTTGATATGCATTCTTGAAAGTGTGGAGAATGAGCTTCACTCATCATTGGAGGCATCTTTAACTGAATACATTAAAAGTTTTGTTGACAAGGAAGTGAAAAGATTATTTATTTGTCCTGAAGAGGACAACTTGGGCGAGGTAACTTATATTAGAAGTGTGAATCTTATGCTTTCTGTTTAAATTTTGTTGTTTTGTTGAAGAGTCCCTTTCAATGTCATAGGATGCTCTCAGTGATGGCATTTTTCCAGAGATATCTTGTGACAAAACATCTGAAGAGGGGATTTTATCTGACAATAAGGTTACTACGAATGAAGGAGATTGTCTTCAAGATTCTATATCTGGAAACCATTTGTCTACTTTATTCTCAAATGCATTTCAGGAGTTGCATGCAAATGTAGATGATGTGGTAAATGAAAAGGAGATTGGTGACATATCACCTCCAGGATGTGAAAAGAGTTCAAAAACAATAGTCCCACAATACAATCATAAGTATCGACCTTCAAGATTAGTTGAAAGTGTTCCTGAGATAACAAAATATGTTGCGACAGCCCTATGCCGACAGAAGTTGCATTCTGAGGTTCTTGAAGAGTGGAAATCTTTGTTTCTTGATGCTGTAGCCAATCAACTTGTCGCATCATTCTGCACTACTAAGAAAGTCAGCCAGCGTAATGGTCACATGGTGAGCATTGGGTCATTTAATATTCTCAGGAACTTAAGTATTGATGCTTACCTTGTTTTCTACCCCTCTCTGCCTCTTTTTTTATTTCGATGTCTTGTAATCTCAGTACATCTTTTTTTTCTGTTTATTTTTTATTCTCCAGGAAGGGAAAGTACTGAATTTGTTTGAGGAATATTTGAACAATCCAACTCTGGGAAGAATGAAGAAAATACCCAAATCTTCTTCATCAGAAGATTCTCAGATGGTTGGGAAATATACATATCATCGCAAGAAGCTGCCACAGAAAGAGCTAGGTTCTTCTTCACACATAGCTGTGCCTGTCAAAAAACAAGTGGATAAGCAGAAGAAACGTTTTTCTGGGGATTTGAATGAGTCTGCTAAAGTTGGAATATCTCCTGATAAAACTGCACAGACTAAGCTGGTAAAAGGGAAGAAGGATAAGCAGGCTGTTGGTGCTGAAAGAAACTTGCAGAGTAAGAAGTCATCCGTAAATAATGCAACTAGTAAAAAATTATTGAAGCATTCACAGGCAGTTCAAGGTATGCCACTTTGTCGCTTTGTAGTTGTTGACCCTTTTGTTTTGGTAAATCATTTTTAATGAATAACATCTTGGGTTTCCCCTCTTCTATCTAGATGATGTCAGCGGTGGTGAGAAAAGTAATGGGGAAAAGATTTTAGCTGTTGTTGAAAATAGTGTTGGCAAGAAAAAGGTAGTTGATAACAGCAATGGTCGTGATAGTGCTATTCATGGAAAGTTCGCTCGTCACTGCTCCAAGGAAACTCTTAATGGTATCTTTTCTATGAATAGTCATGCCCTTGTGTTGTTGGATTCATGTATGCTTATTACCTTCCTGTTTGTTTGAAATAATCTGACTAGTGTCATTTTTTTTTAAATTAGTTCAGGCTATATTTATTTTATATGTGCTTTCTTTTGCAGCAACCAATAAAGTATCAAAACCAAAAAGGAAGTATCTAGTGAATGATGTGCCATCCTCACGTCCTTCAAAGGCTTTGAAAATTGCTTATGATGGTTCAAAGGCTGGAGTTGGTGGACACACCATGTCAAAGACGAAGTCTGCCAGATCCAAGTCATTGAATTTATGTCCTAGATCTCATGGATGTGCTAGGACTTCTATTAATGGGTGGGAATGGCATAACTGGTCTGTAAATGCCAGTTCTACTGATAGAGCATGTGTTAGGGGAACACTGTTTGTTCAAAAGAACTGTATACCATCTGATAGTAACCCAACTCATTGGTCAAATTGTAAGGGTCTTTCTGCACGAACAAATAGAGTGAAAATGCGTAACCTTCTTGCAGCTGCAGAAGGTGCTGATCTTCTGAAAGCCACTCAATTGAAGGTGATTAAAGAATTGTTAATGTTTTCTTGTAAATTTTTATCTAGGTATGTGAATGCTTCAAATATGATGGTTGCTTGTCAATTTTCAGGCAAGGAAAAAGCGTTTATGTTTTCAAAGAAGTAAAATACATGACTGGGGTATTATTGCCTTGGAGTCAATTGAGGCAGAGGACTTCGTGATTGAATATATTGGAGAACTAATCCGTCCTCGGGTATGAAACACAGATATTTAATATTACCACTAAAATGTCATCATCAAAGTACTATGATTTTAATGTTTTTGTAAAGTGATTTTGTACTAAAATCTCAGGAAAAAATATGCATGAGCAGAGTGAGTTAAAAGAATATTATATATATAGTGTTACTAGTTTTTATTTTCCTTTGTTGCAGTCCTAGTTCATCAAGTATTGAATGCATGAGTATTTATTAGTGCACATCAAAGCTATATCAACTGAATTGTTTTTACATGATTTTGGATTAAAATTTCAAAAAATTATGTATGAACAGAATCAGTTTAAGTAATATTCCATATGAAGTGTTACACCTTACAAGTTTTTTGTTACTGTCTTAACTCATTCTTGATTATTGAAATACAAGTACTTCAGAATTAATGCTAAAAATGCACGCATCAAAGCTTTATCATGTTAATCTGTTTTTCCAAAGTGATTTTGGATTGAAATCTCATAACAATAATGTGTTTACATGATCAGTTTAGGAAGGGCTCTATATAAATGTTGCTAGTATTTTTTATTTTTGTATTACAATAATAAACTTAGAATGAATTGGCTCTCTGATATTGAGAGGAGCTTATATTTAGTGCAACATTTTTGTACAAGCTTTTTTATTTTATCTACCAGTCTCTTTTCTGAAAAAATAAGGACTCAAGTTTTTTATGGACGTAAAACTCTGGAGCTGTTTATTGTAATTGAAGAGATCCTTCCTCAATGCATATAGAAAATGCTACTGATTTCCTCAATTTATTTTTTCTCTTATAATTGCTATTCTGTTGGACCGATTAATTAATATTTAATTTTTCTTCTCCCAGATATCTGATATACGTGAGCGTCAGTATGAAAAGATGGGAATTGGCAGCAGTTATCTGTTTAGACTTGATGATGGTTATGTGGTTAGTATTGTATAGTTTTGCCTATTTATTTTTGCGAGTTCTCTTCATCTTATTTCTCTAAGATAATTTTTAACATATAATGGTATTCATTGTGTTAAGTAAATCTGATATTCTGTCTTGCCATATTGGTATTGATCTATTTTAATTGTTTTTATGCTGGAATGAAGGGTCAAGGTTAAGTCAAACTTAGACCGTAAGGACCATGTTGAGTTTTTGAAGTTCAAGATTATTTGATTAGAATCACACGGGTCTAATAATCAATGCTTATTTGAGTGCAGAGTTGAAGATAGGGAAGTACATGCTTCTGACTAGAAATTGGGGCATACAACTTCGGGCCTGAGAGATGATTGGCACATTTAACAGCTAGTACTTAATTTACATAATTAGGTGAACTTGGTATTGATAAAAATGGGATTGCAGGCGTGATAGCTAAAATAGGTGCCAACAGTCACTGGTTAGTGTAGTTTGAGGGGTCATCTCTATCACCTCTTGTTCTTGAGAACTGGATTTCCCAGTTTTTGTGTGTTAGATTAGTTGCAAATATCTTTTATTTGTGAATCTCCAGAGCTTTTCTCAATTATTTTTTTTTGCCATTAATCTCTGTAGCTTTTAATTGAGCAACAACTATTGATATCATATGATGCTTCTTCTTCTGCTTGATTGTGTGCAGGTTGATGCTACGAAAAGAGGTGGGATTGCAAGATTTATAAACCACTCTTGTGAGGTACTTGTGATTATTATCTTTTAAACTGAATGTGGTGTCTTCATGCAAAATGTGGAAACAAGTAGCATGCTGCTTTTTATCATCATTTTGTTTCTCAAAGAAGTATTTGAGTGTCTGCTTGTGTGCATCGTGCTGCTTTTTATTGCCATTTATGTCTCCCTTTGAATTTTTGGCAGCCTAATTGCTATACCAAGGTCATATCTGTTGAGGGTCAAAAGAAGATTTTCATATATGCAAAACGTCATATAGCTGCTGGTGAAGAAATTACATACAACTACAAATTTCCTTTGGAGGAGAATAAGATTCCATGCAACTGTGGCTCCAAAAAGTAAGATTGTGAGACTTCATATCTCTCTAATCCTATGACTAAACCATTGTATTTTATGTTGTTAGGTTTCAACATCCTTTAACATGTACCAGCTAAATGTACATGTACTCAATTTTTTATGTGCTTATCATGCAGGTGTCGTGGATCACTGAATTAGAGTGATTTGATCTTCAATTTAGGTATGCAATTATCACTGAATGTTCCTTTGATTGTTTGATGACTTCATTTTTGATTGTTTAATGTATTTGTAAGTCGTTTTCACAGGTTCACCTTTCTTATTTTGGAATTGGCAAGGCTTTGGCCATAGGTATGTGCTCCTGTCCTGGACAATTGTGGTTGGTTACACAATTGAGGGTGATGTTTTTTACTACTTTGTTGTGCCTTTCTGCATGCCATGCATAATCTAAGTTTTAGTGTATCTTATTCTAATACTTACTCATCTTTTGCTTTAATTTGCGCAAGTTTTGGCCTTTTCGTTGGTGGTTATAATTATTCTTCCTAACATATTTGAGGATGGTTAATGGTTGTTTGAATCTGTTCCTCTTCCTTTACTGCACTAATATTTTTAACTTTTAATTTTTATAAAATTACAGCAGATAAGCATTTTTCAGAAAGGAAGAGTTATGAGAGGGTTGTGTTAGGTTATCAACAGCCAATGTAAAACTTTATTGGATCTATCATGAACATGGACAATAGATGTTATAATGTTAATGTTAGGTCGTTGCCCGTAAGTAACGCGCTGTATGGCTCGAGTGCAGTGATAAGTGAGTTAAAGTTGTTGCATCGGCACTCGGATGTGGTGTTAAATGAGCAAGGACTACTGCGTCATTTTGGACGTGAGCGGCTAAAGAAGTTAGTCTATGAGAGCAAGATTAGATTTGTTACTTGGAATGTTGGGGCATTGAATTGTAAATTTGTAGAGGTTATAGGGGTTATGATTCAAAGGAAAATCAATATCCTATACCTATAAGAAACAACATGGCGTGGAGAAGTGTGGAAATATACTATATTTAATGTAAATATTTGATAGTTATTCTCTTAGTTATTATATGATTATAGGATTAGATATATTAGGAAAGTTTTTTATTTTATTCTCACTGTAAATCCCTTATTTCTCGGCTGGCATCATGGCATCTCCTCTGTATATATGCAATTGACACACCCACCAAATGAACGAGATTCAGTTTTGCTCAGTTTATCTTCATGGTATCAAAGCATGAAGAAGAAAGAGCAACTGAATCATCAGAGACGGACATGGAGTCAAACTCTCAGCCTGAAACTCACTGAAATGCAAAGTCGACTGGCTTGGAGGGTTCATCCAGTGCTAGCTCGTGTCAAGTCGCACACTTTGTGACTGGCCAAGAGAGCTTGCTCGTCTCTCTCATCTTAGAGAAGCTCACTAGCGTCAACTAACGAGAGTGGGCTCAGACTGTGTGACTCGCAATAGAGGGTCGTGGTAAATGGGAATACGTTTCCGGCAAAACCCAATGTCTAGAGGCAACGAGTGTCAAGGCTTTCAGAGTTTGGAAGACTGAAAATTCAATGGTGTGTTCATGGTTGGTAAACTCAATGATGCTGGCTGTGAAGAAGAGTTTTTTTATTTCTCCCAACTGCTCTTGAGATATAGGATGCTGTGAAGGAGGCCTACTCAGATGGTGAGAATGCTTCTCAAGTATTTGAGATTAAATCCAAACTGTGGCTCGTGAAACAAGGTAATCGTGACCCGAGTGAATATTACCTTGAAAAAACTGCTTTATGACAAGAACTTGATCTGATTACTGCTGAGGAATGGACCAGTTCTGAGGATGCTGCTTGGTTTTGAAAACGACTTGAGAAAGAACGCCTTTATGAGTTGCTAGTTGGACTTAATTTAGACCTAGATGACGTTCGTGGCAGAATTCTGAGTTTGCATGGCTTTTGCAATGACCCGGAGGGAGTACTCACGAAGAAAGGTAATGTTAAAAGATGAACCCATTCTCAAACTGGTACTTTTGAATCATCTACTCTTGCTGCCAAGTCCAATGATACTAGAAACAATAAAGGACGTCCCATGTGTGAACACTGTAAGAAAGTCGGCCACATAAAGGACAAATGCTGGGATTTCTATGGTAAACCTCCCGACTGGAAGCCAAGAAAGGGAAGAAGCCGTGGATATGTTGCTGAAAGCTCTATGGGAGATGATAATTCACAGCCCTCAAATGATCAACTAAGTAAGATTCTTGACATGCTGTTAGCCCTACAAACTAATAGCAAGTAGCCTGTTGCTACTGTGGTATGAAGAGGTAATTTTTCTAAAGCCTTAGCTACTATTAAACGAGTATGGACTGGAGACTGTTGGATAGTAGACTTAGGCGCTTCGGATCATATGACTGATAATATTAAACTATTTATGATCTATGTATCTTGTCAAAAGAACTTTACAGTCAAGATTGTAGATGCATCAGAGTTAGTTATTTCTGGTATAGGAAGTGTACAACTTTTGTCTACTCTGACCTTACATCATGTTCTTCATGTTCCTAATTTAAAGTGTAGCTTACTCTCAGTGAGTAAATTGGCAAAGAATGAGAAGTGTCATGTTGATTTCTTTTCTACTTATTGTCTTTTCTAGGATCTACAGATGGGGGTGACGATTGGCAGTGCTAAAGACGTTGATGGTCTTTATTACCTGGATGGAAATGAAGTCAGTAATGTTAGGTCATGCAATAAAGTGTCTCTCCTTAGGACTAGTGAATTGGAGTTGTGGCACAAACGTCTTGGTCACCCTAATTTCAATTATATGTCAAAAATGTTTCCGTCAATTTGCAATAAAAGTGACTGTTTTCAGTTCTATTGTGATTCTTGTGAAAAAGCAAAACATCATTGTGCCTCTTTTCTTAATCAGCCATATGTTGCATCAAAACCTTTTATAATCATTCATAGTGATCTATGGGGCCCCTCTCGGGTTCCTAATAGGACTCACTCAAAGTGGTTTATCACTTTTATTGACGACCATTCTTGTGTTACTTGGGTGTTCCTTCTAAAGGACAAATCTGATGTTTTACAAGTGTTCATTGATTTCTATCATATGATCAAAAATTAATTTCACATGTCTATTCAAACATCCATACTGACAATGGCACATAATATTTCAACAAACATCTCTCCACTTTTTTACTTTCCAATGGAATTGTTCACGAAAGCACTTGTCCATACAGTCCTCAACAAAATAGTATTGTTGAAAGGAAAAACAGGCACATCCTTGAAACAGCCTGTGCACTTCTATTTGGTAGCCATTTTCCTAAATATCACTAGGATGATGCTGTGCTCATTGCAACTTTCCTTATTAATCGCCTTGCCAACCGCACCTTGTCATATAAAACTCCTTTTGAAGTTTTACACCAAACTTACAATCTACCCTACCTGGAAAATACTTTACCATTACGAGTATTTTGGTGTACTACCTATGTTCATCTTCATCACAGAAACAAACTTGACCCCAAAGCTGTCTGATGCATTTTCCTAGGTTATTCTACAACTAAAAAGGGGTACAAGTGCTTTGATCCTACTACCAAACGTATCTTTACCTCCTGTGATGTCACCTTTCACGAAATAGAATCCTTCTACTCACAATCTCCAATCCAGGGGGAGAGTTGGAATGAATTGCAGATTGACGTGTGTGAGAACACTAGTGAAACACCTGAAACACGTAACCCTGTAGCTATACCGCATCATTTGTCCCTTGAACTCTCTAATCTTGGTTTAGACCTAGGAATTGAAGACACCAATACCACTACTCAAAGTGATGTACCAAATCCTAGTCCCCAAGAGACGTCCATGACAGGGGGAGACACCAGATTTGCATAGACCTATACACGGAAAAACAAGACAGGTAAACAGACCCATATCTCAAGCATTGATCAAGAGTCAGAACCAAATGTAGGTGCAAAAGAAGTTAATGGAGGAAGTCTCGAAGAATCAGGTGGTGATGATATTGACCTACCTATATCCATGAGGAAGAAGCCGAGAGCCTGCACTACGCATCCTATCGAGAGGTTTGTGCCTTATCAAGCATTGTCTGCTAAATTTTCTGGATTTACTGCCCATTTGGATAGTGGTACAATACCAAAGAATATAGAAGAGGCCATGGCCTTAAATGGAGACAAGCTGTAATGGAGGAAATGGAGGCATTGACAAACAACGATACTTGGGACGTGGTAGAATTACCTCCAGTAAAGAAAGCAGTTGGATGTAAGTGGGTCTTTACACCTAAATACAATGCTGATGGTAGTCTAAACAAACATAAAGGAAGACTTGTTGCTCAAGGGTTCTCCCAAGTGTATGGTATAGACTACACGAAGACATTCACACCTGTAGCCAAATTCAACACTACTATAATAATTCTATCACTAGCAGCCAACTTTGATTGGCCATTACATCAATTAGATGTAAAAAACACCTTCCTAAATGGTGAGTTGAAAGAGGAAGTGTATATGAAGTTGTGACCAGGGTTCCTAGGAAATAAACCAAATCAAGTTTGCAAATTGAAGAAGTCCTTGTATGGACTAAAGCAGTCTCCAAGAGCATGGTTTGAGAGACTCACATAGGTACTAAAAAAGCAAGGTTCAAACAAGGTCAAAGCGATCACACGATGTTTTTTAAACACAGACACACTAAAATTATTGTTTTGTTGGTTTATGTGGATGATATGGTCTTTACAGGCAATGATATTGAGGAGATTGAGAACCTTAAAAAGGCGCTAGTTCAAGAATTTCAGATAAAAGATCTTGAAGAATTGGAGTATTTCCTAGTTATGGAGGTAGCAAGATCCAAGAAGGGAATATCTATCTCAAAGAAAATATGTGCTAGATCTCTTAAACGAGACTGGCATGCTTGGATGTAGACCCAGTGATACACCCATCCGAGTTGACAAGATAAGCAATGAAGAGGACTTGGCAAGTTTGTTGATATAGGCAAGTATCAGCTTATGGTGGGTAAATTGATTTATTTGTCACATACTAGGTTAGATATTGCCTTTGCAGTTAGCATGGTGAGTCAACATTCACACGACCCCAAGCAGAAACACTTGAATGAGGTCTATAGGATTCTTAGATATTTGAGATGTACTCCTGGAAAGGGTTTATAGTTTAAGAAATCTGAAAAGCGAGGTGTAGAAATCTTTACAGATGCAGATTGGGCAGGTGATCAAGAGGATAGAAAATCTACATCTGGATATTGCACTTTCGTTTGAAGAAACTTGGTTACTTGGAGAAGCAAGAAGCAAAGTGTAGTGGCCTGTAATAGTGCAGAGGCAGAATTTCAAGCCATTGCTTCAGGAATTTGTGAAGGTATATGGCTAAAAAGGGTGATTGAGGAACTATAAAAGAATGATAACTTGCCTATCACTTTGTACTCAAACATTATGGCAGCAATCAGCATCTCACACAACTCAGTCCAATATGATAGGACCAAGCATGTTGAGATAGATAGACATCTTATCATAGAGAAGATTGATACTGGCATCATCCAGATGAGATACATATCATCAAGGGAGCAAACAGCTGATGTTCTTACTGAAGGCTTGAGTAGAGGTAAGTTTGATTATTTTATTGACAAGTTGGACATGATTAACATCTATGGCCCAACTTGAGAAGGAGTGTGGAACTATATACTATATTTAATGTAAATATCTGATAGTTATTCTCTTAGTTATTATATGATTATAGGATCAGATATATTAGGGAAGTTTTTTATTTTATTCTCATTGTAAATCCCTTATTTCTCGGTTGGTATTGTGGCATCTCCTCTATATATATGTAATCGACACACCCACTGAATGAACGATATTTAGTTTTGCTCAGTTTATTTTCAAGAAGCTAAGGATATTCAAGGTTTCAAATTTTGGCATGCAGGAAAAGTAAGCACACGCAATGGAGTAGGCATCATTATTAATAAGGAGTGAAAGAAGAACGTTGTAGAAGTTAGCAGAATTAGAGACATAATTATTTCCTTAAAAATGATAGTTGGATATGAGATTGTTAATATTGTTAGTGCTTATGCGCCTCAAGTAGGGACAGAAGCTAGTCGTAAGGAATTATTTTGGGAGGACTTGGAGGGTTGATTCAACACATATCATAGAGTGAAAATTTTTATATAGGAGGAGACTTTAATGGGCATGTCGAGAGGGAGGCTGGTTAGTATTTGAGGGTGCATGGTGGTTTTGGTTTTGGAGAGGTAAACAATGAAGGATAAACTCTTCTTGATTTCTTGTTGGTGTATGATTTTAAAATTGCCAACATTTGTTTCACGAAGAGAGATGAGCATCTCATTACTTACAAAAGTGGAGCCTCAAGGTCACAGATTGATTTTATTTTGGTTAGGAACACGGATAGAAGACTTTGTAAAAATTGCAAGGTGATTCCTGGGGATGCTGTAATGACACAATACAGGGTCCTTGTCCTTGATGTGTGTATTATGAGTAAAACTCAAAAATGTCGACAAGTAGTAGCACCAAGGATTAGGTGGTGGCAATAAAAGAAGCCTATATTTTCAAGCGGAATCTTTTGGACAAAAGAATTTGGGAATCTCAAGGAAGTGCTAACATCTTGTGGGAAGATATGGCTAAAAAGATAAGGGAGGTTGCAAAAGTAGTTTTGGGAGAATCAAAAGGTTTTGGTCCGAGAGATATGGAGTCTTGGTGGTGGAATAATAGTGCACAGGGCAAAATTAAACATAAGAACTGTTTTAAAGCCATACATTTGTGTAACAATGAGAAAAATTGGGAAAGATACTGTATTGTTAAGAAGGAAATTAAAAGAGCTGTGAGTGAAGCTCGTTCTAAAGGTTTTGAAGAATTTTATAAGTGTCTTGAGACAAAGAAAGGAGAACGAAACATTTATAAGATTGCTAAGAGTAAGGAAAGAAAATCAAGAGATCTAGAACAGGTAAGATGTATAAAGGATGAAGAGAGAAGAATTTTAGTTACAGATGACGAAATTTAAAAATGTGAATGCTGGGCTCTAACGGGATAGCAAGAGCATAAGGTTGGAGTAGCAGAGATGAGAATGTTACGATGGATGTGCGGACATACACGTAAAGATAAAATTCGAAATGAGCACGTACGTGAAAAAGTGAGGGTAGCACCTATTGAGGAAAAAATGGTAGAAAATCGGTTGAGATGGTTTGGGCATGTACAAAGAAGACCAAGGGAGGCACCAGTAAGAAGAGTGGAACATATAACTTTGAGTTCGATTAAGAGGGGTAGAGGAAGGCCTAAGAGAACACTCTTGGAAGTTGTTGAACGCGATCTTTTAATTAATAATATTCCTAAAAGCTTGATAAATGATATAGCATAATGGCGTTTTGTAATCCATGTAGCCGATCTCACCTAGTGGGATAAAGGCTTGTTGTTGTTGTTGTTGTTGACGAAATTAAGAAATAGATGGGACACTTACTTTTTCAATCTTTTCAATGATGGAGAGGGCTCGTCTAATAACTTGGAGGATTTAGTAACTCGTGAAGGAGAAAAAAATTTGTCATTCTATTGAATAATACGTGATAAGGAGGTAAAGGAAGCTCTTAAAAAAATGACAAATGGTAGAGCCAACAGAGTTGATTGTATATCGATTGAAGTGTGAAAATGTTTAGGTGAAGAAGGGGTGAGATGGTTAATTAAGTTATTTAATGTGATTTTATGGTCCAAGAAAATGTTTGACAACTGGAGAAGTATATTAATTCCTATTTATCAAAATAAAGGAGATATTTAGAATTATACTAACTATAGAAGAATTACACTCATGAGCCACACAATGAAATTGTGTGGGAGAAAGTAATTGGGTATAGATTGAGATTGGAGATAAGTATTTTTGAGAATTAGTTTGGTTTTATATCAGGTAAATCGACTACAGAGGCGATTTATCTACTAAGGGAATTAATGAAAAAGTATCGTTATAAATATAAAAATTTACATATGGTTTTTATTGATTTGGAAAAAGTTTATGACCGTATACCAAAAGAAGTGCTTTAGAAAGCCTTGAAAAAGGGAGGCCGGATTGCTTATATTAAAGTTACACAAGATATGTATGAGGGGGTAAAAACTAGTATACGAACGTCTAGTGGTTAAACAAAGGATTTTCCTATAAAGATTGGACTACATCAGAGATCATCTTTGAGTTCTTATTTATTTAATTTGGTCCTAAATGTTTTGATGGAACATATTCAAGGAGAAATTCTCAAATGTATGCTCTTTGCGGATGATATAGTTTTTATAGCAGAGATGAGATAAGAGATTAATTGTAAACTTGAGTTACGGAGGAAGACATTATTAGAGTTGAAAGGTTTTCGTCTGAGTAAGAGTAAGAAGGAATATCTATATTGTAAATTTGGTAAGAGATTAGTTGATAGTAATTTGGAAGTGAAATTGAAATATCAAATTATACCTCAAGTGGAAAAGTTTAGATATTTGGGAGTTATTATTTAAAATAATGGCAAAATCAGTGGGGATATTTCACATAGGATTCAAGCTGGGTGGTTTAATTGAAAAAAAGCTAAATGAGTTATTTACGATCGTAAGGTGCTTAAGAAACTTAAAGAAAATTTTTATCGTACTGCTATTAGACCGGCTATATTATATGGTAGTGAATGTTAGGCTCTAACGGGATAACAAGAGCATAAAGCTGGAGTAGTAGAGATGAGAATGTTATGATGGATGTGCGGACATACACGTAAAGATAAAATTCGAAATGAGCACGCACGTGAAAAAGTGAGGGTAGCACCTATTAACAAAGAAATGGTAGAAAATCGTTTGAGATGGGTTGAGCATGTACAAAGAAGACTTTGGGAGGCACCAGTGAGAAAGGTGGAACATATAACTTTGAACCCTGTTAAAAAGGGTAGACGAAGGCTTAAGAGAACACTTTTGGGAGTTGTTGAACGCGATCTTTTAATTAAAAATATTTTTAAAACCTTGGTAAATGATAGAGTACAATGGCGTCTTGCAATTCATGTAGCTAGCTCCGCCTTGTGGGATAAAGGCTTGTTATTTTTGTTGTTGTTTGAAGAGTTGAGAGGAGGATTGGACAACTCTCTAAAAGGAAAATAAAAAGTAAAAATGGGAAAGAATAAAGTAAAAGAGGAAAACATGCTTAAGAAAATGACAACGCTCCCGATCCCAATTTATATTTGTCAAAGAGATTCTTCCTTTTTTCCCCCCTGGTTGGATATAAAGATTCTCTTAAAACAAGCATGAACAGAACTTTGCTGTCTATACTTCCCAAACAATTATACTGAATCAATATAAAATTATCCAAACTTTTTGTGCAAAATCAAATTGTTATTCTATTACAAAGTAGCCATGCTGCAATGTAGGACTGCAAAGTTGTTTCAGAATCTGTCTTAAATATTTGGGGCAAGCGTCCTACATGGTGTTCAAATTTGCAGCTTGTCACTAGTATTTATTCTATTGAATACTGCTTTCCTTCCATGTAGAAGGTTTCCTTTCAAGGGGTATTTTAGATTTCCCAATTAAAAATTCCCAGTAAAAGTGCTTCCCTGTGGAAAGGAAAAACGAGGGAATCAAATAGGCCATACAAGGGAAAACAGCAGTTGAAATACCATCTCCCCCACATCTCCCCCCCCAAAAAAAAAAGAAAAACAAAAAAAAAAAACAAAAAGGAAAAGGGCAAAGTCCTAAATCATGTAATCCGAAAGCCATGCAGTGAGGAAAGATGATGCAAAGTTGGAAAAGCATGACGAAAAGGAATATTACCTACCCTGAAGATTTCACAAAATATAGTATGACCACTTTGAGGGGCAAAAGAGATCTAGGCAAAGTCCTATTTTTGAGCAATAATATATATATATATATATATTTTGAACGAAAGGAAGATACATGAATCAGCAAGATTAAACAGTTGATACATAATGATGAGACCCTAACCTCTCCTCATCCCCTACCTGAACACAATAAGCAGGTGGATGGTCAAAATAAAATCTACTGAAATAAAAGCAATAAATTTTCGAACACTATTAGTAGCCAACCACCAGGTCAGCTTCCTGGCCCTTCCTTTCCTAACCATACCTCAACGCGTTTGCTCATGTGGGTTGTTGTTCAATGATGGGAATTTAATATTTAACATTGATGATTAAATTAGTGATGAACATTGGGAATACATTTTTTGGAATTCATTTTACTTGTGGTGAAAATACCTTGATTTTGAATGTCTGGTGGCTACAGTTGATCAGAAGGAATGTCTTCTGCTTTGATTGAAAGATATTTGATGTCCTTTGTTATTGCAATCTTAATGGAATTTGCTTCTCTACAGGATGATATTGGGTGTAGTACTCTCCAAGATCCAGACATTCTTTTTGAACATCCGTTTCACCATGGATTGCATTGGATGAGTTGTGAGTGTTCTTGTACTTTGCAATCATATCTTGTATATTTCCACTTCCTGTTGTCTGTGGTGCATGCGGTTTTTTCCTTTTTTTTTTTTTTGGGTGAGGAGAATGTTTCATAGGTTTAAAATTGAGGGTAAGGAGAAAGTATGATTAGTGACGAGCCTTAGACACACAAGGAGAGGTAAATTCTCCAGGTGAAGATATACTTGGTTCAGCCAGTACAAATAAAATCCCAAATTAAAAATGAAAATATTTTCAGATTGAGACACTTGAGATACCTGGCTAGAATAGGACCCTTGGAATACTACACCTTGACCCCAGAATTTTATAGCAACTAGTAGTTTGACTGCAAACTCGATAGAGATACAAATAAAGCATGTAAAACGTCTCCCCAAATTCTTTGACCGGTCTTCCCATGAGCAGCCTTCTTGACATATTCTCCCATGAACATATCATCTTATAGACAATACCCAATATGGGTACATCTCTTTTTCTTTTGATATCTTTTCCTACAAGGTGGTCCTTTTGTCAATTCTTGCCCCTGATGAAAGTAATTCAAATCCCTGCTGTACGTTCTTTGATTGAATATGTTCTCTTGCTTAAAAAAGTAATTCAAATCGCACTAGCAGTTTAGTCGGGGAGATTAGTAAAAGGCCAAAAGCGAATATTGGAAATAAAACTTCAAATAAGTGTATTGTGGCTTCCTAGAAATAAAAGCGAACTCCAATAGCTTAAAATATATTTTGAATTACAGGATCAAATGTTGGACAAGTCCTTAGATCAGAAGCGGGCTTAAAAACCTGAAGGAAAAGTAATGCAAAGCTTATCATCTACCAGCCAAAGCCTATCACAAGGAAACTATAAATGGCAAACAAACACTTCCTAGCAGCATGGATGCAATAACGCCATTGATCTGTATCAGCAGCTAACTGTTTAAATATATCATTTACCATGAGATCTTCATTCTTGGTTTCTTTTTACATCATTTCAGAGGACTTAAAGGCCGTTTACTCAACTCTTCTCACCAGTGCATCTAGCAAAGCTTCCTTTGTATAAATCATCCTAAACAATTTTCAGCTATTTTCTTATTGATATATGCCACCCCAACTTTTCCGTATATTCAATTACTATGAATCTTGTCTTTTCTTCTGCAGTTATGCATCCATCTTAACATTTTGATTTGTTACTGTTGTATAGAAAAGCAGGGAAGAGGGAGAAAGAAGGGGAAACAAGGAGGATAGAGAGAGAAAAGAGTCTAATGAAGGTGCTTATGGGGTCTTAACTGGTGCAGTGTTCAGTGTACTTGACCCTTGGGGACAAGGGCCTTTTAGGGGAAGGAGTATCATTACTTAGTAAATAAACAAAGGTTAGTTAAGGGGTATCCAACAGTTAAGATTAGCTAATTAAGGATTTAGGGTATTAGGCTAAAAATAGAGCGGATTGTGGAGAGGGCTAACTGCGAGGGTTTTGACTGACAAAAGGTTAATTGCTATGTTGTGTAGTTGTCTTGATGTCAGCTTTCCATGGGAGGCTAATTGATAGAGACTTGATAGTATGAGATATTAAGTCCCCAGTTGAGTAGTTTTGGATGCTCAATAGAGTATTTAAGTGAGTTGATTCTCTCATGTCCATAGCTAACTTTTGTGGCAGGGTCCTTGTACTACTTAGACACCCATTAGTTACCCCTTTTGGGCTATCCTTTCAACACCCAACATTTGCGACCATATAGTGTATCACAGTGTTATAGTAGTTCAGTAAAACTTTTCACTAAACTTAGTGGATATTTTCGATTAGAAACTACTCCTAATCTTTTTCTTTACACTCCAACCACCCAACTTGAATCCACGACATCTCCATCTATTTCATTATCAGCTTGTAATATTGATTCCAAACATCTAAACTTGGACTCTTGTGGTATAGACTGATCTTTTATTTTTACATCCAAATCATTTCTAACTTGCTTCCTACTAAATTTGCAGTGAAAAAACTCTTTAGTTCCAATGTCCATTTCCAAATCTTAAGTTTAGAATTAACATCTTGTCTTGAGTTTATTGTTTGAAATGAGCATGCATTTAGGGATTTTGTATGTGATCAGTCAGAGCATCCAAAATTTGTTCAAACAAGAACTCAAAGATCATTGATATTGGCCTATCCTTACGAGAAAGTCATTTATTTTGCTGGTGAGTTCTCATACTTGTTGCCCCCTTATGCATGTCCTGGATATATGCAGCATGGTTCCACAACACCTCTCAATGTAAATGATCACAAGTTTTTTCTAGTTCAATGAAAATCATGTGAGTCTTTTTGTTTTGTTTTGTTTTGTTTTTAAAAAAACTTTGGTACTTTTCCTTTGATGTCCATAGAAGATGAGTAGCCTCTATTGTAGCCCATCTTAGCATGCATTGAAATTGGCTGTCTAAAATGGGTCTTGTTTCTCAATCTTTGCTCAATTATTCTTTCTCATAACGTCAAATCTCAAGTTTGGCCCATGTCAAATACCTTGTTTAACATCATACTTATCACATTAACCATTAAAATGGTCAAAATAAGTGATAACGATCCCTGTGTAACTCATTCTCACCTTGAAACCCTAAGATTCATGTCCTCCATCTACAATTACTGAGAACACAGCTGTAATGAAACTTCCAACAACAATAACAAGCCTATCCCACTAGATGTGATCGACGACACCATTGTGTTCTATAATCAATAATCCATAGTCCGAATTTTCCATCTAAAATAATCCAACATGTATTTTGTGAATTAGGTTAGTGGAGATTATCTTAGCCAGTACATTTAAAACTGAACTGAAGTGTGTAAATATTTAGTTTATGGAATTTTGACAAAAGCTCAAATGAAGTTTAAATTACTCATAATTTTTCAAAATTCTCACCAATAGGGAAAATTATGATAAAGGTTTGAGCACAATATATTTATGTTGAAGTTGAAGTTGATTTCTGTTTTGTTCTAGGAGTCTATAAGATGCCTCATTTCCTATCTGATTGCTGGTTGTCCTTTGGTTAAACCCGCCAGTGAACTGCAGATTGGATAATAGATAAGATTGGGAAAAAGAAATGCTGGCTTTACGGACACCAGTTCATATTTCATTATTAGGCTAGTTAATTTTATATTTTTTAAGTGTTGTGAGTATGTCAGGCGCTTAGAACTGATAGAAGAAAATAAGAAGAGTAATTCTATTAAGATAATATAGAGCAAGAATCTCACTCTACACTTCTCTTAATAGCCAAACTTAGGGAAATTTCAAAGGGTTCAAAAGTTTATTTTGTTCATGATATGCTAGCTTTTGAATTGCTAAGCATATTTATAATGTTAAAGACAATCCAAAGTAACTGAATAAAATCTAGATAACTAAATATCTGGATAATCATCTAAATGAAATCCTACATATCTGAATGAAATTTCCTAATGTCTATATCTAGATAATCTAATATCTATATCTAGGAAATCATCTACATAAAATATAAATAACTAAATAGCCGAATAAAATCTCTCAAAAATAATTCAAAATTGAAAATAACAATAATTAAATGAAACTTAATTCAACTTTCTGTAATGGCCTCTTATCATCACCCCTCCCTTGAAAAATCAAGTTGGAATGAGGGAAATAGACTCTTCAAGAGATATTTCGGCATTCTCATATTCTTCTTTCTTTGCTACGTCGTCCATGGTGGGAGGAACAACCTCCTTGCCTTCCTCTATAATTTCTAATAGTGAAAAGTAGCCCTTACAACAATGTCCAGGTCTGAATGTCTCGCCACATTGGTCACAAAGTCCTTTGTCTCTCCTCCTTTGATGCTCGACATCCATGGGGGTGGGTCTGGTCGATGTCCAACTCATTGGTATGGGAACAAAGAAAGCGTCGCTGAATTTGGTGGTTTGTATGTGTTCGCAGGGTACATGTTTTGGGGAGTCTGCGCTTGAGGAGAACGCTGCTGCAGGTGAATGCATGGTAAGTTGCAAGGTACATGCTTTTGGGTTTGTGAACGTGCACATCTGCTCTTATTTCTTTGTGCAAGCCATTCAAGAATTCTCCCAACAGGCAGTGTTCAAGCCAATTCTTCACCCGTGCAGATCTTTTGTCTAATTCGTGGCAATATTCTTTTACCATGCTAGTCTGTTGGATGCCACATAAGTCTATCCGGATTCTGGTATTTGGTCAGGCCATAATTCTCTTGTAGTGCTTGGACTAACTCGTCCCAATAAAGCAAGCTACACTCTGAATTTATCCATGAAAACAAGTCCAAAGCATCTTCTTCTAAAGACATGGAAGCAACATCAACCTTCAATTCTTCCGGTGTTTCATAATATCGAAAGTGTTTTTCAGCCTTAAAAATGCACCCACGGGGGTCACCTCCATTGAATATGGAGGATTCAGTATGCCCCTTCTGTAGTGGACCTTTGTTTCTTCTTCACTGTCTTCTTCCCAATGTCCTCCTTTGTTTTTTGCCCTTGTGAGTTGCAGAGGCCTCAAGTGCCTCTATTTTTTCCTTAAACACGTCAAACATTTTATGTTTTGGAGCAATGAAGGCTAAAGGATCTGATGTGAGTGGGTTTTGGTTTTTGGGGGTTTAGTGTTTGGTGGAGGGTTGTTGAATGAGGTGGCAAGGGGATTTGTGGTTTCATGTCTAGTATGTGTGATCACCATTGTAACCAGGCTTTGATGCCAAATTGTTGGGCACTCAGAACTAGTTGAAGAAAATAGGAAGAGTAATTCTGTGAAGATAATATTGAACATGAATCTCACTCCACTTTTCTTAATTGCCAAACTTAGGGAAATTTCCAAAGGGTTCAAAAGTCTATCTTATTCATGCAACAGCTAACCATATTTATAATGTTAAAGACAATCCAAAATATCTGAATAACATCTAGATAACTGAACATCTGGATAATCATCTAAATGAAATCCTAAAATATCTGAATGAAATCTCCTAATGTCTATATCTAAATAATCTAATATCTATATCTAGGAAATCATCTAAATAAAATCTAAATAACTAAATATCTGAAAAAATCTCTCAAAAATAATTCGAAATTCAAAAGAACAATAATTAAATGAAGCTTGATTCAACTTTCTATAATGGCCTCTAATGAGTATATAAAATTTTACGGAACATGTTCCCCTTGAATGCTGCTTGAAGGGAAGTGATGCATACATCGAAGTTCCACGTTGGTGAATAATGAGAGAGTTGAGCATATACATATAAAGGGAAAGGCAGTATTTCTTGCTTGTTGGCCTGCGTAGAGAGCCTAGAATTCTTTTTTTGACCAATTTTATTAGTTTTTGTCAATTTAGTTGTTTTTTCCATTTACTGGTCTTATGCTCTAAATGGTCTAAATGGCCCTGTATCATGGTCAATGAGCCGGTCCAATCTTTTTAATACTGCAAGAGCTTTTTATGCTAAGAATTTTGTTTATAATGATGATTGAAATTGAATAAAGACAAATCATTAAATGTATGTTTTGGGCGTGTTAAGTAATTTTTTAAATATTGCAATAATTATGTCAACTACAAGTTAAAAAAAAAAAAGTTTCTTTCAGTCCTATTTGTGAGTCACTTTTAACTACCTTACTAAAGCCAATGAGTAGTAGTCAAATTACTGTTGTCTGAAAAAGAAATTGTCTAATTTATCTTTATTAAATATATCATCTTTAAAAACACTCCCTCTTATAACTTTTTACTCTCTACTCATTGGAAATTGTGAAAGGATAAAATTAAAAGAAAGTAATTATTGATTCACTTTCTTATGCAGAGTGACTTATAAAAACGATTATAAATTCTTTCTAAAAGGTGACTTGTATATATGACCGGAAGTAGTATACAAAATTTCATTGAATATTGGAATGGAGGAATAATATACTTGAGGAAAAGATCCATAGAATTGATGAATGATTTTGGGTTGAGGGACAATAACAAAGTTATTCATATCCATTTTCTTAAAATTCAATAAAAAAGTTTGAATAGATTTTTCTAGCGTCTAGGCATATATTGTTGATGACGACAGAAATTGAATAGAGACAAGTCATTAAATGCGTATTTTCTGGGTGTTGATTTCAGCATTCGTTTTGTTTCAGGATATTGGTCAGCATGACTAAAGAAGGGCTGAATGACGTGAGACTGTTCATCCAGAATCATTTTGGGTTGCCTATTCGTTGGAAGATGAAATAACTAACCTATGGGATTCTTGTAGAGTTTTTTGGCAGATGAGTTTCTCCCCTTTAGAAGCTGTAAATAATTGTTTCTTTTTAACATATGATAGATGAGGATAGACTTCGATTGGTTTAAATAAACAAATGATTTATTAATAAGAGAAACATTTTTTGGAAAATCTCAGTGCGTGTTACTGAAAATTACTGCACAAGTACTAAATGTCCCCGCACTCGTTACATCCTTATTTCTGATGTATTAAGGGGAACTGAGTAACATTTTCATATTTCCATAGGCCTCTTATAGTAATGACATTCTTTAAAAAATGTACTGTAATTTATCAGGCATGGATATCAACCGCTTTTGAACATTGATACATTCAATGTATGATTGAACTTACGGTGAGCTGACTGATCAATCTATGGCTGGTTTTACTATTAGTGAGATTATTACTATTTAAGCCAGCAATTTATTTTTTATGTGGAAAAAACTATGCCTTAAAATATGAGTATCTTATGAATTGATAATAGTGGGAAAGCTCATCGAAGATTCTGGATACGGAAAATGAGGTTATTTTCCATATCGCTATATGATGATGAGATCTACCATGAAGGTCCTTGGTGGAATTGATTACCCTTTAGTAACTATGCTTTGTGGCAGTTTACTGTATCATGTTTTAACTTATTGGTTTGTGGTGCATATTTTTACTTAATGATCGCGTATACTTGAATATGCTATGAAGTCATTATTATTCGGTTGAAATGTTGTCTTTGTCTATTTATCCCTCTTTCTCTAACGATAGTAAGATTTTAAAACCCCCCCCCCCCCCCGGGGGGTGTGGAAGCCGATTGACATGAGCATTATTAATATTAATTATTAAGTAGCTGTGGAAGAGAAAATAGTTGAAATAAGTCTCGTGTGAAAAGGAGCAAGTGCTATTTCTCTCTTCCAGGAGCGTTAGAATTTTATGTGAACGTTTATTTATTTTGGTTCCCTCTTTTAATTCCTGTGGTTGCAGGGATAGCTCCAATAGGAAACCATATTTGCTGCGTTGGATTGTGCCTGCCGGTATGTTTCTCTTATCCGTTCCTCATTGTTTTTTGGTATTACTTTTAAATTTTATCTTTTGAGTTGATCTTGTGGTTCCAAGAATGCATATTCACGGATTTATTAAATAGACAATAGTGTTTATAGAATAATCAGTTTAATTCTTAACTTGATTAATAATCGATGGGCTTTTGAATTGTCAGTTATTGACCAAAGTACCCATTAGTCTTCTAATGCACAAACCCTTAAAAGGGAAATTTTTATTTGTATAATTTATTCCTTTATAAATGAAGCCGTGGGTCCCACTTAATTTCTTATGAATGATTTGGTTTGAGAAATGATGTTTTCTATATTATTAATTTCGCTTTTTCCTTTTACTATTTTTTTTTAGGAGTTTTGGACAATCAACACATTTTAAGTTACTCATTTGCGATTGATTTAATATAAATAATAAAAATTTCAACACGCTTTTTGGCCATTTTCATGTTGCATAAATTTTAATTTAATTTTCTTTTCTTATTTTGATTTAGTTAATGTCGCCGTTCAATATTTAAAAGATAATGCAGTTGATTGGCTTGCTTGTATATCATTTTAGTTGCCTGGGCTTATTTATTTATTTTGTAATTGCATGGGCTTTTATTGGTTGACACGGAATTTGCTAAACGTGCCCTTAATTGTGTTATCGTCCCAATGCTATTTTGGCACACGGAAATATTAAGGGAAAAATAAATCTCCTTAAATTATAAGACAAATTTAAAGGTATTATGTCCAAAATAAAAGACAATTTGTTAAAAATAAGATTTTATCAATGATGCTTTTCCAGTATTATCATTTAAGTGAAGAGAGAATTGAAATTATTGTAGTGTAAATGGAGGCATTTTGGAGTGTAGATTTAATGGTATATTAAATGAAGGCATTTTTGAATGTTTCTATTTTTGTTTAAAAAAAAAAATTTGTAGAGTGTCATTATTAAACTTTTATTGGTATGTGTAATCTTATATCAAATTATCTTATAGTTTCGAATGGAGAATTATTGATCTATCAAGAGTTAGGAAGGAATCAATGTTCATTCTTTAAGTTGACAGATCGAGCATAGTTATTTTTAATATATAAAATTACATTTTCTAGCACTATTTTACTATAGATGCGATGATTCATTTTTTTTTCCCCTTAATCATTTCTATTCAATTAAAGTATGAGCTGTGACTTTTAAATTTTATTTTGAACAAAATTACTTCATTTCATTGACATGTAATATTTTTTTTATTTCTATACTTTTATGACTTGTGAGCAGCCTGTGTATGCTAATGCGAAAAATAGGATCTATTGTTATAACTCTGGTTTGTTAAATGGTTATCAACCGTCTAATTTATTAGAGATTTTATATTACTTACAAATTATAAATGATTTGGGGACTAAAGTAAGACATCAATCCATTAACCATAGACTAACTATTCGATTATGCGAGTTTAGTAGCATGTCTTCCAATCCTACTACATAGATTAGAAATAAAAACTGAAATGATTAGTAATTGTATTATTTTACTCACTAAAATTAATTGAGAATGATCAATTTGAAACCATAGCGATAATAAATAACCAAAATCTATGTTTGTACTAATAAGTAGGCAAACATTTTTTACTAATATGAATAGCATACCTTTTAAGATGTTAGATATCTCTAGATATCTCTGTCATGCAAAATTCTAAAAAGCAAATATAATAGTTAAGAAAAGTATCACAAAAAGAAAAACAAGAGGTACATAGTGTTCATTACGTTATGTTTGTAATATTATTGCAAACATTCTATTTCTCATATCTAACATTCTATATAATGGCATGTCATGTGACAAAGTTATGTTGACTTGTTTTAGTCAAACTTTGCATGATGTTTCTACTCTCTTGCATATGAATGTTATCGAACTTGGTAGGATTTTCATGGTTTGGTTAAAGATGAAGTTCTTTCTCTTAAGATTTTTTGGGATCACAGACTTAAACTTTGGTTATCGAGTATCTATGTAGGAGGTGTGCAATCGTTGTAATCATGTTAATCTACGCCATGGAACTTTCTTTAATATGATGGTTATAAATGACTCTCAAACTTTATCAAGTCCAAAATGATTTTACATGTTACGCAAGAGGGGGAAAAAAAGTAATCTTTCTAGAGATCATGAAGCTATCATATTATTATTAATTAAATGATAAGTTATCTTATATCTGGTATATCGCTAAAATTTTTAAACATTTTGTTGCTTTTTTAGTTGGGTATCAGAGTAAGATTGCATTCAGGGCATATAACATAGAGGTGTTTACCAACTAAGAAAAGAAAAACATCAAAATTTAAATTGTGAGTTACAGATCAAAGTATCCATACCATTAGTCTTATGATGCACAAACCATTAAAGAGGATATTTTTATTTGGTAATTTCTTTTGTTTATTCCTTTCCGAATGGAGCTGCGTGCTATATTTAGTTGGATTTTGAATTTTGGCTTAAAAATGGCTTTTCCGTATGAACAATTTGGTTTGAGAAATGATATTTTCTATAACATTAATTTCACCATTTCCTTTTACATTTTTTGGGGGCCAATGAATACCTGTTAATTTATTCATTCCTATTTATTTATGATTTAATATAAATATTAAAAATTGAAGTTCATATTTTTTTCCTTTTTCAATTTAATTTTCTTTTCTTGTGTTGATTGAGTCAATGTTGCCTTACAATATTTGAAAAATAATACAGTATAGTTATCATTTTGGTTGCATGGATTTTATTGGTTGACATAGAATTTGGTGAAAGTGCGCTTTAATTGTGTGGTCCTCTCTCACCAATTGATTTAGCATCTGATGTTATATTTAGTACATGGAGATATTGCAAATATATATATATATATATAGAACAGTCAGACATGGAGATATTGCAATATATATATATATATTGAACAGTCATATGAGGTCTACTTCTTGCAAGAGTGAGCATTCTTTCTATAAATTGGCCAATCGAGGGTAACCTATGTTTAATTTATACAAAGTTATATGTAACTTATGAATAATTTGCTTTGTTAAATGATTCATAAATAGTATAATTTATTCAAAGTTAAACTTGCATAGATTAGAAATAAAAGCCAAAAGGACATTATTTTAAAGGAAAAATGATAGTAAAGTTCCGAAAAAATTAATGATAATTATGTTTGACAAAATATTTTGAAATGTGAGTTGTAAATATTAATTCAAAAACTGCAAATAAGAATCTCAATTACAAAATTAGAGTTACGTTTGTAATTTAAATATTTTATTTATTATTGAAATTCTTGAATTGGCAATTATTCAAATTGATATTTGAAACTTATTTTCTACAAAATTTTATTGGAGATTTAACTATTATTAATTTCCTATTTTGGGACTTGGATTCTCCTTATTTTAAGTGTTAGAAGGCAACCATGACTAGATTGTTATAAATAATATGATGAGTAGATATCCATGATTCCATAACTTCTTAGAATTCTATCTCATGATTAAAGTTATTATATATTATAGCTCTTAAATGGATGCTTTTTTTAATATTTATTCTTATAACTTCCAATGATTTCATGTTGTACCGTAACATAGAATCATTCTTCTATTTATGAAATTGTTACTTTTTGGTGTAGCATTGGTAGCCTATAAATAAAGGTTTAGCACTAAGGGATTTGGATGTACATCAAAATCTGCATGAATGTGAATTCTCTCCCATTTTCTATCTCTACATACCTTTCTTGCTTCTATTATATTCATATTTTCTTTTGCTTTTATAACATGTTATTAGCACAACACTCTATCAAATTAGTTTATGGCATAAATTCAGAAATTTTTTTTATTGATGCTTGTTGATTTTTGTTCATGGCATATAAATGGTTTCTCCAAATAGAGTAATAAAATTTTGCAAATTTATTTAGATGGAATGATGACCCTGCAATTTCAAAGAAGGTATCAATTTTACCTATTCAGGGCTAATTGGTGGAGATTCATGTTGAGCAATAAGAATTTACTTTATTTTGTTTTTACTTTGTGCCATTGTTATATTTTATATTTTACCATTTAAAAGTACAAGTTTTATTCTTATATGTTAGCGATAATCAATTTGATATTTATTGACATTTTAAATTCCTGTTATTGAATCGTTGGTAGTCATAATACTCTTGATCTTGTGATTAGATGTTAGTGAGCTACGTCACTCTTTGTAACGGTTTTTATTTAACGACCACTTTGTCATTCCAATGAATATTTTGGAAAAAACAAATTGTAGCTGCAAATACTATAGTCTTGGAAGGTTCATGGTACAAAAAAAATGGTGGTATTAAAAAATATTTACTTTAGTCTTGAAGACTAATTGTTTATAAAAATCATGTCACTTAAAAATAATAGTCTTGAATACTAGTTCTCGGATTTATTTTTTCATGGTTTTTAAAATCATAAGCAATGGCTACAAAATGGTAAAAGACATTCGAGCAAATGGGTATTAATTTTATTGAAATGCCAAAGCGGCTTTGATGTCAAAAAAAAAAAAAAAGAAAAAAAAAAGAAGAGAGATATTGAAGAAAATCTTGAGCGGTATGGAATCAAATAGATCAGAAAGCAATTATTAGACATATTATGATATCAATACGGTGTGCCAATTTATTTTCGAATTTGAAAATATGGAAAATATTAGTTGTATGAATTTTAAACATTTATCATGATATTATACATACATATATATATATATATATATACATATATATATATATATATATATAGCGATTACACTTCTTGTGTGTGACACTTGAGGGGAAAAATACATTTGTATCACATTGGAATTAAGAGAATGGAAATTTGTTTAATTTCATATGAAAATTGACTAGGGTAAAATATTAAAATGGTTTTTAAACTATAGGTTTACAAGCATTTGAGATCTTAAATTTATTTTTGGTGTAATATTATTTTTTAACTTTTAAAAATAGTGCAATCTAGCTCTTTTCTTTATTATTAATAAAAGTTAATTTCGATCATTAATAAAAATAGCTTCAAAAATTATTAAAAATGACCAATAAGTTTTTTCTTTGTCCTTAATTTTTTGAGTTAGTCTATTATTTTTGGTCTGTTATTGTAATTTTTCAATCATTTTTTATAATTCTTAAAGTCTTTTTTTAATATTTAACAGTCAAAGTTAATTTTTATTAATAGTAAGGGTCATATTGTATTATTTTAAAAAGTAGAAGGGAAATAATGCACAAAAAATAAATTTAAAATTCTAAATGCTCTTGGATTTACAAGTTAGGGTCAATTTGCTTTTACCCAATTTATTATGAGTAGTTGATAGGTGATATGGATGGACAAAATTATTTTTGTGATATTTTAAAATCATGTGTTATGCAAGTTAAAATGATGAATGTTTAAATAGTTGCAATAAAATGTTTGTGATATATTGGATCTTATTTTAGAAAATATGAATTTGATTTCACATTCTCAACTTTTCTTCATTTTACATTAAGCCGTACATATCATAAATTGATTGTAAATTATTTGTACGTTGACCTTTATATATTTTTATTTTAGTTTTTATCGATTTTTTTTCATGTTTCTCTAAATTTCTTTATTAATTCAATAACTAGGTTTTGGAATGTTACAAATATATCTATATATATACACGCAAAGCACTTAACCTTTCTTTTGTTTGAGCTAAATATTAAATTGTTAATGATAGGAACAATATAATTGTTAGTATATTTTGATAAGAGTCCCTGTACTTTTTTTTCCATTGCTCCAAATTCTTTGAGTTTCATCTGTCTATAATGTTAGTCCTTAGATAGAGTTAGATATGTTGATGTGTACATCACTTTGTTAATTCTATTGAGTTAATAAAATTATAATGAGGTGGATATTATATAAACAAAATGACTACTATTTTTTTTTTTGCCCATTTGTCTTGACTGTTATAATTGTGTAATTGGCTTGTAGTGCTTAATCTTGTAGATTATTATTGTTCAATTACTCTTTGAGCAATTGGAAAAGTTAGTGAAGGGTATTAGTTTTCATAGGTAACCTTTTTAGTGATAAAAGGTTGAGATAATCAAATAAGTTTGTCTATTTACTTTCTTATTTATATGGTCATGTCTTTGTGAAATAAATTATTAACTTTCTTATTTATATGGTCATGTCTTTGTGAAATAAATTATTATTTTGTATATTTATATATGATGTATGTTTGTTTTAGATATTATGTAAAGTGGGAATTGAATTTCAGTAAGATTAAGTATATATGCTTGCGAAAAAAAAAAATTTAAGGAAATCAATATGATTAATCATAATTGTGAACACCGCATTTTGTTCGGATATTTTTTAAATTTAATAATAAATAATCAAAAAATATAAAAATACAAAATAAAATTTAATCCTTTTTTTAGGATTATATTTTCAAAAAAATAATTTAAAAAAACTAAAAAATCTTGCTTAAATAAAATCTCTCCCAAATTATCCCAACCATTCAAAGTTATTAGGAATCAATTTTTTGAGACTCAAATATTTTAAATTTCTCTCCTTAAATCTTTTTATTCTCCATTTAAATATATATATATATATATATTTTAAAATTAAATTTTCGTTTCCCTCCTTTAATCTAATTAAAAAAAAAGCATTAAAAAGAATGGCAAAAATGTTGGACATGCACATACGGAGCATGAGAAGCTTCACAGAGCAAGCAAACACACAGCAGCAGACCAGGGAGAAACTAGCGTGCACAGAGAACATGCAAACGAAAAACCAAAGTCATAGACAGCCACAGCATAGAAGAGAAATATTGAACATGAGCAGAAATGCAAAAAGTAAAATAGAGCAGAAGGATTAGAAACAAAACACAGCCAGACGCAACAGCATGCATACACAAAACACATGCAGTAGACAAAAACACATGGAAAGCTTCACTTTGCAGAGGGAGAGATGCACGTGACAGAAAGGGACGAGAAACAGAGCACAGGGGGAGAGACCGAGTGCATAAAAAGAGGAGAAGACAGCGAGGACAAAAAAAAAAGGAAGAGAGCTAAAGACGTAGGAAGGAAAAGAGACTGGGAAGGAGGAGGAAGAAAAGAAAAGAGGAGGAGAAACAACAGAAAATTGAGGAAGAGAAGAGATGAGGAAAACTGGAGGAATGAGAGAAGAGAAGAAAACAGAGAAAAAACAGAGCATGAAGGAGAGAAATGAAATGCAGAAAAAAACAAAAAAAGAGAGCACGAGAATGAGAGCAGAAAAACTGAGGAAGCTTCAGCAATAAAGCACAGAAGAAGAAAACCAGAAAAGAAAGAGAAAAATCTGAGAGGAGCACAACACAGCTGGATAAAAAAATGAAAAAAAAACAGAGAACTGATCCAAAAATGAAAAAAAGAGACAGATCAAGAGAGGAAGCAAAGAATACCCGAAGCAAAGAAGGAGAAGGCAAGAGGAAGGAAAGAACACGAGGAGAGAGAGGAAGCAACACACAAGAAGAGAGAGACTGAAGAAGAGAAGAGAGAAACTGGACGAGAAAATGGATAGAAAAACATAGTAGGAGATGCATCGGAGACGAACCAAGTTGATTGGCCACACCATTTCATTTTTAAACACGGCCTTTTATTTACAATGATTGTTTACATTGACATTGTTAAATAAAAATTAGTTCCAATCTCACTTATTGGCTATACAAGCATTGGTAATAAAGATAGACAAGATGAAACATCCATGTCTAACAAGAATTTCATATGGGCAAACAAATTGTCTTGAAAATTCTCAATAGAGGAGGAATAAACAGTTTTAAATATTTGAAAGTGTGACTCCTTAGTGTCCAATTCTTGTAGCAAAAGTTGTTAAGTCATTGACTTGCAATTTCATTGGGGAAACCAACAACCTTGCTGTTGTAAATGACCAAGAGAACCCTACCATTTTGCTAATTTTAAGTTTTGTTTCCCTCTTACATCAAAATCCTACAAATAAAGAAAAAACATTTTATAATTTCAAATGCATTGAGCATTTCATATCTTCACAATGGATTCAAAAAAAAAATTATTACATCTTTCACATCAAAGTAAGCATCAATTTAGATTGGGGCAAATAAGGAGCTAAACTCTTGAAAAAATAGTCAATCGTGCATTACGCACCCATTGCATATTTCACATAAAAATTGCCACAATTTAGATTGGGGCAAATCAAAAGCAAATTATTCACTCTCCCATATCACTCATGGCATGTATTGCATCAAAATTGTCACAATTTAAATTAGGGGCAGAAAAAGAATTGAACTTTTGATAAAAAAAATCATTCATTATGCGTTATCCATCCATTACATACTCAACACAAAAAGTTGCCTCCATTTAGATTGGGTCAAAAAAAAATCATGCATTGTACTTCAACCTATTACATGCATGGCCATAGAAAGTATGCCCCCTTTGGATTGGGGCAAAACAAAAATTTGTAGAACCCAAGGTAAGAGAAGAAATAACAAACCTCACTTATTAGTTTCTCATATTTTCCATGTGAGATGAAACTATTCTCATGCCCTTAAAGCCTAGCGCCGACTGGCACAATTCTTCAAAGCCCTGTAAAGACAGGCACCCATCAAAAGCCTTACATGGGTAGGCACTTCCTTGCCGTTCAAAGCCTTATAAAGACAGGCACCCACCAAAAGCCTTACATGAGTAGGCACTTCCTTGCCGTTCAAAGCCCTGTAAAGATAGGCACTCACTAAAAGCTTTATATGGGTAGGCTTCCTTACCATTCAAAGCCTTGTAAAGACAGACACTCACCAAAAGCCTTACATGGGTAGGTACTTCCTCACCGTTCAAAGCCCTGTAAAGACAGGCACTCATCGAAAGCCCTACATGAGTAGGCACTTCCTCACTGTTCAAAGCCTTATAAAGACAGGTACTCACTGAAAGCCCAACATTGGTAGGCACTTCCTTACCATTCAAAGCCCTGTAAAGATAGGCACTCACCAAAAGCCCTACATGGGTAGGCACTTCCTCACCATTTAAAGCCTTGTAAAGATAGGCACCCACCAAAAGCCCTACTAGGGTAGGCACATCCTTACTGCTTAAAGCCCTGTAAAGACAGGCACTCATCAAATGCCCTACATGGGTAGGCACTTTCTTACCGCTCAAAGCCTTGTAAAGACAGGCACCCACCAAAAGCCATACTTGGGCAGGCACATCCTTACCGCTTAAAGCCCTGTAAAGACAGGCACTCATCAAATGCCCTACATGGGTAGGCACTTCCTTATCGCTCAAAGCCCTATAAAGACAGGCACTCACCGAAAGCCCTACATAGATAGGCACTTCCTTACCGCTCAAAGACCTATAAAGACAGGAACCCACTAAAAGCCCTACATAGGTAGGCATTTCCTTACTATTTAAAGTCTTGTAAAGACAGGCACCCATCAAAAGCCCTACATGGATAGGCACTTCCTTACCGTTCAAAGCCTTGTAAAGACAGGCACCTACCAAAAGCCATACTTGGGCAGGCACATTCTTACCGCTTAAAGCCCTGTAAAGACAGGCACTCACCAAAAGCCCTACATGGGTAGGCACTTTCTTACCGTTTAAAGCCTTGTAAAGACAAACACTTACCAAAAGCCTTACTTGGGTAGGCACTTCCTTACCATTTAAAGCCCTTTAAAGATAGGCACTCACTAAAAGCCCTACTTGGGTAGGTACTTCCTTACCATTTAAAGCCCTGTAAAGGCAAGCACTAACCAAAAGCCCTATATGGGTAGGCACTTCCTATTTGCTTGCAGCCTTGTAAAGACAGGTGCCTATCAATCAAAGGATCTAGGTTTTCATAAAAGTCTTGCCCCCCCAACAAAATACATGTTTCTTTCTTCATTTATTTCTAAGAGAAGAATATCATCTAATGAAATTCTTACTTAGAAATCTAATGAAGGGGGCATTTGAACAACATATATTTTGTTTGGATCATTGTCAATTTTTTGCAACACCTTTCTATATTTTTATTTAGACATTTCCATTTGCATCACATTGCCAAAAATAAAAAAATTATTTTACTATGTTTGTTATCCAATAGTCTTGCATTCTTTTAAGTTATTTGGTTATTTTCATTTGCATCACATTGCTAAAACAACCAAAAAATAAAAAATAAAAAAATCATTCTATTGTCTTTGTCATCCAATAGTCTTGCATCCTTTTATTTCGTCATTTGCATCATATTGCTAAAAAAAAAATTAGTCAAAAAACATCATTTTACTGTGTTTATTGTCTAAGAGTCTTGCATTGTGTTTGGATCTTTAGTCAACATATATATTGTTTGGATCGTTGTCATTTAGTCATTTTCATTTGCATCACATCATCTCATCATATTACTAAAAAAAAACAAAAAAAATCATGTCATTGTGTTTGTTAAGCAATAGTCTTGCATTTAATCATACCTTGTCGTGTCAGGGGCAATTAGGTCTTTTCATAGGAATTGCATGGCCGACCAAAATACATGTTCTATCTTTACTTGTCACTTATGCAAGAATTCAAAAACACACTTTTTCATATACTTACATAAGAAACAAGTAAAGAGGGGCAACTGTGAACACCGTATTTTGTCTGGGCATTTTTTTAAATTTAATAATAAATAATCAAAAAATATAAAAATATAAAAATAAAATTTAATCCTTTTTTAGGATTATATTTTCAAAAAAATAATTTAACAAAATCAAAAAATATTGCTTAAATAAAATCTCTCCCAAATTATCTCAACCATTCAAAGCTATTAGGAATTAATTTTTTGAGACTCAAATATTTTTAAATTTCTCTCCTTAAATCTTTTTATTCTCCATTTATATATATATATATATATATATTAAAATTAAATTTTCCTTTCCTTCCTTTAATCTAATTAAAACAAAAGCATTAACAAGAATGGCAAAAATGCTAGACATGCACGTACGGGGCATGAGAAGCTTCAAAAAAAGAGAAGAGAATGAGAAGAGGAATGAGAGGAGGAAAACAGCATAAAATCAAGGAAGATAAGAGAGGAGAAAAACTAGAGGAATGAGAGATGAGAAGAAAACAGAGAAAAACAGAGTATGAAGGAGAGAAACGAAATGCATAAAAAAACAAAAGAAGAGATCACGAGAATGAGAGCAGAAAAACCGAGGAAGCTTCAGCAATAAAGCATAGAAGAAGAAAACTAGAAAAGAAAGAGAAAAATTCAAGAGGAGCACAACACAGCTGGACGAAAAAATGAAAAAAATAGGGCACTGATCTAAAAATGAAAAAAAGAGACAAACCGAGAGAGGAAGGAAAGAATACGCAAAGCAGAGAAGGAGAAGGTAGGAGGAAGGAAAGAACACGAGCAGAGAGAGGAAGCAACACACGAGAAGAGAGAGATTGAAGAAGAGAAGAGAGAAACCGGATGAGAAAATGGAAAGAAAAACAGAGTAGGAGATGCGTCGGAGACGAACCGAGTTGTTGCCAAGTTGTTATAGAAAATGGGCAGTAGGATTCACACTTGGAAATGAAGGAGAGGCAACATTGGAGAGCTGAGAAGGACACATTATTATGTGCTTATGTCAAATGGTGGAAGAACTACCTCAAGCCTGGCATCAAGAAGGGATCTCTCACCGAAGAAGAACAATGACTTGTCATCCAACGAGATCTTGAAGAATCTAATTAAGGTACAAAAATGTGCATCAATCAGTCTTTAAAATATCTATATGTTGAGTACAAGAAGAGTGGGATCATGTATAATGTCTGGTATAATCTTATTCCATTCTTTATAGTCATCTTTTATACACACACCTTAATCATGGCTTTAATTTAGCTCTTTCTTGTTTAAAATTTTGTAGTTCTTTCAAAAAGTTTGCATGCTTGCTTCATTCATTCAAATGATCATATTATTTTGGAAAAATTAAGAATATGCATGTGTCTAATATGGGACTATTGTTTATCCACAAATAATTTTAAGACATGAACTTGATTTTGATTTTCACGGCAAATAAATTGGATGATTAGTGATATTGATGATATGTAAAGCCTATTTATTCTAATTGTCAGATGCTATAACCACGACTCTCATTATTTTCTTTCAAAAGCCATATTTGAGCATTAAGCCAATTTGAAAAACCTTGAAGAATACATCGTCAAGTGAAAAGAATAGTGAATTGTCAAAATAGTTTATTTTTCTATTCTTTCCATTGCCTTTATTGCTTGAATTGTTTAGCTAACTATAATATTATGCACCGACTGTAAAATACAAATATTTCGATTATCTATTTGTCGTATGAGATTTTAAGAATCTCTGCAAACATTTAAATTTAAAATGATCCTATATTGTGAAAATTAATAAGATTTCACAGGTATGAGGATCAATTTTATGTAATAATGGGTTTCAAAGACTCATCATCAAAAATAATACTCTTTTATAATCAAAAAAATATTTAAGTCTCATGAGAGATTTTTAGAATGTTTGTAGAGAATTAAATTAATTGTTTTATCGTGTCGGATAGTAAATCCTCGTAGATATCACAATTCTCAAATTATATGAATTTTGTAAAAAATAATAATAATAAAAATTTTTATATTATTAAGTAATTAAATTAATAAGTTTAAATTATAATCATATTGTCTAATTAGATCTTTTGATCATATGAGATTTTTGAAGGTCTATAGACCTCTAAAATAATCATCTTACTGTGAAAGCCAATAAGACTTCATAGGTATAACGATTAAAATTGCTATTTTTAAAAATGTAAATTGTATAGTTACGCATTAAAAATATATTTAAAATATATAGTATTTAATCCTTTATGGTGTGAGAATTTTGAATCTCCATAGATATTTAAAATAACCGTATTACTGTAAAAGTCAATAAGAGTTTGAAGGTATGATGATTAAAATTCTCAAAAATATATATATATATATGCATGCTTGAATAAATTATTACTAACACTCAAAAATATAAATAAATTTAATTCTTTTATTGTGAGAGATTTTGAAATCTCCACAGATGTTTAGAATGATTGCATTATTGTATGAGCCAATAAGGCTCTGCAGGAACTGCAATTAAATTCCCAATCATAAAACATAAAAAAATAATTTTAAACCCTTTTCTTTTTAAAAAATTCAAAAATTGAGAAAATAATTAAAATTAAATTACTTTTTACAATTTAAAACACACATATCAAAATTTTAGAAATTTTTTTATTTGCAAATTGGTGAATTTTTTTAATTAATTTCTGTTCAAAAAAATATATTTTTACTAGCAACTTTTAAGCTTGAACTGCGTGGACTTTGATCCCCATCACAGGGTACGTAGGCCTCAAAGTCAGATTCTGAGTCAAGTCCTCTCTCGTAAATAAATAAACAATTCTCACTTAATTTTTATCTTTTTTATATTAGACACATGAATATAAAAGGGATAATTAAAATAATTTTAAAACCATATTTGCATAACACAACAAACTTTAGATAACTGTTCTCACGAACGGGTGTTGTGGGGCACCAACACTCAACTTACTCCTGAACCTATTTTTTATTTTCGTAGACCATCCTTATCCTTCTTTAATTAGTTTCCCAAGATTTTCCTCAAAATATTGGTGGCGACTCCCATTTCTCCAGTCTTCCTTCTGAAGGCTGAAACCTCTGCTCTCACGCCATCGGCGTTGCATTTTCCGAGTGCAACAATAATTATGGGATGTTAGAACTTATAAATGCATGATAAACTAATATGAGCATGAGTATGTTTAGAATAATCGTGAGATGATCGGAATTTGCCTGTGGGAAGTATAGTAATTGCATCCATATAGATATTACCAACACCATAAGTGGCCTTGATGTTTGGTTTAAGGTTGAGTACTCTGAATCTCACCCAAAGAGTGGGTGTAAGCGTAGGATGTCCCTAGGCCCTTAACATTACCCTAGATTGGATGTATAAGGCTAATGACACATTAGGAATTTGAGAATAGGGCAATTCGTGGTCTAAAAATAATTGACAGTGCCTTTGGCTAGACTGCCTCTCATAATTGTTGACCTTAGGTCAGTCTAGTCACATAGACTTAGTCTCGTTGATATTGTTAGCTCATGGATTGTGTTAGAGGTAAAACAGAGGTTAGGATGGATTTAAGATCATGCATAGTTATCATTTGTGAATCTTAATATATTAAATATATCATGATTGCACATTCTTATTGTTAGAAGTAGATAATATGGCCTATAAGCCATAGACCCATTAATTTTACTAAACCTAACCCTAGATCTAATTCTTATTATCTTTGTAGTTATTTATCAGCATATTAGGGATTAGGATCAAATTTATTATTCTATTTTTATTTTCTAAATTAGAGAAGAATTTGATACGATTGTGATTTGGTTATGATCTGATCTCTCCTATATATGTATCATTGCTCTCTATGAATAAATTAATCCTCTCTTCATCCATAAACTCACATGGTATTGAAGCTACAGCCTTTATGTCATATAAGTTAGTGTTAAATGACAACCCTAGGGTCCTCACTATTGTTGGCAATCAATTAAAAACCTTATCAGGACAAGTTGGAGGCAATGGCGTGACTCATCCAGGTGGTGACAGTATTGATTCCTTCTCTCAACTTCTTGTATCCCATCAATTGAATGGGAATAATTCCTTACAATGGTCTCAGAGCATTCTTATATTCAAGTATGGGCAAAATAAGGAGCGTTATCTCACTGGTAATCCAAAAGCACCAGAGGTAGGTGATCCCAAGTATGAAACCTGGTGTGTAGAGAACAATATAGTCATGACTTGGTTAGTTCACTTTATAAACTTGAAAATAAGTGAAAATTACTTGCTTGCAAATTAAGCTAAGAGATTTGGGAGTCAGTGTGCCATATGTGCTCTATTAAAGATAATATAGTGGTAATTTATCAAGAAAATGTGTGCTTTGAACCTTGACATAGGAGGAGAAGTCTATTATACTTTACTACACCACTCTTATGCAGTTATGGTGGCTTCTAGACCTATATGAGATGCACTAATGGTCTTGTCACAATGATGAACTCTATTATAAAAAGGTTGTTGAGTGTGAGAGGTATTATGAATTTCTCCTTGGCCTCAACAATTCCTCTGAGGATCTTTATGGAAGAATTATTGGGTATGAAGTCTCTTCCTGCTTTAGAAGACAACTTCAATATGATCAAGTATGAAAAAAGTCATAAGGCTCTGATATAGCTTCCTACTACTATTACTTCCTCATCTAGTACTGAATCTTCTGCTTTGGTGACTCGAGGTTCCTAAGGAGATCATAAAGGGAAAAAGACTCTTCAGTATGATAATTGTAATAAGAAGGGTCATACTTGAAAAACTTGTTGGCAAATTCATGGCAAGGCATCTTACTTGAAGCAAAAGATCATAAGTGTTAGTAAGGGGTTTATGACTAGCCCCACTGATGGTAATGATAATTCATTAAATGATGAGGAACTTGCTATGATGAAAAGGATTCTCGACAAGTTCTCTCGAGATAAATCAAATGAGAAACCTAGTCTCTCGGTTACTTTAGCCCATGCTAGTAAGACTTTACTTATTGCACTTATTACTGTTACTAAATGCCACAACATCTAGGTGGTTGATTTGAGAGCAACAAATCACGTTACTAGATGTCAAGAATTATTTTTAGAATTTAGTCCATATTTTGAGCATGCCCAAGTGCAAGTAGCAAATAACACATATGTTCCTGATATCTGTTGTAATTTGTTGTCAGTCAAGTGTATTACTTATCACTTGAGCTGCCTTACCATTTTTAATAACTTCTATTGTGTTTTTTAAGACATGGCCTTAGGGAAGATGATTGGCAATGCTAAGGGACACAATGGACTCTACTTTCTTGAAAGCAACTCCACCAATAAAAGTTGTTTGGTTGATTCTATTTCTAATTCTATTTTTGTTTTCTCTATTATGTCTCAAGAAGACATTATGTTATTTCATTCTAGATTAAGTCATCCAAGTTTTGATTATATGGTAAATTTATTTCCCAATTCCATGAATAATATTAAGTTTCATTGTGACACTTGGCAATTTCCAAAGTAAACTTACACTTATTTTCCTTCTACTCCTTATACACATACAAAACCTTTTTCCCTCTTTTGTAGTGATGTGTGGGGTTGTTCAAAGATTGAAACTAGCTTTAACGTCAGGTGGTTTATTACTTTTATTGATGATCATACACGCTTGATGTGGTTGTTTTTATTGAAAGAAAAATCTAAAGTTTGGGCTATTTTCAAGAACTTTTATACTTTTGTTTAAAGTCAATTTCAAACTTTTATATAATTGCTTCATAGTGACAATGGAATTGATATATGTCAATTCAAATTTTCAAACCTTGCTGAAAAAGGGATCCACCACCAACATTCTGTGTTTATTTTCCTTAAGAAAATGTGGTGGCTGAGAGAAAAAATATACATCTACTTGAATTTGCTAGAACACTTTTGCTAGTAAACAATATTCTGCCAAGATTTTGGCAAGATGCAGTCCTTATGGTAGCTTATCTCATCAACTAAATGCCATTTAAGGTCTCAAAATTTCAGACTCCTCTTAAACTATTCATAGAATCCTACCCCTACACTCATTTACTTAACTCTCTTCCAGAAAAAGTTTTTTAGGTGTACCACTTTTGTGTTGAATGATGAAGGTGGAAAATTAAAGACCCAATCTCTTAAATGTATTTTCTTAGAATATTTTTCCAACAGAAAGGGGGTATATATCTCCTGGAACCTGTAAGTTTTATGTCACTATGAATGTCAAATTTTTTGAATCACTATCACTATCCTAAATTACCCATTCAGGGGGAGAGTGATAGTGAATGGTTAATTTGTGCCACAAGTAATGGTCATTCAAGTGACAACCAGCAGTTTGGCAACCCATGTATTGGTCTTGACCATCTTAACCCTTTACCTTTTAATTTTAGCCAAATTTCCAACCATCTGAGTCCTATTCTCATTATTCTAAAACCTAAAACAATCTCACCTGACCTTGAATCACCTATTTCTAGCTTTGAAATGTAGCCCCCACACACTAAAACTGTGAATAACCATCTTATTTGACCCACTCTTGGATGACATAGGGAAGAATCAAGCTGAACAACATATAAATAGTAAAGATTCCATTGTTGTTCTAAGGCTAAGTCATGATTCGCAAATTGAAGTTAATCCTGAAAACCTCGAATGGCCCATTGCTCTTAGAAATGCAAGAGGAGTTGTACTCGACATCCCATTTGCAGGTATGTCTCTTATGAAAAGCTTAATTCATAGTTTAAGGACTTTGTTACTTTTGTTGATAATGAAAGTATACACAAGAATTTTAAGGAAGCTATATCCAAGCCAAAGTGGAAACTAGCTATTAGTGAAGAGTGAAGAGCTCTAGATAAAAAGCAAACTTAAGAGATTGTGGATTTACCTCTTAGAAAGTTAGTTGTGGGAAGTAAATGGGTTCTTATTAAGAAATACAATCCTAATGGTAGTCTTAATAAATATACAACTTGATTAGTTGCCAAAAGTTTCACTCAAACCTATGGTATTGATTATCAAGAAACTTTTGCATCGGTGACCAAATTTAATACCATAAATGTATTACTTTCCCTTACTACAAATTTGGACTGGCCATTATATTAGTTAGATGTTAAGAATGCATTTCTAAATGGGGACTTAGAGGAGGAAGTATATATGGAGATTCCCTTGGGATTGCAAGGTCCACATAATGAAAACAAAGCATGTAAACTACATTAGTCATTATATGGATTAAAATAGTTGCCCAAGGCTTGGTTTGAAAGGTTTATATAAGTTATGAAAGGATTTGGTTATGTTCAATGTTAGGTTAATCATGCACTATTTGTAAGACATTCTAGAAAATAATTGTATTAATTGTGTATGTAGATGATATAGTGCTAACAGGAAATGATGCTAAAGAGATTATGCAGATGAAAGCAAGACTGGATAAAGAGTTTGTGTAATGCCCTTCTAACATTATAGACTAACACCCTAATCCATACTTAGCTTTAAAATTAAAAACCATAATTATTTGGGACCCCATATGTAACATCCAAAAAATTTTAACCCTAAATTATAAACTTAATTAGAGTAGTTAATGAGTTAATAAGGTATATGGCCAGAGGGGCTTAACTTAACATAATCAATGTGATTTCAGCCCTAAAAGTGGGTTCGAATTGAAGGCGGGCTTCTCAGGCAAGGAAAGAGGATGAAAAAGTAAAGAGTTATGTTCTGTGCCATATGCTGCGGTGCGTGGTAGGTCCGCCACGGTGCACGGACGTAATTGGTGCATGGCCAAGAATTTGATAAATTTGATTCGTGAGCTGTATGAAAACAAAAGAGAAAGAGAGGAGGAAAATGAAGAGCTTAGTTTTGGCTCTACTAGGGCGTGATATTTGTCTCCATTATGGATAGATTGAAGCTCCCAAACACTCAAAGTAAGATTATAGTGCTTTCTTCTTACCTTTCCTCTCTCATTTATGATTAGTTATGGTAGGGTCTAAATTAGGAGATGGATTTTCAATCCATAGGAGTATGGGTCTGATTTTATTAGTTAAAATGAGATTACTGGGAGTGATTTAATATATTGGAACACCACATTGATGATTTTGAAAGTGATTGCTCCATAGGAGCATTTAATATTTGAAAATTAGTATTTATAAGGTGGTTGGGAGAGGTTACTATGCATTAATGATGGTTTGAGGTGTTATTAATGATAATGTACATTAATGAAATCTAATGAGCCCATTATACATGAATGGGTAGTGTATGAGGAATCTAATGAGCCTACTAGATATGAATGGGTAGTGGTTATGAGTTGATAAAATAGTGTATGAGGAGTTTTTATGTGGATAGAGCTTAAAGAGCTAGATGATGATGATATCCTTATGAATTGGTTGTAAAAATGTTCATCTTGGCACCTTTTGAGCTTGTTGAAGCTTGGGGAAATTGCTATAGTGAAGGATAAACCTTTAACCTTTCAAAGTTTTGAGATAACTGAGGGAAACTTAATTTTTATAGTTAAATGTTAATTGTATTGTAAAATGTGATTTTTGAGTTAATTTGATGATGCATATTGGAAACTGCTTGAATATGAAATGGTTTTGAGAAAGAAAATCTTGATTCCACCACCTTTGATTTTTATGAAGTTAATTGTGATTTATTACTATAGGTGGAGAATTGTGATGAATTATGTCTTAAAATGTTGAGTATACGTGTTATGTGAGTTCATGTGTTGGGTAATGAATGTTGAAATTCATATTATGTATGAAATGTGTATAGCATTATCATTGGCGGGAGGTCGCCTAGGTAGAGGAGTAGATTGATTGAAATCTACATGATATTGGCATTGACTATTAGAATCGGGAGATAGCTCTTGTCCTATGGTTGATTCAAGATTGTCCCACTTGTTCTATAAGGGACTCGAACCTAATTATCTCCACTAGTTCATGAGGAGGCTAGATTAAGAGTATGACACTCCATGGTTGTTAATATTGGGGAAAACCGGATTACATAAGTGAGTGAGTTAACCTTGGTCTGGTAGCTCCTCACAAGTGGAAGGCTGGGTTAGTCTGTGAAGGACGTAGCCACGTGATAGCCATTGGTTTCGTATTGGAGGTAACAAGAGAATATAAGGTTGGCATATGATTATGCATATAAGTCTAGCCATATGATTGTTAGTATTGTGGTCCGGCACATGTTAAGGGCACATAGTTGTTATCTTTGCGACCTTAAGTTATGTTTTTGAAAACAACATGATATATTGTTTTGTGGCAAGCTCGGTCACATGGTTGTTAGTTTTGTGAACCGTGGCCTAATACTATGTGATATATGTGTTATGTGTCTATTTACTTATATTTACAATTAATATGTAGCTGTAAGGATTAAGTGAAACTTAATTACTGAATGGTTGTACTCACCATTCAAATTCTCAATATTTTCAAGGACTAACTCATTGGATCCAAGTCAGGGAAAACATGCAGAGACTTAGGATTTATGATGTCTCTCTTTAGTAGTTTACATGTGTAATTGTTAATGTATTTGCCTACTAGGAGCAATTGTCATAGTTGGTGTACTACTTGCATGATTTTGTATTTAACTAGTGTATTTTGTGCCCTGGGTCAATGAGTTTTTGTTGTGAACCCAAGGATAGGGCTAAAATACTCGTGCAAGTAGAAACATATGTATTTTTGAGAAATATGAATGAAATGGTTGATTTTGTGCAACTTTTCCTCCCCCTTTATATTTTGTGAAAATTGGGGTTGAAAGGTAATTTTGTGAAATAAGCATTTTTGATTGTGTGTGGTGTGTTGCACGAGTCCGCAAGAGTACATTGAGTGTGGTCAGAGGGTTGGTGTAGGCTATTGGCACGCGTGGTTGAGTTGGGACACCTCATTTAGGAAATTTTGTGAAAATGTGTCAAAATGGGTTATGGTGTCCAACTTTTGATAGAAAATGAATTTGAGTGTGAAACTAGTGCCATTAGCTAGAGCTAGAAGAAAGCTTCATGTAGACACAAAAACCACCATAATCAGACGTCAGATGAAGATTTAGGATGCATCGAAAGTTCATTCCCTATGCTGTCAAATGACAGTACTGATCTGTTAAATTTCATGCAATACGATGTGGTGCATGGCGCTTACACTGCGGTGCATGGCACAGAGGAGACACACAGCGGTGCACAAACTATAAGCTACGATGCACGTATCAAATTCAATGTAAAAATTTATTTTGAGTTTAAAACTCATTATTTAGGTCCCAATTGATTTCCAAGCTTTTCCTTTGTTTTTAAAACTTTGATTTGGAGTCCTTAAATTATATTTGAGATTTAAAATGGCAAATTGGGATTCCTTTGAAAAAGATTTTGAGAAATTCATTTATAAACCCTCTGCTTGGTAATTCTTGTGAGTTAAGCTCTGGATTACCATAATTTGTAGTTATGTGTGATTTAATCTTAGGGAGGTTACACCACAAAAATATTTGGAAAACCATTTTACCTTATTTAAAATTCCCATACATGTCTAACAAAAGCACAAAGTTGAGTGTATAAAGCACACGAAGAAAACAAAAGTTAAACAACAATTTTAGGCTAAATTGATCCATATGCCATGGCTTGTGGCACATGCGCCACATTATGTAGTGCATAGACACATGTCCTCACTCTATGACATGCACTACAGCATGTGCACTGTAATGCCCTCATTGACATTATCATGCACTCCACTACAATCAATTTAATCACTTCGAAATCATTTAAGTTGCAAACATTGAAAGCATGAGGATCCTAATAAAAGATTTTCAAAAATTATTTTATAAATCACTCGGTTAGAATACCCATAACACAAAACCTATACACAGCGAAAGCAATAAGTATTTGGGTACTGAATATCAAAAGAAACATATACAATCTAGAAAGAAAAGTAAAACTTTACACCGTGTGCCATGGCTTATGCTACATGCGTCGTGGCATGTGGCACAGAGGCTATAGCTGCTTACTCTGCACCGTGCGTCGTGGCATGCGAGTATATGCGCTGCAACACACACACCTGAATTTGTTGTCAAATGGCAGTTTCTAATACAAAATTCAGACGTGTGCCATTTTCACATACGATGTCCGATTGAGATGGTTTAAGCGTCCATACGAAGCTTATTTCAAAATCTAACTAATGACACTAGTTTCAATTCAATCCGATATTTGTATCAAAAATTGAACACTAAAGTGAAATTTGATTGTTTTTTGACAAAATCTTGCCACTTAAGTGTCTCAATTCGAACCCAATTGTCATTAGCCACTTTTTGGGCCTTGACCAAGTCCAAATGGACAATACACACCTGATTGACCACATACATGCACAATATGACACATAAACATATTTGGCCTATAAATTGCCCATTTCATACTTTGGGCCAAAATCACATGTTCATTTCTTTATCTCATACATGGCCAAATCATCACATATATTTTCCACACATCTCATATTCAAACACAATTACAGGCCTCTGCTAGCCCATCCTATCATTTCATCATTCACACATATATAAGGGCTAGGAAGCTCAAAATCACAAAACGTAATATTTACCACAATATGCACATGCTCAAGTCCTAAGGCAACTCATATATATTTTTTGCTAATAATTTACAAATCATTACACCATATCTTATAAGGACTTTGGTGAGAGATGTTAACTCAATGTATATCTTTTCCCTTTGATCTACTAGTACTAAAACTTGAAAAATGTAAATAACCACGGTGAGATAAAAATTTTAGTAACCAAATATAGTTCATTAAATGTCTATTACCATAAATAATTATATTAAAGTATAAAAACTAAGGTAATATCACGTATATATCAAAACATGAAATGATTCATCTTTTCAAAGCAATTTCACACAAATACACACTAGCATGATCATTTAGCCACTGAACCTCTAATGCTCCCCGACATGAAACTATAGGCTTTCTTAGATTAACCACTTGTTGATCTAAGCTCACTTTTGGTGGTAGAAAAATCCCGACTAAAGGTAATCTAACCCACTTGTGGAGTATGGTTTTCCTCTTCACACACTTGTGATAGAGGCGTTGTTGACTCCTAACTACACCCTATCGGGCACTAGGGAGTTGCTAGACTGCTTGGATGTCCCATGGTAACAGTCCCATAATACACTGTATCGAATTACCTATGGTAACAACCTATATAATGCTGCACTGGATGTCCTATAGTGCTAGCTCAATCATATAGATTTTTCACTCATATATCTCCACACACACGCATTCACACATATCTTGGGTGAACTTTCACCCCCTATGATCATGCTCTTTCACAATTTTCACTACTTATACACATTTCCACAACATATATACTTTCATATCATATATGTATATATCCATTGAAATCAATAACTTTTCAAATTCATTTCACAATCTAAAGTTCATGTAAAACCATTTCAATAATAATTATGCATGAAACTCATAAATTCACAATATATTATTTGATGTTCACTTTTACATAGTTATAATAGTTAATAAACATAATAAATTATATGGTTGCCTCAACCTTTCTGTTCGATAGAAAGGGTTACCCGTGTAACTTCAACCCTATTTAAGCTCCTTTCTTGTAATTCGTGCATCACATACTAGAATTGGCATTTAGAGTTAATTCCTCTATTGATCGAAAGTTTCAATTATCACATTTAAACACTTAATCACTATCATCTACACAATTTACTCTTGATTACACGCATTATCACTGATTTTCCCTCATTTCAAGCTTTAACATTTTCTAGCAATTTCTCTCACTACTGTCTCTATAGATTGGGGGAAAATCTTGCCTATAGCTTCAAAGCTTTATCATTTTAACTCCAACCAATCACAAAGCACTAGTTTAGTTTTGAAGAACCTTTCTATTACTGTGGGGTAAGAAATTAACTCCTTAAAACTCTCAAATTCAATTTCTCACTAGTTAAAACTAAGTGAAAACAAGGTAGATTCGGAGGTTAAGGCAATACGTGACTTACCCAATAAATAACAGGTCAGAAACACCGCCTTTGCTCTTTATTTTACTTGCCCTAGTAGATCCTTTTCACTTCTCTACATCTGATCTCTTCTCTCATATTCTTCCTTTTGTTTTTCATGAGTTGGACACGTCTTATTAACCAAAGTTTTGTACCATGCGCCGCGGTGCATCCACCCCCCATTGCAGCACGTGGCACCATGAGGAAAAATCCTTACTATGCTCACACATCTACTTTGAGATTTCACTCTTCTGTTCATATCTATTCATATAACACCGTAATGAGTTAATATAATAGTTTACTACCTAGAATCCAAATTTCATATTAAATCACTAGTCCACTCTTAATCAGTGATTAATACAAGATTAGAAATTCAGGATGTTACATGCACCATGCATCGTGGCACACATATAAAATTTTGTTGTTAAACAACACATCTAATATGAACTTTCATCATATGCCATTTTCACATCCAATGTCAAATTGAGATGGTTCAAGAGTCCACATGAAACTTATTTCAAAATCTAGCTAATGACACTAGTTTCATTTAAATATGATATTTTATTTAAAAATTGGACACTTGGATGCAAACTGACTATTTTAAGTCATTTTTACTCACCCGAGCACCCCGATTGCAAACCAAATGTCATTGGCCATTTTAGGGCTTCAACCACATCTAATAGGACATTTAACACTTGATTGACAAATTATATAAAAAACATGACACCTACATACAAGTTTGATCATTAAACTACCCTTAAGCATACACGAGGGTAAAAGCACACTTTTAAACCCATTTACACATTTGGCCAAACTTCACACAATGACACGCTAAACATATATATCTACATATGCTCTATTAATTGTACTGTAGCCCTCATTTACTAAAGTAACTTCAAACACACATACACATACTACAAAGCTAGGTAACATAAATACACATAGGCACAATATCATCTTTGCATGCATATAGTCCTATGGCAACTTATATATAAGATATTATCCATGCAATAAGTTCATTACACCAACCCTAATGGGCTAATAAGAGATTTACTATTCTTAACTCGATTCTTTCCCTTTCAAGCTACTAATGTTAGATCCTGTAAACATATTAATAACCCCGAGTGATATAAAAATCTTAACAATCAAGATAATTCATCAAATGTTATTAACAAGATTAATTCTAAATAAGTAAACAAAACTATATTGTTTTTGAAATCTATAAACTTTACACCTATAAACATGTATACAAAAATTTATAATGATTTTTCATAAAAATAATATCATACTTGCATGATCATCTATCCACTAAACCTTCAAGCTCCCTAATTGAACCAATAGACTCTATTAGATCAATTACATATTGATCCGAGCACACCTTTGATGGTAGAAACACCTGGCCAATAGTATTGTATCTCACTTTTAGATTATGAATTCCCCCTTTCACACACAAATGAGAGGGGTGCTATTGACTCCAAATCGCACCCTTTTAGACATTAGAGAGTTGCTAGATTATTTGGATATCTTATAATAATAGTCCTAAAATAATACCACACAAGATGTCTTATGGTGCCAGCCCAACCATATGGATTCTTATCACACACATCTCCACACACTTAAGGTGAACTTCCACCATCTAATATGGTCATGCCACTTTTACACACAAATAATCACACTTGCACATTTTCACACAATTATAAACTTACATATTACATTTCCCTTTTTGACATTATTTCCATACATTTTAGGATCATATTCTTGCATTATTTATTTCTTGGAGGACTAATTCTTGCATAATTAGGAATTTCTAGGTCTTGAAAATCATTTAGGGTTCATTCTTGGGCATTATGGTCATTTTGACAATTTTTGGGCATTTTTGAGACATTAGCTTAGTTTATATCTTTTGTCTTCCTAATATCAGTGGAATAAGTTTGAGATTTAAATTTATTCTAGGTTGTAAAGAGACATTAAAAGAAATAAGTCATTGGATGTTCCAAGTCAAAAATATTAATACTAGGCTATCATATTTTATAACCTAGGAACTTGAAAATGGCACTGTATTTTACAATTGGCTTTAAGTTATGATTTGAAATTTTGCACACATGCTTTGATCACTCTTATGTGTATAATTGCATATGAAAACAGGGATTTGGATGAAGATTAAATGGTTAAAAGATTGAATCATAAGACAAACTGTAAAGCAAGAAGACCTTAGAGTGATACATACAAGAGTTAATTCAAAGAGCTTCTAATAACTCTAAACCATAAGAATTTTGAACAAGCAGCCCCTTAATCACCCTATCATCATAATTTTAGAAGCATTAAGGAGTTTTGATCAAGGGTGGAAGCTCCATGAAGAACTGTAAATGCACTCAAATTAATCTAGCTTGATTAGTTGTTACATTCATGCTTTAACTCCCTAACCAAGTTGGTTAACTAATTTCATATTTATCCTTGGCTTTGATCACCTAGAACCTACTCCATTTTACTTAATTTAGACCCTCACATGTTGATTAGGAAGGCTGGACGTGAATCATAAGACTCACATGATTTCATCACTCATTCATTCTCTCACTTCACAATTCTAGATCTACCTTCATTTCTTTTTCTCTCATTCTCTTTACTTTCAGTCATCATTCTCCTCATCTAAATCAAATTTTAAAGCTATAGAAGCCGTTTAGGAGGAATTTGTACATGAATTATGAAGAGAATCACCATGAATAGCTAGATCTTCTCAACGCTCTTTAAGGAGATGAAGCCTATGCTTTATTTTTTTTAATTTTGCTTTTCATTTCATTTTTATTGTGATTCTTCTCATCTTCTTCTTTTATTCTTTAATTTGATTTCTTGATGATTCAATCTAGGTTTTAGTTATCCATCTTGGCTAAATTTCTTATTTAAAGAATAGGATATGTACTTAATTCTTGAACTAGTTGTACACTCTAAGTGTTTGTGTTTATGCTTTAAGCTTTTAATGAATGAATACATATTTTCATTTTAATCTCTTACTATTTGGACATGCATTAGCTATTGTTTAGGTCTTAAACTTTAGTTAATATCATAATTTTGATTGGTTTAGGGTATTAAATGTGATCAAAGAAAGAGCTAGGGCTAGTTTCAAGAGCTAAGTTATCAATTAGCATAAGTCTTTAAGGCAATTGTGAAATGGTCTAATCAGTTGTGCTTAGTCCTAAAGGTCATTTAGGCATCTTTATATGTCAATTGAAGGACAAGAATAAAGTTGAATCAAGTGAGGAAGATTAGGATTATGTAGGTAAATTTATTCCTTAGAGCTACTTTAAATGCTTAGTTGAACCTATATCATTTTCCTTTTATCACTTGGTCAAAAATTCAAAATTATAAACACTTCAGACTCTTAATATCACTTGAATTCTCCTCTTCCATTAACTTGTTATGGTTTATTAATTGGTCTTAATTGCATTGCTTGCTTCTATGGGTTTAAAATGACCTAGGGTATACCCTCTTCTACATTCTAGTTTTCTTTAAACAGCTTGACATGACTTAGGGCTTTTAAAACCATAGGAAAATTTTAAAGGAGAATCAAACTCATTTGAATTCTAAAACATGCAATTTGCAAAAACATACTTACTATAATATCATAAAATATCTTATAACATTCACTTATAAATAGTTAAACTAATTAATAAGCACAATAAATTATCTAGTTACTTCAACTCTTTTGTATTTAGAAAGGTTACTCATGGCACTATTCTTTCTTGAACTCCTTTCTCACTAGACAATGCATGAACTATGCCAATTTACACAAATTTGCACTATTAGTCAAATACCAATTTGACCAAAAGTACTAATTGTCATAATCATTCACTTAACAATCTCATGTACCCATCTTAGGTTCTTATTATTCTACTAAGCCCTATTATTACTTCTAGCAATCCTAACATAACTCTTAACTAACTTTTCACCCTTTCTAACCTATTCACCTAGGCTAAATTAGGCTATAGTCTCAAAGCTTAACTATTAACTTTCAAACTAGTTACAAAACTTTAATTTAACTTTGAAGAATCTTTTTATTACTAAAGGGTAAGAAAAAATCCCTTATAACTCCCTAATTTAATTTATTTATAATCCAAATTAAGAGAAATTAGTGTAAAATTAGAGGTTAGGGCAGTACAAAATTTACTTGGCAAGCGACAAGTTAGAAATATTCCCCAGGTGGCTATGAACCTTTGCCCGAGCAGAACATCCTCACTTCTCTCTCTCATGCTCCTTCACCTCATTTCACTTCTAACCTATGTTCATACATGTTAAAGTTAAATTTCTGTGCCATGCACTGTGGCACATGAAGTATATGCCATGGCGTGTGACATAATAAAGGAAATTTCACCATGCTCGCATGCTTCACTCTTTATTGTCATTCTTTTGCCTAATCGTGTCTATTCAATAGTTTAAAGAGTCAAAACCTTAAATTTCCATTCAAAATTCTAATTATTTAATTAATCTACTAAATTACTAATTTACCTTTTAATTAGTAATTAGATTTTATATATCTTAGAATCCTATTTACAACTTCCATATGCTCTTTTTGAGGATTACTTACAAATTGACTCATAACTCCTACTACAAGGGATATATTCAGTCTTGTGTGTGATAAGTATATAGGTTTTCACACTATTTTTTGGTACTATCTCAAAATTTTTAAGATTTTTAATTTCAAATTGTAACATCTCTTCTTAAAAGAGAACAAGTAGTATTTCAAGATCTATATAGATAGGAACAAGGGAAGTCAGGGCTCATATAATATAACAAATGTAGAGATTTATGCTGATGTAGACTGGGTAGGAGCCATTCATGATAAATGCTCTACAACATGTTATTGCACATTCGTGTGAAGTAAACTAGTGACTTGGAGAAGTAAAAAATAATTAATAGTTTCAAGAAGCTTGATAGAATTTGATTATAGAGCGTTAGCTCTTAGGTTGTGAAGGTATATGGGTTGTATGACTTTTAAAGGAACATGGTATAGAAATGAAAACTCTTATCAAAATATGGTGTGATAGTATGACTGCTCTGAAAATTGCAAATAATCTTGTTCATTATGATTGGACTAAGCACGTTGAGATTGATAGGCACTTCATCAAGGAGAAAATTGAAGATAAAGTCATAGACCTAGCCTATATTCCCTTAGGAAGACAAGTTATAGATGTGATGACCAAGCCTTTGGCTAAAGCCAAGTTTGATGAAATGATAAGTAAGCTGGGACTTATCAACATCTATTCACCAGCTTGAGGGGGAGCATTTGAAGTAGGTTGTATGGCCCATAAGCCTTAGGCCCATGAATTTTACTAAACCTAACCCTAGATCTATTTGTTATTATCTTTATAGTTATTTATCAGTAGATTATTAAGGATTAGGATCAAATTTATTATTTTATTTTTATCTTCTAGATTAAAGAGGAGATTTAATATGATTGTGATCTAATTATGATATGATCTCTCTTCTTATATATGTATCGCTGCTCTTTGTGAATAAATTAATCTTCTTTTCATCCATAAACTCACACTTATTATCTTACTTTGCACACTTATATACTATATGGTTTACTAGTTGATAGGCTAAATTATTTAGTTAATGGAACTTTATAGGTGATAGCACTGGTAGGGGAAAGGAAGAGGAATTGGGTAAGGAGTAGTTGTAACATCTTGAATTTCAACTTAAGAGAAACTAGTTGCTAATTAGGGGTAAATTAATAATTAGTAGATTAATTATAGTTTTGGGTGATGGATTGATGTTTAGTATTGTTTGGCTTATGTGTTAATAGGATTGAATAGTGGAATACCAAGTTGGAATGAAATGTGCAAGTAGCAGTGATAATTGTCTCATTGTGTCATGTGCCACGACATATGCTGCATGCATTGTGATGCATGACACAGAATTTTGATAAAGCTAATGAGAAATTGAGAAAAATATCACTAAGAGGGAGAGAAGAGTTCATCTCTACTACGTCATTGATTATTTAGAGTTTAGGAGTTTACTTTAGCTAGTGACTTATTAGGTAAGTTTTGTATCACCTTGTGTTATGTTCCTACCCTAATTTGTTTAAGTCTTTTTAGTAGAGAAATTGATTTTTGGAGTTTTAAGGATTTAAAATCTAAGGAAATAGGTTGAAAAGGGCTTTTGAGTGCGAAACTAAGATTTTACGACTGGTTTGAAATTTAATGGTTGAACTTTATAGACAAAGGCTTAATTAGTCTAAATCATTAGGTTGGAAAATGGGAAAAATCAATTAACAAGTAAGAACTAGGGATGTTGTCTTTTTTTGAATAGCTTAACGGTTAATGCTATAGAAAATGGATTTAGTGAATTTGAAAGGTGTTAGTTGAATTGTTTCATTTGCTAAGGGATTTAGCTTAGCTAAATTAGCACCTTATGTGGAATGTTGAGAACTGATTAAGAAAATCTCAATGTGTAGATTGAACATCTGAGGATTGGTCATGGAAGTTGATGCAAATTAAGAAAGTTCAGTAAGAACGGTAACCCATAATAGTAAAGGTAAAAGGTATCTAGAGTAACCTTTTTATTTATTCGTTTATAAAATTATTTACAAGTATTTTATATAATTGTATGCATTTTTTTATGAATTGATAGAGTAGCAATATCATGAAAGAAATATGCATGCGGGGTGTGTGAATGATGTTTGCAATGTGTAAAAAGAGGCATATGCATTTGTATTCACGAGTGTAGCCTAGACTAGGGTAAGGGATCGTAGTCCTATTTTGTGTAAGGCTAGAAAGTCCTAAAGGTCTTGAGTGTAGAGCTTGCTCTACTAAGAAGGACCTAAGAGAATTATCTATGAGTGTAACCTAGACTAGAGTAGAGGATCGTGGTCCTAGTATATGTAAGGCTAGGAAGTCTTGAAAGTTCAAGCATTGAGTGTACTCAACTAGTGGGGACTCAAGAGACCACCCATATTAATGATACCTAGTCTAAGACAGTGGTTTAGTGGGCCCTATTTCATGTAAGGCTGGAAGTCCTAGTTCGAGTATTAAGCTTGCTCTGCTAGGGGGAACTGGGAGTGTATGAGCATAATAGTGAATGAGAATGATGTGTATATGCATATCTATATTATTTTATTAAAATGATGCTACTTTATCTCTTGTTTATGATTTTACTTGCTGACTAGTATTTAGAGTTTTTCCAAGTTATTGAAATGTATATCTTACTCAGTTACCTTTGTATATAGGTAAAGAGAGTGTAGAGGGTTGAGAAAGAAAATGAGGAAGGATTAGCTTCTTTTTAATAGTGGTATGACCACTATAGTGTAATGAATGTATAAAGATATGGTTAAATGTTTGGGTTGCCAATTAGGATGCATAAGTGCATGAGAATGTGTATATATGATTATGTTGTTTGGGAACTTACTTGTGTATGTGGTATTACATCTTGACAAGCATATCACAATGGTGAATATGTGGATAGGTATAGATGCTATCCAAGCAACTTTATATTATGTTGTATAACTTGTTCCATTCAGTATATGTGAAATTGTTGTGTGAAAATGTGTATTTATGTGAAACTTAACTAAATGGTGAGGGTTAGCCCTAAATGAGATGAATTGTGATTCTCAACCATATGGTGAAGTTTAGCCCTAAATGAGGAAGTTAGATGAACAAAAGTGAACAAGTATGTGGTTGTTTTGAATGGTTATGTGTTGTGCCTCATATAAGACCACTAATGTATAATATGGCATTAACAGGTCAAATTGTGTATATAATGTGGTATATGTGATGCAATGTGTTAATCAAGTGTATATGGTCCTTTTGAACTTAGTTCAAGGCTTAAAATAGTCTAATGAGGCAAGATGTGAGAATTGAATACTTAAGGTGCCAATTTTTGAAAGAAAAGTATCTTTTTGCACTTAGTTGTTCAATTTAAGATCGAATGATAGGATTGTATCCAAACTTATCTCATTAGATAGATTGTGTTATGAGCTTCATGCAGGTACTTGAATTACTCCAATCGAGTATCGGGTGTGAAAATATCATATGGCGAAATATCATATCAGAAATATGTGATGACAATAGAATCTGATATATGCACTATGGGGTATGGTGTGTAAGCCACAGTGCATGACACAAAACTAAGACATGTTGCTCTATGCCATATATGATGTAAGCCACTATTCATTGCCTGTTTTTTGAGATGAATTGTTTGTTTGTTTTGTTGAAAGTGAATTTGAGTTTATGCTTTCATTGGCCCTTTTATTAGAACATACTTTCTATGAAGTCAGGATCCCACATTTTAAAAATAGTTTAAGGGCTGTAGCTCTGATATTATCTTTAATATTGTAGTGTGCTGTATGTTAAGGTATGGATGTGTAAGTAAAGCCCGGGATAAAAGTCAAGACTTTACAGTGGTCACCTTACTACTTTATATTATCCTACTATTTTGAAAAAATTTATAAATGAATATATATATATATATATATATGTACTTGTATTGCCAACTAGAATTTCACGTAGTTTTTTCTTATATACTTGCATGATATGGATGATTGTTGTGTGTTGTATTTTAGCCTAGGATAAGTTTTGTGAGATGTATTAGTGATATGGGGCCAAAATATTAGTGCAAATACATGTTAGATGATATTTAACTTGTTTATATTGTGAAGTGGCCACTTTGTAGTCATTGTATGATAATTAAAGCATTTAGCCCCATTTTAATTGAAATTGGGGTGTTGATTGTTCAAATCTTAAATGAGATATGTTATTGTATAATTGTTAAATCAAGTGTTTGTCAGTCTATTGGACGTGGTTAAAGCCTTAGCTAAGGCTAATGATATTTTCTTTAGTTTTAAGACACTTGGTTGCTCTTTGATTTTTACAAGTGACCATTTTACATCTGGGTGTCTAACATTTAAATGAAATATCATTTTGAAATTAAACTAGTGCCATTAGCTAATTGACTAAGCTTTGTGAGAGTGCTTAAATCACCTTAATCAGACGTTGGATAGAGAAATGGTGCGCGTTAAAAGTTTGCCTCAGCATGCTGTCATGATAGCATAATGTGCCATAGCTTATGATGTCTATAAAAGATCAAGCACAACTACTAGGAAAAAGCTATAGCTATTAGTTAGGCTATGACACTATTTCCTTAAGCAAGCTAAGGGGCTATATCAATCACTAGTGCTATAGATTAGGATGTTAAGCCCATCAAATAATAAGGAGATGTTAGCCAAACTTTCTCCAATAATTTCCCCCTAGTGACACCTAGGGGATTCAAATCCTTGACCTTACTTTGATACCAAATGAAAGATCAACCCCAACCCCAAGTGTAACATCCTAAGTTTTAATTCGAGGTTTAATTGCTAATTAAGAGTGTAATTAGTAAATATGTAGGTTAATTTGATTAAACAAATCTTTGAATTGCTAATGGATCTTTTGGATTATTAGGCAACTCTAGGGTTGAGTTAGAAAGGAGTTGGGAGAAAATCAGGGTCAGATTGGAAGAGAATGTGTGATAGCACCTTTTGTGCCATTCGTCGTGTAACATACTAATTCTTCAATCTAGGGATTTTAAGTGATTATAAGGGTAGAATGGTAATTTCAAGTGAATTTTTGATTAATGACATTTGTGGGAGACTAATATAGTTTTTGGATACTTGAATAGCTTTAGAAAGGGGCTAGATTGAAGATTGAACGAGCCGTGGCACAGAGAGAAGCTCAATCCAAGTATGAGGCTTTCTGTTCCATGCATTGCAGCATACGTGCATAAATTTGCATATATCGTATACGTGATTAGATGGAAAATCAAAGGAAGAAAGAAAGAAAATGAGGGAGTGAAGGAGGAGGATCTTGGGACTACTAGGGCATGATCCTAAGGTCATTTTGAAGGCATTATAAGCTTGAATCATCATTGGGTAAGTTTCCTTCACCTCTCCCCTCTACCTATATTTGAATTTTCTAATACTTAGGGCATTCTGGGACTTGTTTCACTCTTGGGTAGTAGATAGACCGATGGCCTTAGATAAGGGTTTAGGGAGTTAAACTAAACCTCTAACCCTAGGTTTAAGGGTTTTATGGTGACTTGTAATTTTTTGGCTAGGGTTTGGATGAACCCTATATGGAAATTGGTAATTTTGGGACAATGTGGATAGATGAATGGTTATGTTAGAGTGTTTGGTTGTTAAATAGGATTGATAGACTAGATTGGAAGAGTTGATGTTGTTGAAAGAGGAGTTTAGGTGTTATGAGTACTTGAAATCTTGTGATTTTGGGGTTTAATTAGAGTGATGATTTATAATTATCACTTAATTGTATAGATTAAGGGTTGTTTGAGTGTTATTATGTGAGTGGAAACGTATAGAGATAATGTTAAGCTATGGTAACCCTTTTTTGTGACAAATGGGGTAAGGTAACAGAATATTTTACGCTATTGGATTATATTACTTAATTGTTTGTAAGTAGATATGTAAATTTTCTACTTGTGATTTGAAAGCATTACATATTGCAAGCTATGATTTTGTACATATGAAACAATTTCCAAATAATGATGATTGTGAAAGTCTTATATGAATTTAATGAGAATTGGATATGAATATGTATTATGTATGAGATGTGTGAGCATGATCATAATAGGAGATAGGAGTCCACTGGTAGGAAGGAGTAGTGGAAGTCTATATGGCATGTATCTCTTTAGTGCCTAGTAAGGTATGTTGTTGGAGATTGTCTCCTTACTATTCAAGTGGGATACGATATTGGAGATTGACACTGCTTAGCATCAGTAATGCCGCGTTGGAGTAACAGTACTTGATTCATGTGCGATGGAGGGAGCCCATAGTTTGAAAGTGGTTTAGGATACCTTTGGTTTAGTGATCTTGTCACTGAAGGTGAGTTCGAACCATTATGAATATGCACTAGGTCTAAGAGCCTATAGTTTCAGTTGGAGTGATATGGAGGCTCAGATGGTATAATGATCATGCTAGAGTGGAAATGAATTCTTATTACTAATAAAATCATGATGAACCATGTTAAAAGTATATTTATTTCCTAAATTAGTATTACTCCCTTATGGTTGTGCATGTTAATTGGTAGTAAATTATTCTGTTACTGAGATGCTTATCTCACCTTGTGGTTATAATTTTTAGGTGAAGGCTCTGGTACGGACAAAGGGAAGGAAGGGACAACCGAAGAGTGAAAAGCTCATTTGTATAAGCTCTTCTCCCTTGTCATTTTGGTTTTGTAACCAATATTATATACTTTATGCCAACTTAAGAGCATTCCATTTATTATGCAACCCTTGTGAGAGAATTTATGAAACGAGTGCGTATCATGACCTAGATTAAAAGTTCTTGTGATTAAATGCGTGTGAACAACCAAGATACTAGTGAAAGTAATTCATTATGATAGATTTGTGTTGGAATGACCAAAATGATATTTTTGTTGAATTTTATCCACCCCTTTGCATTATTAAGATTTGGGGGTTGAGTGGTCATTTAGTATATGAATGGTTATTTGTGTGATATGAATGGCTTGATATGTCGTGTGTGCTTTATTTAAGTTGGTCAAAGTGATTTTGGAGCTAATGGCACTAGGTTGTGGTTTTTGGACACCATTAGTTGTATTTTGAAATAAAAATAGACCACTTTTGGTTTGGGTGTCCATTTTTCTAATGGATGATTATTAGGGTGTGTGATTGGTGCCATTAATTAGAGGGCTCAATGAGCATTATGCGAACACTTGAACTGCTCAAATCAGATTCGGATGGTAAAATGACGCTTTCTAAAAATTTAGAGTGCTGTTATGATCATAAGCTCGCACCGCGGAGCAATGCACGCAAAGGGACTCATCCCTCTGTGCTATCTGCCATGGTAGGTGTGGCTTGAGCTGTGACGAATGGGCCAATTTCTAGAAAAATTCCAAACTATCTAAGTTGTTTTCAAGTGTAAATTAGTTTCCATGCTTTCATTACTTTGTTTAACTAACTGTAAACTATGGTTTGCACTCAAACAACTTTTAAAAAGGTTTTTTTATCCTAATTTTTTAAATTAGGTACTTTTAAACCCTTAGTTTGTAATAACTTTTGTTGAGGACTTAAATTAATCTTGGTTATCATATTGGTGTGTTAGAATGTTGTCCTGGGAATGTCAAGGTGAACATTACATGCCGTAGCATTTGCATGCTATGCAATGGCACATGACGCATTAAATTAGATTATAACTGCATGGATCAACATATAGGGCAAAAGAAAACTTGAGGTTTTAAGGGCCAAGGAGGATAGAAAAAGGAGGATTGTGCTAGGGTTTTGTATTCTAGATTACTGGAAGATATTTTGAACTATCATGCATTTTGGTAAGTCTTTTCTCTCTCCTCTTCACTTCTGTGCCTAGGAGATTCTTGAGGATAAAGAGCGAGAGAGAGAGAGAGAGAGGAGTGATTGGTTTTGTAAAGGCTAGGAATTCATTCTCTAGGTGATGCATATGGTCCATAAAGCTTAATCTAAGTTCTTGAACAAAAGATAGGTGGTTTTTTGAGAAAACAGATGAGAGTTGAGGAGTGGACAGCTAAGCACTAATCTAATTTTAAGTTTAAAGTCTTGACATGTTGTAACATGTTGACATATGTAGTGTTATGTTGTGAATTGGATTGGTTAGGAACTAGAGGTTATGGTGAGAGCTAGTCGTGATTTTAACTAGCTGCTCTAGTGTAGTAGAAGTAAATAGGGAAAATTAGGGTGATTATATTGTGAAAGGTACTTATGTTAGTGAAAAATAATGTGTAGCATTTGTTGTTGTAGATTGAAGTATGGGATTTTATTGGAACTCAAAAGGAGACCCCAATAGTTATAAACTGTGGGTAACTCTTTTGGTGACCAAATAGTTTAATGTAACTGGATAGCTTGTATTATTTATTAGCTTATTAAGCTATATACGAGTTGTGTGCATATGGTAGATTTTGTACACAAACATACATGTTAATAAGTTAAAATGTTTTTGAAAAGAAATTAATAGCATGTGAAATTTTATACGTATTTATGTGTTGATGTAGAGATTTTGTTATGCATAAGTTAGTAGTGAATTATGTGGTGCATGTTAAGGGTGGGAGTTCATCTTAGTAGAAATGATGGAGATTAAATTCATATGGTATTGCTATTACCTTGAGATACCTAGTGCAGCTTATACACTCTTGAGTACCCAAAAGGGTATGGTGTTAGAGAATTTCTCTCTTAGTGCCCTTATGAGTGCAGAGTTGGAGACTGTACTCCTCAACATCCATTGGATATGGAGTTAGAATAACGACACCTTAATTTCTTGTAATAAGGGAGCTTGTAGGTCAAAAGTGGTTTAGAATGCCCTTAGTCGGGTAATTCTACCATAAAAAGTGAGCTCAGACTAGACATATGGTTTGGTCTTACGGAGTAGCCTACATGTTTAGTTAGGGGAACTAGAGGTTTGGATGGATTGGATCATGCATAATTTTATGGTGTTTCATGTAATATATGTTGCAGTTATAAATATGTTTATATGTAATATTTGCATGTTACTTGTTATAGATTTATTTGTTAATTAGTAATATAGATTATTCTAGTTACTGAAATTATTATCTAACTCTACAGTTTATATTTTGTAGGATTCAATACTAAGAGGGGACAAGAGAAGGAGTTGGGCAAGGATTAGCTATCTTGTCATTGTTTATTGTATAACCCAAGCTCATCTTGATTATGGGCACTTATTTGTATATATAGCAAATTTTGAGTTGCCAACTAGGAATGCATTATGTATTTTTGCATGTGCACTTGTATGATGGCATTTAATATTGTATTTTAGCCTAAATACGATTATCTGGTGAACTATGGTGAAAATTTATGGTGATATTGCTTTTATGTATTAAAATAAATGTCATACATATGTATGTGGTTAGTAATGAGATGATTTGGCCATTGGATGTGCACTTGTATTTTTGATGACAAATGGTCATGTTGTGAACTTAATGACTAGAATGAACAAATCTTACAATTATAGATGTAATTAGTCAATCAGGTATTAATCAATCCATTAGACTTGATTCAAGGCCTAAAAGTACTTAATAGCACAAAGGTGTGAATTTGATCACTTAAATGCTAGAAAAATGGTTTTAAACTGATTTATGCATCCGGGTGTTTAAATTTTGAATGCATCATTGAATCAAAATGAAACTTGTGCAATTAGTTAGATCATTAAATTAGATTTGTATGGCATTTGAATCACTCTAATCTAACATCAAATGTGAAAATGGCGCACTTCAAAAATTTATCTAAAAAAGTTGTCATGACAACTTCAAGCTATCATGACAGGGCATGCACATCGTGGTGCATAAACAACAGATTGCAACACATGGTACAAAGCAAGGCAGGACCTGTCTATGCCATATGCCATGACAAATTGCCCTATTTTAGCAAGGTTCTTGTTTTTTATATGTAAACTTGTATTGGTTGTTTTACTTGATTCTTACGCTTCTGTTATGATTTTAAATTACTATGTTTGAGCTCAAACAACTTAGAAAAAGGGTTTATGGGATCCCTTAGACTTTAAACATGTTTTATTTTATTAATTCTTTTAAAACCCTTCTGATTGAATTATGGCTTAGTGTAACATCCTGAGTTCCTAATCTAAGAACTAATTGCTAATTAAGGTTAAATTAGTAAATTAGTTAATTAATTGGATAATTGGAATTTTTGGATGACACGTTAATGTTTTGACTGGTTATGATTTTGAATGGATAGGATGCTAGAAATTATGCCCTAGGGCCAATCATTGTACTATGCCCATTGTTATTTGATGAATTTCTCTTTTGTTATCATAACAATTGCATGTTCAATATGATAACTATATCCCTGGACAAACTATAGTGATTGTCCTAAATGTTCCTGGTCGGTCATCTTTGAAGGATCATAGATGAAACATAACTAGTATGACTTTGATTAATTACAGAGATACAAAATAAAGTCATAAGCACTTGTAAGAGTACGAGGTGCTTGATCGACTCGCTATGAGAAAGCTATATGGTACAAGTCATAAGCCTATCTCATATATAACTATGTCACTAAGCCCTTTAACCTGAGATCATCATGGATTCTTACATGATGACCACTGAATTTTGACCTAGTCAAAAGTCACCTTTGACTAAGTGATCATAAAGTTTATGATTGAATTTAGTGATATTCATGCAAAGAAATATGAGTGGTTAAGATGAAATTTGTCCCTCACATTAAGTGAGAGATATTACTGGGCCCCTTGATGAGTAAGACTGAGAAAATGTATGGCCATACTACAATGAAAAGGGTTTTTCCATTATTACGATCAGTCTACTTAGAGATCGAGAAAGTAACGGTCAGGTAAAGGATAATGGCACTTTCATGTTTTGTACTTGACCAAAATATTGTGTGACAAAAGGGATGTGATATGGTTGCGTGATAGGTTACGTTGGATCATTAATCCCCATGTGAATCAGGTAGTTGCAATGTCTTATTAGAGGCCACTTGTGACTTGTGGGCTAATAACATAATTAGCCTATTGCCAATTTCATATGGGCTTATAGGGTCGCACATAAGAACGGCTCAACTTGAGCTATAATATCCAAGTTTGTTAAATCTGGAATATGTCTAGATTCAATGAATGTAATATAAGGTGAATCAATTATATATATATATATTTGAATATTTATTTGATAAATATAGATAATATAATATATATATATATGAAATATATATGTGTATATATATATTTGTATATATATAATATAATATGTATATGTGATATATATTATATTATATTATATTATATTATGTTAGTTTTAAATTTAATTTTATATGATAGATTAAATTTAATAACTAACATGATAAGAGAGAAAATCATGTCAGTTTTATAATTTGAATTTATAACATAAATTCGAATTAGATATGATATTATGGATTAAATTTATGAGATAAATTTAATTAAATTTTCATGAGCTTTTAAGTGGAAGACAAAAACCCTTATCTATATACTATATATAGATAAGGACGTCCTTATGAAGGGAGAGAGAGTTAGAAAAATTCTAACGGCAAAAACACTCGAAGATCCACGAAACACCCTATAGAAAGGAAAATTAACGTTCAAAGAAGAACGGAGATGCTGCGATTATTGGAATGTTATTCGAGTTAGAGAGCTGTTCATGTAGATACAGGTAGAGGAAGCAGATCTACATTGTCAACTCTTGAGATCCAAATGTACGCCAACTTTAAAGAATTAAAAAGATAACTCTTCTATCCACCTTGATTTAAACAAGTTTGTTCAGTCCATATCAGGATAGGGACATTAAAATTTTAATCTTCTACTGCGCTTCCCTATCCAACATAGGATGGCATGGAAGAATGACGTTTCAAAGAAAAGCATGCAAGCGACGGTGAAATTTTCCTTACTATGCCAGATACCACAACATACGCTTCATGCGCAATAGCACATGGCATAGAAAGCTGACTTTAAAAACATGGAATAGCTCGTGGAAGGAGAAAGGAAAAGGAGAAAGAGACAAGAGAGGAGGAGGAGAGAATGACTCTGTTACGATATGAAATCTTAGAGTCTTGGGAGATATTTCTAACCTGTTGCTTATTGGTTAAGTTTTTATTGCCCTAACCTCTTATTCTACCATAATTTCTCTTAGTTTAGGCTATAAAGGAATTGAATCAGGGGCCTTTAAGGGGTTGATTTCTTACCTTTTTGTAGTAAAATAATTCTTGTAACATCCTGAATTTCTTAATCCTAAGTTTAGAGGTAAATCAAGGGTGAAGTGAAAATTAAAGTAGGATTAGAGATTTGAATGATTAATTGGCATTTTGACTCATTGGTGTGTTGTATGAATAGATGAGTGATAGGAGTGCATTTCGAGTTGAAGCAAGTATGTATGGTGAGAATAAATCTTACTGTGCCATGTGCCGTGACTCGTGCTTCGTGCACCGCTGCATATGGACTAAAATTTTCCTTCATAAGTCATGAATTTTAAAAATTTTTAGAAGAGATAATTTGAGAAACACACGAAATAGAGAGAGGAGAAGGGCTGAGAAGATATGTCAAGTCATTTTGGATCAGTGGAAGGTGATTAAGATCGATAATTTGCTAGGTAAGCTATATATAACTCTCACCTTTCATTCTACACAAATTTCTCTGAAAATAAGTTATAGGGAAATTGAATTGGTGGAATTTGAGGGGTTTAATTCTTGCCCAATAGTAATAAAAAGGTTCTTAGAAGTTAAATTAGAGCTTTGTGACTGGTTTAGAGCTGAATAGTAGAGCTTTAAACCCAGAGGCTCAACTTTGGGTCTTTAGAGAGAGAAAGGGCAAAATCTGTCTTGAGTGAAATAAGACTGGTTGAGGTGATGTAAAGTAGTAATTAGGTAGTTATGGACTTAGAATGGATAAATGAAAAAAAATTTATGGATGAATATAGCCCTAAATAGTAAAAAATGAGTTTTTGGTCAAAATAGGCCAAATGACTAAAATGTACCAAATGTGTTTAGATTGGCATATTGAGTAAGTAAGTAGAGAAAGGAAGCTTGAGATAAGCTTGTATGATAGTTGAAATCCACGAGTAACCTTTCTAGTGACAGAAGGGTTGAGGTAATTAAATAACTCCCTTTGTTTGACTGTTTATTGTAACTATATGCTAGTATGCTATGTAATGCATGAACTGGTTTTGAATTGAGCATGTTTTATGGCATTGAGTGATTGTGTGTGTAAAATGACTTTTGGTTGAAATGAGCATTAAGATTGTGTTTTATGATGTAAAGTGATATATATATGTATGTATGTTATGTATAAGAAAAAAAGTAAATTATGAAAAGGTAACCTTAAATGGTTCAAGAAAGTATGATCTGAGTGGTGGGAGTTCATTTGAGTATAGGGGATGATAAAGACCATATGGCAAGGTTTCCTTGGTACCCTATTAGCGTGCGGTGTTAGAAATAATTCTCCTTAATACCTTAAAAGGTGCTATGTAGAGAAGATCTCCTAAGTGCCTATTAAGGTACTATTTTAAAGATGAGAGATTCCTTAGTATCTTTGTGATATGGGTGGGAGTCAATGACGCCCCATTGTGTGTATTGGGGGAAAACCATAGTTCATATTGCGTGTTCGAACATCTTTGGTCGGGTGATTCTATTACTGTAAGTGAGCTCAAGACTAATGAGAGTGTATATTAGTCTGAGATGAGCCTATAGTTTTATGTCGGGGTGATTTGGAGGACTGGTTGGTAGAGATCATGCTAGTATTTTTTAGATATAATGAAATATTTTGAGATAGTATGGAATCTTTTAGGATTAATGGAAAGTGAAATATGAAATGTGATATGATGTAAATACTACTTTATGAGGCTTTAATGGTATGCTAAATTTACTTTCATATTGTTACATGTGATAATCAATAGGAGTGAGTTATTCTGTTACTGAGATTTTTATCTCATCTCGTGGTTATGTGTTTACAGGACTGGGAAGTGAGCAAGCCAAGGGAAGAGAGTTTGGACTGGCTTGAGTAGAGAAGCCATATACTCTGAGGTTGTGTAATAAACTGAATTGAAAGATTGTATATATAAGTGTCTATAGGTTGCCATAGGGTTGCATGCATGTATTGAATTGAGTTTTTGTGACATCAAGCCCGATTATGTGTATATGTGTTGTTTAAGACAAAAGGGATTTGATATGAGTATGTTTGTGTTGCAATGATTATGTGTTGGTGAATTTTAAGTCAAAAGCCAAAATTATGATGACATGAGTAATTTAAGGGCTAAGATTGTATTATAAATATGATTGCATATATTTGTATATGATTGAGTTAAAAAGTAGCCAAGTTGGCTATGTGTGCCAAGAAATGGCATAGTTTGTGAAATTTGTAAATTGTGAAAATTGGCCATAGAGGGTCAAATTTTGATATATGATTATGATTGTGATTAATTGTGGTTAATTAGGAGTGTTAGATCTTTTTAGACTTAGTTCAAGGCCTAGTATGGTCTAATGAGAGAAAGGAATTGATTTGAGCACTTGGGTGTGCCAAATTTTTAGAAAAAGCAACTTTTTGCACCCAAGTATTCAAATTTTGATCGGATTGTTAGATCGTGTCCAATCCTGCCTTATTAGTTAGTATATGAGCTAAGCTTCATGTAGGTCCTTGAATCACTCTAATCGAATGTCGTATACGAAAATGGTGCACATTGGAAGTTCATCATTTTATGCAAATGAGAGAGGAATGTTGGTGGATTATGTCTACTGTGTATTTGGAAAGTGTATGATTTATTTCCACTGTGTTTTCTCTGATTGAATTGTGATTTAATTGATTTTATAAAATAAGTCTTCGCCTAAAGCTTTTGAAATAAATTTGATTATTGTGAATGATGTGAGTTAATGGTAACACCGTAGTCTTCTCTTATATTAAGTGGATGTATGAGAGGAGGTTACAATTCTTGAGAATCAAACTAATATTATGTGACTAGTTTGAGAATAAACGGTTAAGCATTAAGGCTATAGTCTTAATTTAGCCCTAAGTTAATAAATTTGAAAGGGGTGAAGTTTATTGTGGAGTGTGTCAAACCTAATAGAAGTGAGAGAAAGGCTAGAGAAAGTAGTTAAGGCTTAAAATTTTTTTAAGTAAAAGGAAGTAAACTATTAATTATGAATAACAATGATAATTTATACTTGTAGTCAAGTTGGTAATTGGGTAATAATGCTAATTTTGTGTAGGTTGACGCACTACATGTGCAACTTGAGGTAATGAAAGCAAGTTTACACGACAAAGCCACAGGTAACCTTTCTAGTACATAAGGGTTAAGGTAATTAAATGATTGACTTTGTTTGATTAATCAATTTAACTATTTATAAGTAATAATATGATTCAATATATGTTTTTAGTCATTTGCATGATTTAGGAAATTTGCATAAATTGCATTAAATTGAACAAAATTTATAAAGGTACATATATATGTAAATATGGGTAGATATATATATATATATATGTTTATATGGTTTATGTTAAGAAAAGTGAGTATGATCATATTAAGGGTAAAAGTTCACCTATAGGGAGGAGTAGTAGAAGACCATATGGCATATATTCTCGTAAGTGCTTGATAAGATGCAATGTTGGAGAATTCTTTTCCTTAGTAGCTAAATAGGTATGGTGTTAGAGATTTCTCTCTTGAGTGCCCATATAGGTATAGTGTTGGAAATTTATGCTCCGTAGTATCTGCATGATGCAGTGGTGAAGTAATGCCACCCTAATCATATGTGTAATAAGGGAAAAGTCCAAAAGTGGGGCAGAACACCTTTAGTCAATTAATTCTACTACCATGGGTGTGCTCAGATCAATGCATGTATGATTAGTCCAATAGGGTTTATGGATTCAGTCGAGCTAATAAGGAGGATGAGATGATAAAATGATCATGGTAGTATGTGAAAATGATTTAAGTAAAATGGTTTTATTTTTATAAAATTAAGGGTTTACTTGATTATAGTTATTCCTATTAATTGATACATGTGAGTTATTATATTACTGAGATGTTTATCTCATCTTATGGTTTCAATTTTTAAAGGTTTTGATAGTGAGAGGAACAAGGGGAAAGATTCAAGCTAGGCATAGAAGTGGATAGCGCCATGCTATTGGAGTCTTATGTAATGAATTTGTATTGTAAATGTTTGATCTTTTACATTGCCATAGGATTGCATTATCATGTATTGTTTTGCTTATATGGTAATTATATGTATCTTAGCCTTAGGGTCTATTTGGTTCAAGGGGAGGGGAGGGGAAATTTTTAAAATTTCCCCTCCCCCCTAACCAAACACACCCTTAGTGTGTGTAGATGTGTAAATATGGTGAATGATAACATAGAGGGCTAAGATAGTGGTACAAATATATTGCATGCATGAAAGTGGTGAATATGTGAGAATTTTGCAGGGAATGTATAGATGAGTGAAATTGTGAAAAAATAGGCCATTTTGTGTGTGAAAAAAGGGTAATTTGATGGCCAAATTTGTGTAAATGTGTGAATTTGATGATATAATTGCTTAGTCAGGTGCAATATGTCCTATTAGATGTGGTCAAGCCCTTAAAGGTGGCTAATGACATGTGGTTGGATTTGGAACACTTGAGTTGGGTGATAATGATATAAAGTGGTCATTTTGAATTTAGTGTCCAATTTTCAAATGGAACATGGGATTAAAATGAAACCTATGTCATTAGTTAGGTTATTTGATGAGCTTGGTGTGGGTACTTGAACCACTCCAATCAGACATCATATGAAGAAATGACATATATTGGAAGTTCATATCAATAAGCTATCATTGCTAGTAGAAACTGATACGCACAATCTAGCGTATGGTGCATATGCCACGACACATGTCATAAAGCGTGATCTTATGGCTCTATATCTCATATTGCGACATACGGCCCTGCTTATTGGAAAATGATATTTTGCACCTATTTATTTCTCATTTGACATTTACGAAAAATGTGATTTCTGTTGAGCATTGTTTTATGTAACATTATGAATTTTTTAATCCTGTAATTAGCTGTTAATCATGGATAAAGTGTAATTAGTAAAGGATTATAGATTTTAATAATTAGTTGATGATTTGTGTCTTTAGGATATTAAATCTACGGGTGAGAGGTTTGTGTTTTAAGTCGAAGCAAGTGTACTAATGAGAATTATTCTCATTGTGCTACGTACTGTGTTTGGTGCTACATGCACCCGGTGTATGGTGTAATATCCTAAAGCTTCAAATCTAGAAAAATGGATTAATTAAGGGAAAAATTAGTTAAAAATATGATTAATTTATTTAATTATGTTTTTGGGTGGTTAATTGAATTTTTGGGTCATATTTGGCTCTAGATTGAGATAGGATGAAAGTCGGATCAAGTCAAGATGCATCGGGGGGAGCAAAATCAAGTTGTTACTTGCTGCATTGTAAGCCACAGCTTGCGTGGCGTGCGCTGTGGCGCACAGCACAGTAGGCAATTAGATTTTTAGAAATCATCAAAAATTGACAGATTTTAGGGTGGAAAACCTAGAGCACGAAGGGGAAAACTTTAGACACTGCTAGGGCATCAATTTAGAAGGATTTTGGAGATCATTTGAGTCTTTAAAGTCTTGGGTAAGTTTCATACCCTTCTTCTCTACCTTTTCATCTCATTTTCCATGGGATTTGGAAGAGTGAGAATTTGGTCTGATTGGATTAAGCTATGAGTCAATGTTTTGAAGGTTTCTATTGACTCTAAAGGTTTAATTTAGGTTTATTGATCTTGGATATGTGGTAATAGGAAGCTACTTTCTTGTTTGGTGAATTTTGGATCAAGCCTCAACTTGATCATAGGGTATTGAAGTGTGATAAGTTGAGATATTGAGTTTTATGTTGTGATAGAGTTAGGAAGAGACTTGAAGGGATGATGTGAACAAATTCTAATCTTGACAAGTCTATTTGTTGAGAATTTGAGTGAGAAGTGGGAGAATTGAGAGGTTATTATTAGCTAATGGTGCTTGTGTTAATTGAAAATTAACATATAGTACTTGTTAATATAGATTGTGGTGTGAGAAGACTTACCTTGATACAAGAAGAGAATTAGTACTACAAGTAACCCTTTTAGTAATAAAAGGTTGAGGTAACTAGATAATTTGCATTGTTTATTACCTTTTATAAGTTATTCTCAAGTTCTTTTTTATGATTTGTTGAGTATATATGTATAAATTCCTTAAAAGGTTAACTATTTTAGAAAATGAGTGGAGTATTGGTTTGTGAAATTCTATAATTTTAAAGTAATGGTAAGATTTGTTAGATTGGTTTAGAAAGTTATTTATGCATGGTCAAGTGGAGATATGTAGTGAAATGTGGCATATTAGAGAGTGGGAGGTCACCCAAGTGGAGATAGTGAAGATTAAGTCCATATGGCATTGCTGGCACCTTGGGACACCAGGTGCAGCATTTACTCTCCTTAGTGCTCGAAAATGGGTGCGGTGTTAGAGACTTACTCCCCTCAGTACCCAAAAGGGTGCGGAGTTGGAGACTATGCTCCTTAGCATCTATAGGATGTGGTGTTGGAGTAATGACACCCCAATTACTTGTAATAGGAGGAATTAGTAGTCCGGAAGTGGTTTAGGACACCTTAGCCGGGTAGTCCTACTATAGATGGTGAGCTTGGGGACCATACATGTGGTTTGGTTCTGTGAAATAGCCTACTGGTTCGGTCAGGAGTATTGGAGGACTGGATGGTTAGGGATCATGCATGCAAATTTGTGGTGATCTTATATGATGTGATCATGTTACTTATTTTAATACTTGTTTATAACTTGGCTTGTTAATCAATAATGTAGATTATCTTAGTTACTGAGATTTTTATCTTACCCCGTGGATTATCATTTTACAAGTTCTACCTCTGAGACTGGGCAGGGAAAGGAATTAGGCAAGGACTAGTAGATTTGCTACATCGAATAGTAATGCTCGATTTTGGTTTGAGTGGTGTACATAAACTTGTTATATAATACTATATGTTGCTAACTAGGAATGCATATCATTTTGATTAGTTGGACTTGTTTCATACTATGTTGTTGTGTATTTTAGCCCAATATTGTATATGAGGTGAATATGTGGTAATTTTTGTGGTGATAGGCTAAAATGCTAATACAAGTACAAGTAATGTTTTATCTATGTGGTGACAATGTATTTATAGTGTATTATATGACAATAGAGGCCAAATAGCATATATGATGTTAATTTGGTATTTTGGCCATATTGGGCAAAATGGCCATTAAGTGGCTAAATTTTATGTTTGGTATGTTTTTGTGTGTTTTATTGGTTACTCAAGTGTATTTTGGTCCATTGGACTTGGTTCAAGCCTCACAATGGATTAATGGTATTAGTTATGAGTTTTGTGTACTTGGATGGTTGAAAATTTCTTTAAAAAACTGACTTTTTGCATCTGAGTGTCTAAAGTTCTCATACATTATTGGATCGTAATGAAACTTGTATTATTAGTTAGCTTATTGAATAAGCTTTGTGTGGGCGCTTGAATCATTCCAATCGAACATCGGATGTGAAAATGGTACGCGTTCGAAGTTCATCCAGAAAAGTTGTCATGACAGCATTGGACAGGTGCGCCGTGGTACACGTTACAGTGAGAAAATTTGGCATTCTGTGCCACATGCCACGGCGTACGGACCACGAGCCGTGGCGCATAGACCAAAACACTTAAAAATGACATTTTTGGCCCTATTTTAAAGTGGTTGGCTTCCCAAATTTTTTTCATGCTTCCAATACCTTATAAATCATTAAGTTTGAGCTCAAACTATCAATTTAAAGGGTTTGTATGGGATCCCAAGTATTCCTCAATTATTTTTAAATTATTAGTTTTAACCCTTTTATGGATAATGTGAGCTTAGGAGCAATCTTTGCTCCTAATTATGATTGTTTGTTATGATTGTGTGGTGAATTTTGGTAATGTCAAGGTGGATATTATATATAGACTAGAAAATGACCCCATAAGTTGTGAAATCTAGGTGAATTTTAGAGAGAGAAATAAAAAAATGTATAAAACGAAAGGAGAGGATGCTAAGTTGTATTAGGGCAAGCCATTTTGGAGTATTAGAAGGCACTTCTAATTAGTAACTTATCGAGTAAGCTTTGTATAACTCTTACCTTCTATTCTACCCAAATTTATTTGAATATGAATTATAGAGAAATTACATTGGTGAAATTTAAAGGGTTTAATTCTTACTTGGTAGTAATTAAAAGGTTCTTGGGAGTTAAACTAGAGCTTTGCGACTGGTTTAGAGTTGAATGATAGAGCTTTAAACCCGTAGGAACAATTTGGCCCTAATTCATTAAAATTTTGGGGTGAAAATCATGTTTGGGTAAAATGAGAATAGTTGAGGTGCTGTAAAATGGTAATTGAGTAGTAATGGACGTAGAACGGATGAATGAAAAAGAGTATACGGCTAAATATAGCCATAAGTAGTAATTATGTACTTTTGATCAAATTGGACCAATTGACTAAATTGTGTCAATTGTATTTAGATTGACAAATTATGTATGTGAGTTAAGAAACGAAGCTTGTGACGAGCTGTAATGATAGTTAAAATCCACGAGTAACCTTTCTAGTGATTGAAGGGTTGAGGTAATCAAATTGTAATTGTGTGTGAGCATGCTATGTAGTACATGAAATGGTTTTCAACTAAGCATGATCTATGGCATCTTGTGAATGTTGCATGAAATGGATTTTGATTCAATAGAAGTATTGAAAAATGTGATTTCATATGTTATATATGTATATATATGCTATGTATTGGACAATGTGTGTACTGTGAATATGGAACCTATGATTGATTTGGAAAGCATAGTAATAGGGATGGGAGTTTACCCATATGGTGTGTGGTGATAAGACCATATGGCATATTCTCCTTAGTGCCCGATGGAGTGCGGTGTTATAGAATTATACCTCCTCAATGCCCTTTAAGGTGTGGTATTAGAGATGATCTTCTTAGTGTCTATTGAGGTGTAGTGTTAGAGATTTAGACACCCCATTGTGTGTATTGGGGAAAACCATAGTTCAAAATTGAGGTAGAACACCTTTGGCTGACTAATTCTACTATTAAAGGTGAGCTCAGGGCTAATAAGAGTGTATATTGGTCCAATAAGAACCTATGGTTTCAAGTTAGGGTGATTTGGAGGTTCAGTCAGTAGTGATCATGCTATATATGCTGTATAAGTGGAAAAGTGGTGACTATAGTGGTAAAAGTGATTAAATAATTGGTATAAGAGATGGGATGTTTTATGTTGATGAATTTGGAATGGAACATATATATATACATATATATATGTTATGTTTGCAACATATGTATATATTATGTTTAATGGTATATTATGTTATGCTTTCATATGGTTGCATGGAATAGTTAGCAATAGTGAGTTATTCTATTATTAAGATTATTATCTCACCTCATGGTTATATTTCTACAAGATAAAGCAATGATCAAAGAAAGGAAAAAGAGTCTGGACTAGCTTAGTGTTATTGAAGCCGTGTGAACTCAAACTATTATGCAATGAACTAAAAGCTTGAGTATACGTAAATAAGTTGCCATATGAGATTGCATGCATGTTTGAGTTGTGTTTTAGTTAAACATGTAGAGATTTATGGTGATAGTGATAAATCTTAGCCTATATGTAAAATTATGATTAAATGAGTAATTTAGGACTAAAATTGAGTTTTGATTATGTTATGAATGTGGATATATGTAAATTTATGATAAGAAGGGATAAGTGGGCCAATTTATGTTAAGTAGTGAAATTTTGATATACGAGTATTGATGGATAGGGAGGCACAATGAAAGATTAAAATTTTAACGTCTCTATCCTGATATGGACCGAACGAACTCATTTAAGTTAAAGTAGATAGAAGAGTTACCTTTTTTTAATTCTTTGAAGTTGACACATGTTTGTATCTCAAGAGCTAACAACATAGATATGCTCCCTCTATCGATATCCATACGAACAGCTCTCTAACTTGAATAGCATGCTAACGCTCTCAACATCCATTCTTCTTTAAATGTTAATGTTCTTTTCTATAGGGTGTTTCATGGCTCTCAGAGTGTTTTTGCCATCAAAAATTTTCTAACTCTCTCTCTACCTTCATAAGAACGTGCTTATCTATATATAATATATAGATAAGGGTTTTTATCTTCCACTTAAAAGCTCACAAAAATTTAATTAAATCTATCTCATAAATTTAATCCATAATATCATAACTAATTTGAATTTATCTTATAAATTCAAATTATAAAACTGACATGATATTCTCTCTTATCATGTTAGTTATTAAATTTAATCTATCATATAAATTAAATTTAAAACTAATATAAGATAATATAATATAACATAATATAATATAATATATATCACATATACATATTATATTAGATATATATACACGAATATATATAGACACACATATATATTTCACATATATATATATATATATATATATTATCTATATTTAATTTTATATCTTATATACATATTATATATATATATATATATCTGATATATATACACATATGGATATATATATATATATATTTCAAAAATATATATATGTATAATTATATTTTATATTTTATATTTTATATAAATATATATATATAAATATTTATCAAATAAATATTCAAATATATATATAAAGTTCATTCACCCTATATTACATTCATTAAATTTAGACATATTTCAAATTTAATGAACTTGAACATTATAGCTCGAGTTGGACCGTTCTTGTGTGCGACCCTGTAGGCCCATATGAAATTGGCAGTGGGCTAATTATGCTATTAACCCACAAGTTATAAGTGAACTTTAGCAAGACATTGCAACTACCTAATTCACATGGGGATCGATGATCCATTGCAACCTATCATGCAGCCATATCATATTCCTTTTGTCACGCGATATTTCAGTCAAGTATGAGACATGGAATTGTCATTCTCCTTTACCTGACCATTACTTTCTCAATCTTTTAGTAGACTGACAATAGCAATAGAAAAACCCGTTCCATTGTAGCATGGCTATACATTTTCTCAGTCTTACTTATCAAGGGGACCAGTCATATCTCTCACTTAATGTGAGGGATAAATTCTATCTTGACTACTCATATTCCTCTGCATGAAAATATCACTAAACTCAATCATAGCCTTTATGATCACCTGGTCAAGGGTGACTTTTAACTTGGTTAAAGTTCAGTGGTCATCATGTAGGAATCCATGATGATCTCAAGTAAAAGGGCTTAGTAATATAGTTACATATGAGATAAGCTTATGACTTGTACCATGCAACTTTCTCATAGTGAGTTAGTCCAGCACCTTGTACTCTTACAAGTACGTATGACTTTAATTTGTATCTCTAAAATTAATCAAAGTCATACTAGTCTTGTTTCATCTATGATCCCCTTAAAGATAATCGACCAGGGATATTTAGGACAATCACTATTGTTTGTCCAGGGATATAGTTATCATATTGAACATGCAATTGTTATGATAATAAAAGAGAAATTTATTAAATAAAAATGTACATAGTACAATGATTGGCCCTAAGGCACAATTTCCAACAAGTATATATGTGATGAAATATGATTAATTAGGTGTGTTAGGTCCTTTTAGACTTGGTTCAAGGCCTAAAATGATTTAATGAGGCTAAAAGATCAATTTGAGCGATTCAGTGCGCAAATTTTTGTGAAAAAGTGACTTTTTATACCCAAATGTCAAAATTTTGATCAAACTATTAGATCGTGTATAAACTTATTTAGCTAGCTTATAATTTAAACTTCATGTGAGCGCTTAAATCATTCCAATCAAATGTCATATGTGAAAATGGTGTATGCTAAAAGTTTATCATTTTTGCTATCAAATAATGGCAGAAAATCTAGACTAGTGCATCATTGTGTATGGCATCTCACGCCACAGTGCATGACACAGAAGGTCAGGCGTGTGGCACTGTGTTACATACCACAGTGCATATATTGCACGCCGTAGTGCATGGCCTATATTCCAACATGATTTTATAGTTTTTAAAGCATGCAATGGTTTATATAAATGCATGTGACTTGCTTCTGCTATGTAATTCTCTAATGTGTTAGGATTTTGATGATTTTGCAAAATGAGTCTTGGGCCCAAGATTTTTAAATAAAGTTTTTGATTTATTTGGAGATTCAAGTATGGCGATTTAGTTAATCTTCTCTTATATCTGGCAAATATGGAGGAAGGTTACATTTTAGTATTAGTTTCTCAAGTTTCAAGACTTGATTATGGTGATTCTCTTATGCATTCATTCTAAATGGTATATGGCAACTTTTTGTTCATTACATGACTCTTTCCCTGATGTCTTTTGTATTTCTTATTTTTGTCCTTAAGAGGGGAGAAAATAGTACAGTATGAGAAGAGACACTCATGTTAGAAGTGTTGTGTCTAGGCCGGTAGTTAAGGAAGAATGGGAGCTGGAAGTTTAATCGATTCGACCACAAAGAGATAGACTGGATGAGCTACTTGAGGAGCTCAGAGACATGGTGGTAGATATAAGGCATATAGTTTGGGATCATAACATGATCCTGAGAGGAAGAGAGCATGAAGAGAGTTGATGCTCAAGATATTCCAGTACATGAGGAAGCATAGAGTAGATCTAGACCATCTCAAGGTTCAAGTAGCAGGCAAGAGATTCTTGGATTGATCCATCAATTGATTATGTTTGAAAGACTTTTATTTGGTTCCACCCACCGTCTTTTGATGGAAGTATGAGAGAGAGGGAAGCAGAACTTTAGGTTGAGTGGTTAGAGACCATCTTTGAAGTGATGATCTGCACCCCTAAGCAAAAGTTTGTTCTAGCCATAATGTAGCTGGTTAGTGCTACTAAAAGGTAGTAGGAGTCTGTGAGGCATTATTTGATTTCGGTGCCCTACATTCTTGCGTCTGAGGAGTATGGATAGAATGAGTTTATCTTTGTAAGAAGTGCCTATGCTTATTAGAATGATGACACCTTATGGATCGTCTAGTATTACATGTAAAGCATGTCAAGGTATGGAAATTTGATTTGAGGATAGAATGTCCAAGATCGATCTAATTTTATATTCCTATGAAAGGAATAGATGTGATTATTGGCATGGATTGGCTAGCAGTGAACAATGCTATGCTTGATTATGCTAAAAAGGTGATTTTATTGTTGGTATTGTTTGCAACAATAACTATTTCTGAGTAGCCTAAGTGCTTATCAGTAGTTAATGCCAAGAAGTTAGCATGGCGAAGTTATGATGTGTATATGGTATTATTTGCCTCCAATACTATGTATGATGGTGGAATTGAGAAGATTGGGGTAGTAAATGAGTTTCTTGAGGTATTTTCAAATGAAGTAATGAGATTACCTCCTAAAAGGGAAATAGAGTTTTCAATCGAGTTAGTTCCTAGAACTGAACCGATATCAAAGGCCCCGTATAGAATGTCGTGATTAGAATTGGCTTAGTTAAAGAAGCAAATTGAAGTCTTGCTAGACAAAAGGTTCATTAGACCAAGTGTATTACCCTGTGGTCACTAGTGTTGTTTTAAGGAACAAGGATGGTAGTCTGCGTCTTTGCATAGATTACCAACAGTTTAATAAGGTAACTGTGAAAAACAAGTATCCTTTGCCAAGGATAGATAATCTTTTAGATCAATTGGCTAGTGCCTTAATCTTTTCTAAGATAGATTTGAGGTCAGGGTATTGGATAGGGAGGCGCAGTGGAAGATTAAACTTTTAAATTCCCTATCCTGATTTGGATCGAACGAAATCGTTTAAGTCAAGGGGGGAAGAACAAATACATTTTTTTCATGCTTCACGTGCGTTCTCTTAAGAGTTTGGATTTCAAGAGCTAACAACGTAGATCTACTCCCTTTACCAGTATCCCCATGAATAGTTATCTAACTCAAACAGCATGTTAGCACTCTTAGCGTCCGTTCTTCTTTGAATGTTGTCTCTAGGGAATTTTGTGGCTCTTAAAGTATTTGGTTGTCAAAATTTTTCTAGTTTTTTTTTTTTTTGCACGTCCCCTTGTATCTATTATATATGGATTATGGTTTTTTCCTTCCTCTTGAAGAGCCAACCAAAATTTAAATTAAATTTATCTCATAAATAAAATTTAAAATATCATATCTAATTTGAATTTACTATATAAATTCTAACTACAAAACTGATATGATATTCTTTCATATCATGTTAGTTATTAAATTTAATATATCATATAAAATTAAATTCAAAACTAACACAATATAATATATATATATATATATATTTATATGAAATACAAAATTCAAAATATAATTATATATTGATATATATTTTTTCAAAATATATATATTCACGTGTGTGTATGATATATATATATATATATAAGTGTATATGATATATAAAATTAAATATATACTCCCTCCATTAAAAAATGTAAGGTATTTTTAACAGAATCTCATCCCCCAATAAAGTAGACGTTTACTTTCAAACTAACCTTATCTTTTCATATTTATCCCTATCAAACACCCTACAATAAATATAAAGTCATTATCAATAGGGACACTTTTGGAAAAAAGGCAATGATAACACCTCAAAAGATTAAAAATGTCTTACATTTTTGAATATCTAAATTTTCAAAAAATGTCTTTCATTTTTTTAATGGAGGGAGTATATAATATATATATATATATATTTGAAATATATATGTGTATATATATTCATATATATAAATAATATAATATGTCTATGTGATATATATTATATATATACACGAATATATATATATATACACATGTATATTTTAAAAACATATATATATATTATTTAATATATATGATATATATTTACACACACACAGAGAGCACACACACATATCAAATACACACACATATGAACATATATATTTCAGAAATATATATATATATATAATTATATTTTAAATTTTATATTTCATATAAATATATATATAAATATTTATCAAATAAATATTCAAATATATATATATATATATAATTTATTCATTCTATATTACATTTATTGAATATAGACATATTCCAGATTCAATAAACTTGGACATTATAGTTCGAGTTGGGCTGTTCTTGTGTATGACACTGTAGGCTCATGTGAAGTTGGCAGTAGACTAATTACACTATTAGCCCACAAGTCATAACTGACCTCTAGCAAGACATTGCAACTACCTAACTCATATAGGGATTAATGATCTGATGTAACATATTATGTAAGTGTATCATATCTTTTTTGTCACACAATATTTTGATCAAGTATGAGACATGGTATTGTCATTCTCCTTTACCTGACCATTACTTTCTCGATCTTTGAGTGGACTGATTATAGTAATGAAAAAACCCCTTCCATTGTAGTATGGCCATATATTTTCTCAATCTTACTCATTGAGGGGTCCAGTAATATCTCTCACTTAATGTGAGGGACAAATTCTATCTTGACCACTCATATTCCTTTGCATGAATATCACTAAACTCAATCTAGCCTTTATGATCACCTAGTCAAAGGTTACTTTTAACTAGATCAAAGTTCAGTGGTCATCATGTAGGAATCCATAATGATCTCAAGTCAAAGGACTTAGTGATATAATTACATATGAGATAAGCTTATGACTTGTATCATGCAACTTTCTCATAGCGGGCCAGTCCAGCACTTTATACTCTTTCAAGTACCTATAACTTTGATTTATATCTCTATAATTAATTTAAGTTATGCTAGCCTTGTTTCATCTATGATCCCTTATAGATGACCGACCAAGGACATTTAGAACAATCACTATAGCTTTTCCATTGATACAATTATTGTAGTGAATATGCAATTGATATGATAATAAAAAGAAAAATTTATTAAATAACAATGTACATAATGCAATGATTGGCCCTTGGGCACAATTTCCAACATAGGGTACTATTAGTTGAGAGTCAGTGCAGTGGATGTACCTAAGACAACTTTCAGAACTCGGTATGGATAATATAAGTTTTTGATTATGCCATTTAGTTTGAACAATGTGCTTGTAGTGTTCATGAACTATATGAATCGCATATTCAGGCCGTACTTAGATCAATCTGTAGTGGTCTTTATTGACGACATACTAATCCACTTTGAAAATGAGGAGTAACATGCAAAACAATTGAGGACAATGCTCTAAGTTTTCAAAGATAAGAAGTTGTATGCCAAGCTCAGTAAGTGTGAGTTTTGGTTGAGAGAATTTTGATTTTTGGAACACATGTCTGTGAATGGGATATTTATGGATCCTTATAAGGTTGATACAGTATTAAAGCGGGAGCATCCTAGTTCAATCATGGAGATACATAGTTTTCTGAGATTAGCTGGGTATTATTGATGATTTATCCAAGGGTTTTCCCAGATAGCATCCTCTTAGACTAAGTTAACACAGAAAGATCAACCTTATGTTTAGGATGACTAGTGTGAAGTGGCATTCCAAAAGCTAAAAGAGAGATTAACTATAGTACTAGTGTTAATTATTCCTAATATGAGGTTACCTTATGAGGTATACACAAATGCATCATTGAGAGGTCTTGGTTGTGTTTTGAGGCAAGATAGTCAAGTAGTGGCATATGCATTAAGGTAGTTAAGATTGCATGAAGAGAACTTCCCTGTACATGACTTAGAGCATGCAGCGGTGGTGTTTGCTCTAAAGATTTAGAGCCTTTATCTATATGGTGCAATATTTACTGTGTTTAGTAACCATAAGAGTCTGAAATACCTGGTGGATTAGAAGGAGCTGAATATAAGACAAAGGAGAAGGATGGAACTCCTTAAGGACTATAACTTTGAATTGAAATAATATCCAAGTAAAGCAAATGTGGTTGCTGATGTTTTGAGTTGAAAGACTTTGCATGTGGTAAGTCTAATGGTGTGAGAGTACAAATTAATGGAATTATTTGTTGAGTCATAGTAGAATGCACTACTAAAGGCATTAGTTGGTGCATATTCCATAAAGGTTAGTAATGATTTTTAAAAGAAATTAAGAATGATACAATTAGAGAGTGTATTTTAAGGATTAGAGAGGAAATTAAATTGAATCAGGCTGTTGATTTTGGTTGCAATGATGATGATTTTATTGTCCACCGAGACAGGGTTTGTGTGCCTGATGATGCTGATCTGAGGAAGTTCATCCTGAGTAAAGCTCATTGTAGCAAGTACACCATCTATCTAGAAGCTACAAAGATACATCAGCACATGAGGCAGTATTAGTGGTGGCCTGGTATAAAGAGAGATGTGACTGAGTGTAACACTTACCACGAGTGTTATTAAAAAATCACACAATTCAAATAAACTAACTATGGTTAATGAGTTGATCCTAAAATCAACTTAGGAAATAAATCATTTAAATCACTAAATATATACACTATCATAAAATAAACATATAAAAAATTTAGAAAAATTTATAGATTTTACTTATAGTGCATGGAAGCAAGCTAGGCAAAAATGGGGTAAAAAGATCCTGTCATGACAGCCCTCTCGAGCTAACTTTTTAGAGGCGCCATTTTATTATCCAATCTCCAATTAAAGTAATTTTAAAACTCACACATCATTCTTAATGATTACTAATAGTGCACCAAATTTTAAAAAGATCTAATGGTCGGATTAAAAATTGGACACGTTACAAGTTTATCATTTTTGCTGTCATGATAGCACATTCAGACCAACTTCTAAAGTGCACCATTTTATCATCCGACCATTGATCAGATAAATTCTAGAGCCTACACATCACATTCAGAGGGTACTACAAGTGTACCAAATTTCTAAAAGATCCAACGGTTAGATCAAAATTTGTACATGTTGCAAATTTAGCAACTTTGTTGTCATGAGAGCATTAAATAACTATCATAACAGCACTTCTGGATCAACTTCAAAAGTGCACCATTTTTTTGTACAATGTCCAACCGAGGTAATTCTAAAGTCCATATCAAGATTATAAATTTTTTTACTTTTGACCTAAATCTCAGGAAAATCCAATGATCAAATTAAAATTTGGACACCTAGACGCAGAAGTGTGGCTTTTTGGTAAAAACTATTTTCAAAATTATCCAAATCTCATCCTAATGGTCACTAGCTTGTAGGAACACTTTGGACATATCAAATAGGACTAGGAGTACCTGTTAGAATATTTAAATGATGGAAAACCTTATACATTAAAATTTGACTATCCGGGTGCCATTTTCCAAAATGGACCCTAAACCCTCAAAATGCATAAATCACACAAGAGTGGCCAAAAACTATTCCAAATATTATATACACATCCTGCAAGGCCCACGTAGCCACTCTCTCTATCTAAGGTGTATCTTTGCCTATAGTATACCATTTGTAATGGAACCACTTTGCATTTGCTTATAGAATCACATATATATCAAAATAAATATCTGCTTATAGTAGAAACTTGGTCTACTAAATAAATCTATCAAAACCACACACTATAATCAAGTTTCCTAGCCACAAGTCTACAAGCAGACAAAAATTCATACACAAGCCATACAATCTACACATATTCACACACATATATACATACTCACATCCTATTGGTACCTTAATCCTAAATACGTTACAATAGATTTGCTCAAAAAAAGGGGTTGTAGTTCTTTACAATCCACAAACAATCCCTAGCTTTGCTCCTTTCCTTGTCCACCATTGGTTCCTTCGCCTAGGCCTAGAAATATTGAAAAGAAAGGAGTGAGACAACTACAGTTTCAATAATAGAGAAATCTACATTAATTATGACCAAGTAAGCCATAATTGAATAAATGAATAATAGATTCAACATAGTATATAATTTAGCTATTTCAAATGCATGAATGTATGACATAGGCCGGGATGGCCTTTCTTAACCAATATAATGCCCCTTGGGACTCTTTAGCTTGCAGGTAAACCTTATACTCACTTGTACCTCTACAGGAAAAAAACATAATCTAAGGCATGATCGAATTCAGCTAACCGTCTGTGCTCCTTCAACATGAATCCTGAGCAGCCGAAGCTAACTCTTTTCCAAAGCCAGCTTGACTTACTCTTCATGTGAGGGCTACCTTGTCCTAGCCACTCAATTTCACACTTCATATGTTGGATTTTCTCCCCCACTAAGAGGTGTCAAATACTCAATCTACTAACCACTTTAGTGCATGGAGCCCACAATATGAAAGGCAACACTGAGTACTAGCAATGTGCCATGAAATATTACAAGTTCACATCTCCCCATTGGTGAACTCCTATTGAGATCATGCCTTTCACTCTTGTCTACCTTTACCAAGTATTGATCACTTCAACACTCTAAGGTAGTATAACAAATATCACTCCTCCCTTAAGCGATTCCTTAACCTTTCGAAGGTACCTAACCCAATTACACTTCCTTAAGTGCAACTTCCATTCTTTATAATTTCAATGCATGCAAACAACCTCATTTTTATAAAAATAATATTGTTAAATGAATAGAAAACATATATGCACTATTATCCAAGTAATTCCCTATAAGTCCATATAAAATACAATTAATTACATTTAATCATTTAAAACATGTAATGCATGATAGCTAGTAATATTTATTCAAAAATAGCTCAAGAAAGCAATAAGAAATATAAATTTCCCTATTACCTCAACCCTTTAGTACCAAAAAGATTCCTCTCATACAAAATAGGACTTGACTTATTCTTTAACTTCTTAATAAGTTTAACCAATAATTTCCTACAACATATAAGTGATCCATATCACTTTTCATGACGAATAGCATTAATGAAGATTATAACTCTACACAACTTAGGTTAATGAACCATAATCCATTTCAATGATCCACATATTAAACCAACCATTCACATAATACCACTTAACCACGAAAACCATTTATTAGTCACCACTAGGCCAATTTTCAATTCATATAATTTTTAATCAATTAAAAACCTTCACTTAGTGTCACTAACTTTCACTATTAGCCCTTATAATGAAAACCAAACCTTAACTTAAATCTCATTGGGATCAAATAGCAAAATTATGATTAAATCAATAGGCTTAAACCATTGAGGAGCAAAACCCAACCTCCTGTAGTTTGACTTTTTCCCTAAAACTTCATTTTTCATCTAAATGCCCACTTAAAACATTAGGGCATCATGTGGAAACTCAAAACAACCTTCTAAAAAGCCAAGGAAACTAAAGCTTACAAGTATAAAGCCTTTTGAATCAAATTTTAGAAATTTTCTCCTTTAAAAATTGAAGAAAACTAAGAGGGAGGGAAGAGGATTGAAGTAGGGAAATTACCTATTCTGTAGCTGAGCTCACAATAGTCACAAAGCCTCCTAAATCCAAGCCTAACTCCCTCTCTTCCTCTTCTCTTCTTCCTCTCTTCCATCTCATTCTCTTGTTCATTTCTTTCTTTTTGTTTTCTTGTTTCCTTTTCATTTTTGCGTGCTATTTTCCTCTTAAAATTGATCTTAAAACATTTTGGGAAAAATTATAAGAAAGGACCCAACATTTTTTATTATAGCACAAAAGCCCAAGTCAACTTTGGTAATTTTCCTATAGTTAAAAATAAAAGAAAACTAAACCTTTGCTGAGTAAAATTCAAACTGTAGACCTTTATTAAATTATTCTTAATTTTAATTTAATTATAGATATTTTATTTTTTAAAATAAATCCGAGTCTTAACATTTTTAAAATGTTACACTGAGTTTGTGACTCAGTGTTTGACCTATCAAAATGTTAAAATAGAGCACCAGAGATTAATAAGGAGGTTACAACCATTGGATATCCTTAAGTAGAAATGAGATAGTATGTCCATGGATTTCATAACTGGGTTATTGAGAACTCAATTAGGGCATGATGTCATTTGGGTTATTGTCAACAGACTCATAAAATCAGCTCATGTCCTAGCAATTTGGATTAGTGATTCTCTAAAAAAGTTAATAGAGATTTGTATCTGAGTAGTTAGATTACATTTTGCTCCAAAGAGTATAGCGTTGGATTGAGATCCAAGGTTTACATCCAAGTTTTAGGGAGCTTTACAACGAGCTATGGGTATTGAATTTAGATTTAGTACAGTATATCATCCACAGACAAATGGATAGATGGAGGGACTATACAGACAAATGATATATTGAGAGCCTATGTATTGGAGTTGAAGGGTAGTTGGGACAACAATCTCCATTTGGCTGAGTTTGCTTATAATAATAGTTACCACTCCAGTATCCAAATGGCATTATATGAGGCATTATATGGGAGAAAATGTAGATTTGCTTCTTTATTGGATAGAATTAAGTGAATAGAGTATGTTAGGACCATATGTCATATGTTATGGATCAGATAACTCAAAAAATTGAGTTAATCAAGAAAAAGTTAGAAAAGTTACACAGATAAGCGTAGAAGGTTGTTAGAGTTTTTGGTAGGAGATTATTGTTTCTAACAGTTACACTAGTGATGAGAATCAGGAAGTCGATTAGAGCTAAGAAGTTGACTCCTTACTTCATGGGTCCTTTTAAGATTTTAAAGAGAATTGGGCTAGTTTCCTACAAAGTTGCTTTATCACCACAATTATTTGGTGTGCATGACGTGTTTTACATGTCACAGCTCAAGAAATACCAACCTAATCCCTCACATGTGCTAGGACTAGAGGAGATTGAGTTCCAAGAGAATCTGACCTATAAGGTTGAGCCAAAGCGAATTGTAGATGTGAAATAGAAACAGTTAAGGAATAAAACCATATGGTTAGTGAAGGTTTTCTAGCAAGACATAGCTCTACGTGATGCTACTTCAGAGAAAGAGCATAAAACGAGGCAATTGTATCCCCATCTATTTCCATAGGTATGTGTTCATGAGTTTTATGAATGTTGGGGGCAAAATTCTTAAAAGGAGGGGAGAATTGTAACATCTTGAATTTTTTTAATTCTGTTATTAGTTGTTAATAAGGGATAAAGTGATAATTAGTAAAGGATTAGAGATTTAGATGATTAGTTGATGATTTATTTCTTTGGGATGTTAAATGTATAGGTGAGAGGTTTGCGTTTTGGGTCAAAGCAAGCATGTGTGGTAAGAATTCTTCTCACTGTGCCATGATTTATGACCGGTGCTGCATGTACCACGGTGCATAGACCAAAAAGTAACCCTATAAGTAATAAAATCTGGGTAAATTTTAGAGAGAGAAATTAAAAAATGCAGTAAAGGAGAGGGGAGGAAGCTAAGTTGTACTATGGAAGCCATTTTAGAGCATTAGAAGTGTAACCTCCTCCTATATCCTCAAGGTATAGGAAAAGATTAACAGAATCACCACTATACATACCAATCAATAATCACATATTTTGTTTGAAAAGCTTTAGCCAAAGACTTGTTTGCAAAAACATCAAAACCATAGTACATCAGAGAAATAAGCAGTGGACATAAATCATATTCCTTCATCTTAATTCTTCCATGTATTAGAAACCATAAAATCATGTTAGGAATTAGGCCATGTGCCCTAACGTGTAGGGCATGCACTAAGACATATGGCACAGAGCCACATGCCCAAACTTTCCGTGTCATGCATCGTGGTGCACTAGTCTAAAATTTCTACTATCATTTTAATAGTAAAATGATGAAGTTCTAGCATACGCTGTTTTCACATACAACATTCGATTGAAGTGATTTAAATGCCTACATGAAGCTTATCTCATAAACTGGCTAATGAGATAAGTTTGGACACAATCTAAGGGTTTAATTAAAATTTAGATACTCGGCTGCAAAAAGTCACTTTTCTTAAAAATTTTGTGCACCCTAGCACTCAAATTGATCCTTTTCTATTGTTAGACCACACAAGGCCTTGAATCAAGTCTAAAAGGACCTAATATACCTGATTAACCATAATATTTCACGTACATACACTTATACCAAAATTTGACCCCTCAACACCCAATTTGTACATTTTATAAATTTTCACAATTTGCCATCACTTGGCACAACAAGCCCTACTTGGCCTTTTTCTCTATCACATATCTACACACGTCATATTTACTATTCAATAGCCCTCAATTACTCATTTCATCATAATTTCACATATGAGCTTAAGATTCACCATTATCACTATATTTTCCATATAAACTCACATAAATCTTAGCCCCTGATTTATTTCACCATATATATACACAATTGGGCTAAGATTTTCACAAAATCACTACTCAAAGCATACATATAACCTTATGGCAACTTATCTACACATATATACAAGAGATTTCAATTCATTACACAATTGTTTATGTTTACATGGCTTCAACAACTCTAAGCTGGCCTAGACTCATTTTCCTTGCCTTGATTACTACTTTGTCCTGGAAAAATGTAACCACAGGGGTGAGATAAAAATCTTAATAATGGAATAACTTACTCCTATTGACTATCACATGTAACTATATGAAAGTAAAGCATAATATATCATTTAATATGACATATCACATATTTCATTTTAAATATCACTTATATCAATCATTTCATCACTTTTACACTTATTTCACCATTATTCTCCACTTTTACAACATATAGCAATATATAGCATTATGTAGCATGATTACCACTGATTGAACCTCTAAATTACCCCGACACAAAACCATAAGCTCGCCTTAGACTAATATACACTCTCATTGGCCTTAAGCTCAACTTTAGTAGTAGAGTCACCTAATTGAAGGTGTTCTATCTCACTTCCAGACTATGGTTTCTCTCAATACACAGAAAGGGGTATTGTTGACTCTAACACCATATTACAGAGACACTAAGGAGTCTTAAATCTCTAACATTACACATCAATAGACACTAAAAAGATCTTCTCCAACACTGTACTTTAAAAGGCACTAAGGAGGAATAATTCTCTAACACCACACCCAGTCTAGCACTAAGGAGAATATGTGTAACATCCTGAACTTCTTAATCTTAAGTTTAGAGATTAATCAAGGGTAAAGTGAAAATTAAGTGGGATTAGAGATTTGGATGATTAATTGGTATTTTCACTTGTTTATGTGTTGTATGAATAGATATGGGTGATAGGAGTGTGTTTTGGGTCGAAGCAATTACGCGTGGTGAGAATAAATCTCACTGTGCCACGCACCACGGCTTGTACTGCAAGCACCGTAGTGCATAGACTAAAAAATTACTTCTTAAGTCATAAAATTAGGTGATTTTTAGAAGGAAAAATTAAGTCATTTTGGAGCAATAGAAGGTGATTCGGATCGATAACTTACTAAGTAAGCTACGTATAACTCTTACCTTCCATTCTACACAAATTTCTTTAAAAATGAGTTATAGAGAAATTGAATCGGTGAAATTTAAAGGGTTTGATTCTTGCTCGATAGTAATAAAAAGGTTCTCGAAAGTTAAATTAGAGCTTTATGACTGGTTTAGAGCGGACACTCAATTTTAGCCTTTAGAAAGAGAAAGTTAGGGTAAAATCTAATCTGAGTGAAATAAGACCAGTTGAGGTGGTGTAAAGTAGTATTGGGTAGTCATGAACCTAAAATGGATAAATGGAAAAGAATTTACAGATGAATATAGCCCTAAGTAGTAAAAAATGAGTTTTTGGTCAAAATGGACAAAATGACTAAAATGTGCCAAATTTATTCAAATTGGCATATTGGACGCGTGAGTAGAGAAAGGAAGCTTGTGATAAGCTTGTGTGATAATTAAAATCCATGGGTAACATTTTTAGTGACAGAAAGGTTGAGGTAACCGAATAACTTCCTTTGTTTGACTGTTTATTTTAACTATTTGTTAATATGCTATGTAATGCATGAAATGGTTTTGGATTGAGCATGTTTTATAGCATTGAGTGATTATTGTGTGTTAAATGGCTTTTGATTGAAATAATCATGGAAGTATGTTATGTAATGAAAAACATCATATATTGTATAAGAAAGTGTTGAATTGTGAAAAGGGAACCTTATATGGTTCAAGAAAGCATGATCTGAGTGGTGGGAGTTCACTTGAGTATAAGAGATGATAAAGACCATATGGTAAGGTTTCCTCAGTACCTTGTTAGGGTGCGGTGTTGGAAAAAATTCTCCTTAATACCTTAAAAGGTGCGGTGTTAGGGAAGATCTCTTGAATGCTTATTAAAGTACTGTGTTGGAGATGAGAGACTCCTTAGTATCTTTTTGATATGGGTTGGAGTTAATGATGCCCCATTGTGCGTATTGGGGGAAAACCATAGTCTGTATTGTGCATTAGAATATCTTTGGCCGGCTGATTCTACCACTGCAAGTAAGCTCAAGACTAATGAGAGTGTACATTGGTCTAAAATGAGCCTATAGTTTTATGTCGGGGTAATTTAAAGGTTTGGTTTATAGAGATGTTGCTAGTATTTTATGTGATATGATGAAATATCTTGAGATAACACAGAATCCTTTAGGATTGATGAAAAGCTAGAAATGAAATGATATATGTGATGTAATTACTACTTTATGAGATTTTAATGATATATTATGTTTACTTTCATATTATTGCATATGATAGTCAATAGGAGTGAGTTATTCTATTACTGAGATTTTTATCTCACCCCCACAGTTATATGTTTATAAGATCGAGAAGTGATCAGGCTAAGGGAGCAGAGTTTAGACCGACTAGAGTTGTGAAGCTGTGTACTTTGAGGTTATGTATTGAATTAAACTGAAAGATTGTATATATAAGTGTATATGAGTTGCCATAGGATTGCATGCATGTATTGAATTGAGTTTTATGAAATCAAGCCTGATTATGTGTATTTGTGTTGTTTGAGACAAATGGGCTTTGATTTAAATATGTTTGTGTTAAATTGGTTGTTTGTGTTGGTGAATCTTAAGTTAAAGGATAAATTATGATGAAATGAGTAATTTAGGGGCTAAGATTATGTATGAGTTGAGAAATAGCTAAGTGGGCTAAGTTATACCAAGAATGTCATAGTATGTTAAGTTAGTGAATTGTGGAAATTAGCCGTAGAAGGGTTAAATTTTTATATATGAGAATGATTGTGATTAATTGTAGTCAATCAGAAATATTAGATCCTTTTAGACTTAGTTCAAGGCCTAGTATGGTCTAATAAGAGAAAGGGATTGATTTGAGAGCTTGGTTGCGCAAAAGTTTTAGAAAAAGTGACTTTTTGCACCTGGGTATTCAAATTTTGATCAGATCATTAGATCGTGTCCAGACTTGTCTCATTAGTTAGTATACAAGCTAAGCTTCGTGTGGTTGCTTGAATCACTCTGATCGGATGTCGTATGAGAAAATGATACACGCTGGAATTTCATCATTTTGCTGTCAAAATGATAGCAAAAAAATGAATAGGCACACTATGATGCATGGTGACGCATGCCGCGACACACAACACAGACAGGGCGAGTATGTGGCTTTGTGCCACATGCCGTGGTGCATGAACCAAAGTTTAGTTCTATTTGTATGCCAAAATGCATGCAATTGAGATAGGAATGCTAGTGAGTTATGTCCACTATGTATTTAAGGAGTATATGATTTATTTTCGCTGTTTTTCTCTGAATGTATTGTGATTTAATTGATTTTATAAGTAAGTCTTTGGCTAAAGCTTTTTGAAATGAAAATTTGTTATCGTAATTGATGTGAGATAATGGTAACACCGTAGTCTTCTCTTATATAAAGTGGATATATGAGAGGAGGTTACAATATGCCATATGGTCTTATAACCATACTCCATTGAGTGAACTCACACTCTTAGGATCATGCTTTCCGAACCACTTATAGGCTCCTAATCACTACTTTACTTGTTTTCTCATACATAGCATATATATATATATATTTCATACCATATGAAATCACATCCTTCCCTACATTTATTCAACTAAAAGTCATTTCATGCAACATTCACAAAATGCCATAAATCATGCTTTGTTGAAAACCATTTCATGTACTACATAGCATACTCACACACGATTATAACAAGCAGTCAAATGAAGAAAGTTATTCAGTTAGGTTATTTGTGAATTTCAACCACCACTATAGCTTATTAGAAGCTTCCTTTCTCAATTAACTGCTCAATATGCCAATCTAAACACATTTGGTACAATTTAGTCATTTGGTCCAATTTGACCAAAAGTAAATATTTACTACTTATGGCTATATTTAATCATATATTATTTTCCATTTATCCATTCTAAGTCTATTATTACTTAATTATAACTTTACATCACCTCAACCAGTCTCATTTTAGTTAAACACTATTTTCACCCTAATATCCTCTAGATTTTGGGGGAAATCAAGCTTACAAGTTTAAAGCTCTATTGTTTAGCTTCAACCTAATCACAAAGCTCTAATTTAACTTTTAAAAACCTTTTCATTACTATTGGGAAAAAATCAAACCCCTAAAACTTTACCAATTTAATTTTTCTATAACTCATTTTCAAAGAAATTTAGGTAGAATGAAATGCAAGGGTTATATGTAGCTTACCCACTAAGTTACTGATTAGAATCACCTTTCATAGCTTTGAAATAGCTTGCCTTAGCTAATCTACCCTTCTTCTCTTATCCTTTCAAGTGTTTTTAGATTTGCTTCCATGAAATTTACTCAGATTTCATGACTTAAAGGGTCATTTTTTAGTCCATGTACTGCAGCACAAGCCACGGCATGAGAAACAATAAGAAGAATTCTCACCACATGTACTTGCTTTGACCTAAAATGCAATCCTTCCACCCTTATCTATTCATTTAACATCCCAATGAGTCAAATCATCAACTAATAAGACAAATCTCTAATCTCACACTAATTATCACTTTACCCTCAATTAATAGCTAATCACGAGATTAAAAAATTGAGGATATTATAGGAAGAAACTTTGATTAGTAACTTATCAAGTAAGCTAGGTATAACTCTTATCTTCTATTCTACCAAAATTTGTCTGAAAATGAGTTATAAAGAAATTAAATCAATAAATTTGAGGGGTTTGATCCTTACCTAATAGTAATAAAAAGGTTCTCAAGAGTTAAATTAGAGTTTTGTGACTAGTTTAGAGCTGAATGATAGAGCTTTGAACTCGTAGGCTCAATTTGGCCCTAATTTATTGAGATTTTAAGGTGAAAATTATGTTTGGATAAAATGAGACTAGTTAAGGTAATGTAAAGTGGTAATTGAGTAGTAATGGACCTAAAACAGATAAATGGAAAAGAATAGAAGGCTAAATATAGCCATAAATAGTAATTATATACTTTTGGTCAAATTGGACAAATTGAATAAATTGTGTCAATTATGTTTAGATTGGAAAATTAGGCATGTAAGTTGAGAAAGGTGTAACATTTTGAATTTCTAATCCTGTGTTATTGATTGAATATGGAACGAATAAGTAATTTAATGTGAGATTGGTATTCTAGGTAGTGAAATGTTATATTGACTCTTTAAGATGTTATATAAGCATATATAGGTAGAAGAATAAAGTCTTGGCACAGAGCATATGAGTGTAGTGAGGATTTCCCTCACTGTGCCACGTACCAGGTGGAGCCACAGTGCATGGTACAGAAACTTGTTTAAGCGAGATATGTCCTAAGCGTGAAAACAAAAGGGAGATCAAGTAAAGAGAGGTCAGGTATGGAGAGGAAAGCCAAGCTCTACTAGGGCAAGTAATTTCAAGAAAAGGGATGACATTTCTGACTTATTACTTATCGGGTAAGTCTCATATTGCCTTTACCTTTGAATCTACCCTATTTTCTCTTAGTTTTAACTAGTGAGAAATTAAATATGGAAGTTTTAAGGAGTGTATTTCTTACTTAATAGTAATAGCAAGGTTCTTCAAAATTAAACTAGTACTTTGTGACTAGTTTGAGTCAGAATGATAAAGCTTTAAAGCTGTAGGCACACTTTGCCCTAATCTAGAGAGAGAGTAGTAAGACAAAATTTGATTGTGAGGAAGTTAATGCATGTTGTGAGTGAAAATTGGCTATAGTATGTATGTGTGAATGCTAATAAAAGAAATAAAAGTGGTTAGGTGCTTGACTGTTACAATAGGCAGTTTTTATCAATGGTGGAATTGACTCAAGGTGCCCAATTGTGTAGATTATCATGTGTAACATATTGAAATTGCAAAAAGGAGTAAAGTAAGGTTTTGAGTACATAGGTAACCATTTCTTGCAAATAAAAAGGGTTTAAGGTAACCATATAGTTTATTATGTTCATTGGTATAACTATGAAATTATGGTTTTGTTAGTTTTTATGCATGGTTTTGCATTGTGAATGACTTTAGCAAGAAATTAGATTTGTAAAAGGAAAGTTTGATGATTTCTAACTTTAATTGATATATATATATATATATATGTATATATGTATATATGGTATGAAACTGTGGAATTGAGATACATTATGTGATAAGTATGGTCATAGAGGGTGGGAGTTCACCTAGGATATGTGGGGATGTGTGTGTGTGTGTGTGTGTGTGTGGAGATGTGAGTAAATAATCTATATGGTCAGGCTAGTACTATGAGATATCTGGTGCAGCATTATATAGGCTAGTACCATAGGTAATCTAGTATAGCATATTATGGTACTATTACTATGGGACATTCAAGTAATCCGGCAACTTTCTAGAGCCCGTTAGGGTGTGATTAGGTGTCAACAATGCCTCTATCATAAGTGTGTGAAAAGAGGGAAACAATAGTCTATAAGTGGGATAAATTACCTTTGGCCAAGTGGTTTTACAATCAAAAGTGAACTTAGGTCAATATGTGATTGATTCAGTAGAGCTTATGGTTCCAAGGTAAGATCATGGTGCTTTGTTCTTCCTCTCTCTCCCTCATTTATGATTATTTATGGTAGGGTGTGAGTTGGGAGATGGATTTTCAGTCCATAGGAGTATGGGTCCAATTCTATTGGTTAAAATGAGATTCATAGGAGTGATTTAATGTATTAGAACACCACATTGATGATTTTGGAAGTAGTTGGTCCAAGGGAGCAATTAATATCCAAAATTGATATTTATGAGGTAGTTGGGAGAGGTTAATGTACATTAATAATGGTTTGAGGTATTATTAATGATAATGTGCATTAATGGAATCTAATGAGCCCATTGGATATGAATGGGTAGTGGTTATTAGTTGGTAAAATAATGTATGAGGAGTTTTTATATTGATAAAGCTTGAAGAGCTGGATGATGATGATATCCTTGTGATTTGGTTGTAGAGAGGTTTGTCTTGGCACCTTTCGAGCTTGTTGAAGCTTGGGGAAGTTGCTATAGTAAGGGGTAAACCTTTGATCTCTCAAAGGTTTGAGATAACCGAGGAAAACTTAATTTTTATAGTTGAATGTTAATTGTTTGTGAGATGTGATTTATTTGATTATGCATATTAGCAAATGCTTGAGTATGAAATGGTTTTGAGAAAGAAAAACCTTAATTCTATTACCCTTGATATTTTATAAAATTAATTGTAATTTATTACTATGGGTGGAGAATTATGATGAATTATGTTAAAATGTGGAATATACATGTTATGTGAGTTCATATGTTGAGTAATGAATGTTGAAATGCATATTATGTGTGAAAAGTGCATAGCATGATCATTGGTGGGAGTTCGCCTAGGGAGAGGAATAGATTGGTTGAAATCCATGTGGTATTGGCAGTGATCATTGGGATTAGGAATTAGCCTTAGCACCAACCATTGGAATTGAGAGGTAGCCCTTTCCCATGGTTAATTTGGGACTATCCCACTTATTCTAAGAAGGACTTTAACTTAACTAGTCTCCACTGATTTATGAGGAGGCCAGATTAGGGGTACGACACCCCATGGTTATTAATATTGGGGGAAACCAGATTATATAAGTGAGTGAGTTAACCTTGGCCTGGTAGCTTCTCACGAGTGAAAGGCTGGGTTAGTTCGTGAAGGATGTAGCCTCATGATAGCCACTGGTTTCGTGTCGGAGGTAATAGAATGATATAAGATTGGCATATGATTATACATATAAGTCAGGCCACATGGTTGTTAGTTTTGTGGTTCGGCGTGTGTTAAGGGCGTATGGTTGTTATTTTTGTGACCCTAAGTTAGGTTTTTGAAAATAACATGATATAGTGTTTTGTGACAAGCTTGGTCACATGGTTATTAGTTTTGTGAATCGTGGCCCAATACTATGTGATATATGTGTTATGTGCCTATTTGCATTTATTTATAATTAACATGTAATTGTAGGGGTTAAGTGAAACTTGGTTACTGAGTGGTTATACTCAACCCTCAATTCTCAATATTTTTCAGGGACTAGCTTATTGGATTTGAGTCAGGGAAAACACATATAGACTTAAGATTTGTGGAGTAAATCCTCTTTATATCTCTCTTTAGTTGTTTACATGTGTAATTGTTAATGTATTTGCCAACTATAATTAACTGCCATGATTGGTGTACCACTTCCATGATTTTGTGTTTAACTAGTGTATTTTGTGCCCTAGGTTAGTGAGTTTTTATTGTGAACCCGGGGATAGGGCCAAAATACTTGTGCAAGTAGGAACATATGTATATTCGAGAAATATTAATGAAATGGTTGATTTTGTGCAGCTTTTCCTCCCCCTCTATATTTTGTGAAAATTAGGGTTGAGTGGTGATTTGTGAAATAAGTGTTTTTGGTTGTGTGTGGTGTATTACATGAGTCCACAAGAGTCCATTAAGTGTGGTCGGAGGGTTGGTGTAGCCTATTGGTACGTGTGGTTGAGTTGGGATACCCCATTTGAAAAATTTTTTAAAAATGTGTCAAAATGGGTTTTAATGTTCAACTTCTGATAGAAAATAAATTTGAGTGTGAAACTGGTGCTATTAGCTAGAGCTAAGAGAAAGCTCTGTGGAGACACCGAAACCACCTCAATTGGACGTCAAACAGAGATTTAGGATGCGTCAGAATTTCGCTCCCTATGCTGTCAAATGACAGCACTGATTGTCAAATTTTGTGCAATGTGCCGCGGCGCATGGCGCCTCACGTCGTGGCACATGGCATAAAGGAGACACGCCGTGGCACATGAATCGTAAGCCGCAGCGCACGTGTGAAATTCTATGTGAAAATCTATTTTGAGTTTTAAAACTCATTTTTGGATCCTAATTGATTTCCAAGCTTCTGCTTTTGTCTTTAAAACTCTAACTTGGAGTCTTTAAAACATGTTTGGGATTTGAATAGTTGAAATTGAGATTCCTTGAAGTAGATTTTGAGAAATTCATTTATAAACCCTACAGCTTGGTAATTCTTGTGAGTTAAACCCTGGATTACCATAATTTGGAGTTAAGAGTGATTTAACCTCAGGGAGGTTACAATATGGTATCAGTTTCTCTGATTTTGGGAACTAGTTTGTAGATATGAATATGTGGTAATTTTTATGGTAATAGGCTAAAATTTTATTATAAGTGCAAGGAATGTTTTATCTATGTGGTGATAATGTATTTATAGTGTGTTATGTAGCAATAGAGGCCAAATAGTGTATATGGTGTTGCTTTGGTATTTTGGCCATATTGGGCGAAATGGCTATTGAGTGGCCAAATTTTGTGTTTGATATGTTTTTGTGTGTTTGAATGCCTACTCAAGTGTATTTTGGACTTGGTTCAAGCCTCACAATAGGTTAATGGTATAAGTTATGAGTTTTGGATACTTGGATGCTTGAAAATCGTTTTAAAAACTGACTTTTGCATTTGAGCATCTAAAATTCTCATATGGTGTCGGATTGTAACGAAGTTTGTACCCTTAGCTTATTGAATAAGCTTTGCGTGGGCACTTAAATCACTCCAATCAGACATCGGATGTGAAAATGGCACACGTTCGAAGTTCATCCAGAAAAGCAGTCATGACAACATTGCTATCATGGACACGTGCATGGCAACGGCGCAGGTACAATGAGAAAACTTAGCTTTCTATGCCACATGCCATGGCACATAGACCAAAACACTCAAAAATGACATTTTTGGCCATGTTTTGAAGTGTTTTGCTTCCTAAAACTTTTCCATGCTTCCAATACCCTTATAAATTATTAAGTTTGAGCTCAAACTATCAATTTGAATGGTTTTTATGGGATCCTAAATATTCTACAATTATTTTTAAAAGATTATTAGTTTTAACTCTTATACATATAATGTGAGCTTAGGAGTAACCCTTGCTCCTAATTATAATTGTTTGTTGTGATTATGTGGTGAATTTTGGTAATGTCAAGGTGGACATTACATTTTGGTATCAGTTTCTTGGGTTATGAGATTTAGTTATGCTAATGTCTCTATTGCATTCATTCTTATTAGTTGGTAACTTTATGTACACAACTCTTTCCCTTTGTCTCATTTCCTTTATTTCCCACTAATTCCCCTTTTCTACTTGGTTTCTTCCTTAGGAGGGGAGAAAAATGGTTAGAAGGAGCATTCGAAATGCAGGTAATTTACCAGAGAATGATGGGCCTATACCAAAGGTACAGCTAAAGATATAAGTGGAACAACAACAAAAGCCCCAAGGTAATGATGCAATTCTAGAAGAATTGCAGGATATGATGAGGAATATTCAGAGAAATGTTCGAGACCATAATGCTTTGCTCCATAATAGAGGTCGTGAGGAGGAACAAAAGAGGCCAAAGGAAGCTCATGAGAGCATATTGAAACCATCTCATGGTTTTGGTAGTAGACCTTGATCATCTAGGACTAAAGCAGATAGAGATGCTTTGGGGATGGCTATTGATCGAGCATGGAAAACTTTCTCTTAATTTAACCCTCCAACCTTTAATGGAACTATGAAGGAAGGAGAAGCAAAGAAATGGATAGAGAGAGTTGAAATCATCTTTGAGGTGGTAACGTGCTCTATAGAATAGAAGGTGATTATAGCCACAGTGTATTTGGTTGAAGATGCTAAATACTAGTGGAATTCCACAAGACCAATAGATGGACACCAACTAATATAGGAACAATTCAAGGAAATGTTCCTTGATCATCATTTTCCTTTAGCATTCAGAGATGAGAAAGAGGCTGAGTTCCATACATTTTGACAGGGAGATCTTGACGAGGAAGCATTTATTTAGAAGTTTAATCAGCTATCAAAAACTTATCTGAATGAGATGGGTGATAGCGAGTAAAAGGCCAAGAGACTTTTGGAAAAGATGAGGCTAGAACATAGACAATAGATTGCTTTGCTAGGAGTAATCACATATGCTGACATGTGTAATTGGCTTCGAATTGCAGCAAGCAGGGGTTGGGAAGTAGAAGCAGAAAGGAGACGGGATAGTCATGGGAGGTTCTTATCCTCCCTAGGCCCTTTTAGAAGAGTCTCTATGGGTGATAGAACACATTTGTTACCCACTTTTATTTGTCAATTAGGACCCTTTTATTAATGATTTATCACCTTCAAGTGTACACATTGCATTAGATTTGGAATTTTGCCTAAGTTTTTAGGTTTATTGCACTAGGGGCATTTTGATCCAAAAAATAAACTTTTCAGAAAATGTACAAGAAAAATTGACAAAGTGCATTTTATGTCCAGTTGATAAGTGGTGAAATTAAATTTTTAAAATTCATTTTAGTTTGGGAGTAATTAAATAAAAAAGTCAACACTTTCTTAAGTATCTTAGTTTGATTTAGTTTTTGGTTTGCCTTTGTGTGGAAATTTTTATATAATTTTGTACAGCCTAAAACTTAGTTAATTTAATAAATTATTCCTTCTAATTATGAATTTAATTCTAGACATTAATTAGATTTTATTATATCACATACCATTTAATTGAATTATGTGATTTATATGACATAGGTGGCATGTGACTTGTGTATCAATTAGGCAATTGAAGTCAAAACTCCTTGAGGTCAATGGCTAAGAATTTGCACGTGATTTATGCTACTTTTGGGATATTAAATCAGTTTAAATGATGTGGATGACACACGAGAAATTACACACACTTTGGAATCATCTACAAACCAATAGGAGGTTACCACCTTTCAAGTGTGACAAAGCTCCCATTTCCATTTTAATTTCTTTTCCTTTTTCTAATTAAGCCTTAGCCAATGGGAAACACTTAGGAGCATGTCCATATACCTTATTTTTGGATCCAACACTCATCTCATTCATCTTCCACATTTTCTCTATGTTGTTCATAGTGTTCTTCATTTTCTCTCTTTTGTTCTTCATTTTCTAGCACCCTAACCTCTATTTTCAGCCACCAAACCTCTACAAAAATCATATCATTCTTCTCCTCTCTTCATTTCCGTTCCATCTCTTTCATTTTCACAAGGATTGAAGCTCATTTCCATCATTTAAGAGCTATAGAGTTTGGCCTTCACAAGCAATCACTAGGGTTCTTGAAGATAAAGATTGGCTAAGTTTCTTTGTGGAATCCTAGAGAGATAAATAGGGATGATGAGTCTTGAGCTCTAAATTGGGTAAGTTCTTTTGTTTCCTATCCTCTTCTCTTTTTACTAGATGGTTAGGTTCCTTAATTTAGGGTTTAATCATCTTAGCTTGTAAATTCTAATTTGAATTTGATGTTGATGTAAAGAGAGAGGATTGTTTCATTTAATTTCTTCCTTGGATAGCTATGACTGAATTTTACTTTTGTTTGGCAATAATCTTGCATAATCTTATGGTGTTAATACTTGTGTTGTTGAGTAGCTTGACATAATCTTATGGTTACTCACATAGTTGTTTTGACCATGGCTATTGAGAGGAGATTTTGAGTGAATCACTGGCTAATTTCTTCACTAATTGGTTAATTGAAATAGGGACTTTAATCTAAGACCTGAGAAAGTTAGCTAATTAGGTTAATTGGCTTAGGATAATTTTCTTAAGTCATGATAGCTTTAGTCTAGAGGAAAGGGAAGCTAAACTTAGCCTAATCATGAGAAGATAATGAGTCTAAAATCAACTAATCTCTAGGGTTCCATTATTGTGAAAAGGGAAGTTCATTTCACTCACTTTCACTAGCATTTTAATTACTTACACATTAGGTAATTAGTTTAGATAATTAGCTAGGTAACTAAATTCTTACAAACTTTGGTTGATTTATTTCACTAGATAACTTTTAATTAGACTTAAAACCATTCCTTGAGAGATGACCTAGGGTTGGCCTTATATTACATTAGGGTTATCTTTAGTTTAATTTTGAGGATAAGTGACGAATTTTCTATTAATGGGTTATGGCCTAAGTAGTTTTGCAACATCGGGCAAGAAGAGTTTTGTTAGAGGATTACAGACTTGAGAAACATTTCAAAGGGGTGGATTTAGGAGTTCTAATGTTCCACAACCATCCTGACAGGCTTCTAATATGCCTGCCTTGACTTTGAGTACAGCTCGATCACCACTATATGCTAAGTGTGGGTGGTCACATCTTGGGAGGTGCTGGACATGTTTTAAATATGGAAAACTCGGCCATCTGGCAAGACAATGCCTCAAGGGATAAGTGGAGATGGCAAAGCAGAGAACTACCATTTTAGGATGAATTTACACACTATCTCAAGAGGAGGCAAGAGCGTCGCTGAATTTGATAAAAGGTATTAGTTCTATTTACGAGTAGAAATTGAAGCATTGTTTGATTCCAGTGCTACACATTCATTTATTTCATATAAATGTGTAAAGAGATTGGGACTTCCTTTGCATAAATTGCCTTATGTGATTAAAGTATCTACACCATCTAGGTCATCCGATATGACTAGTAAAGCATGTTTGAATATAGAAGTGTGGTTTGAAAATCATTCAACCACTCTTGATTTGATCTGGATTCCTATAAAGGATTTGGATGTGATTATTGGTATGGATTGGTTGATGGCAAATAATGCCACCTTTGACTATGCTAGGAAGATAGTTTTATTACTGGTACATACTACACTGGCTAATATTCCTAGTGAGCCTAAGTTCTTATCAGTGGTACAAGCGGAGAAATTGATGCAATAAGGGTGTATGGCTTATATGGTTTTCTTCTCAATGCATAGGGTCTATGATGGAAGTATTGATAAGATTGGGGTAGTGAATGAATTCCCTGAGGTATTTAAGGATGATATGCCCGGTTTGCCTCTAGAAAAGGAAGTGGAATTCATGATAGACCTAATGCAATGAACTAAACCAATCCCAAAGGCACCATATCGGATGTCACCAACTGAGCTAGCTGAGTTGAAGAAGCAGATAGAGGAGTTACTTGAAAAGGGGTTTATTAGACCTAATGTGTCACCTTGGGGATCACCTGTGCTGTTTGTTAAGAAGAAGGACATTAGCTTACAGCTTTGTATTGATTATAGACAGTTGAATAAGGTGACGGTAAAAAACAAATATCCTTTACCAAGGATTGATGATTTGTTAGATCAATTAGTAGGAGCTTTATTTTTCTCAAAAATTGACCTAAGGTCAGGATACCATCAATTGAGAGGGCGCTTGGAGGATGTGCCCAAAATATCTTTCCGTACCAAATATGGGCATTATGAGTTCCTAGTAATGCCAATTGGGTTAACAAATGTGCCTGCGGTTTTCATATATTACATGAACTGCATATTTAGGCCTTACCTAGATCAATTTGTCATGGTATTCATTGATGACATTTTGATATATTCTGAAGATAAGGAGTAGTATGGGAAGCATTTGAGGATTGTGCTATAAATTTTGAAGGACAACAAGCTGTATACCAAGCTTAACAAATGTGAGTTTTGGCTATGAGAGGTCTGATTTCTAGGACATGTTAGTGGAAAAGATTGCATTGGATTTGTATAAAGTGGATGAGTGTTGAAATGGGAGAGACTTAGTTTTGTAATTGAAATACAGAGTTTTCTGGGATTGGCTGGATATTATCATAGATTTATCTGGGGTTTCTCTCAGATAGCTTCATCATTGATTAGGTTGACTTGAAAAGATAGCCGTTCATTTGGGATGACAAGTATGAGATCACATTTCAAAAGTTAAAGGAAAAACAAATTATAGTACCAGTGTTGATTATTCCTAATCCACGATTGCCATATGAAGTGTATATATATGCATCTCTAAAAGGTCTGGGGTATGTGTTGATGTAAGATGAATGAGTAGTGGCTTATGCCTCTAGATAGCTCAAGCCGCATTAAGAGAATACCTAACCTATGACTTAAAACTTGCCGCAGTTGTGTTTACACTAAAGATTTGGCGACATTCTTTATATAGAGCAGTGTTCAGTGTTTTTAGTGACTACAAGAGCCTAAAATATTTAGTAGATCAGAAGGAACTTAATATGAGGTAGAGAAGGTGGATGGGGTTCTTGAAAGACTATAGCTTCAAATTTAAATACCATCTGGGAAAAGCAAATGTGGTTGCAGTTGCCTTAAGCCGAAAGTCATTGTATGTCACTCATCTAATGGTACAAGAGCACAAATTGTTGGAATCCTACTTGGATATTGATAGGAAATTAGTCGCTTATCCTCAAAATTTCACTAAAGCTAACCCTAATGCAATATAGGGCCAACCCTAGGTCATCTCCTAAGGAACGGTTTTAAGTCTAATTGAAAGTTATCTAGTGAAATAAATCAACCAAAGTTTGTAGGAATTTAGTTACCTAGCTAATTATCTAAACTAATTACTTAATGTGCAAGTAATTAAAATGCTAGTGCAAGTGAGTGAAATGAACTTCCCTTTTTACAATAATGGAACCCTAAAGATTAGTTGATTTTGGACTCATTATCTTCTCATGATTAGGCTAAGTTTAGCTTCCCTTTCCTCTTAACAAAAGCTGTCATAACTTAAGAAAATTATCCTAAGCCAATTAACCTAATTAGCTAACCTCCCTAGGTCTTAGATTAAAGTCCCTAGTTCAATTAACCAATTGGTGAAGACATTAGCCAAGTGATTCACTTAAAATCCTCTCTCAACAGCCATGGTCAAACACATAAATTGAGCAACCACAAGATTATGTCAAGCTACTCAACAACACAAGCATTAACACCACAAGATTATGCAATATTAACACAAGAAATTCACTAATTGAAAAAACACAAGATTATGTGCCAAACAAAGAGTGGCAAAATTCAGTCATGGCTGTCCAAGGAAGAAATTAAATGAAACAATCCTCTCTCTTTACATCAACATCAAATTCAAATTAGAATTTATAAGCTAAGATGATTAAACCCTAGATTAAGGAATCTAATCATCTAGTAAAAAGAGAAGAGGATAGGAAACAAAAGAACTTAGTCAATTTGAAGCTCAAGACTCATCCTCCATCTTCATCTCTCTAGGATTCCACAAAGAAACTTAGCCAATCTTCATCTTCAAGAACCCTAGTAATTGCTTGTGAAGGCCAAACTCCATAGCTCGTGAATGATGGAAATGAGCTTCAATCCTTGTGAAAATGGAAGGGATGGAACGAAAATGAAGAGAGGAGAAGAATGGTATGAGTTTTGTGGAGGTTTGGTGGCTGAAAATGGAGGTTAGGGTGCTGGAAAAATGAAGAACAAAAAGAGAGAAAATGAAGAACACTATGAACAAGAGATAGAGAATATGGAAGATGAATGAGATATGTGTTGGATCCCATTTGGAGCTTAAAATGGCGTGCTCCTTGGTGTCTCCCATCAGCTGAAACTTAATTAAAATAAGGAAAAAGAAATTAAAATGTAAATGGGAGCCTTGTCACACTTGCAAGGTAGCAACTTCCTATTGGTTTGTAGATGATTTCAATGTGTGCCTAATTTCCTATGTGTCATCCACATCATTTTAGCTGATTTAATCCCTCAAAATAATCATAATTCACGTGCAAACCATCAGCCATTGACCTCAAGGAGTGTTGACCTCAATTGCCCAATTGATGCACAAGTCACATGGCCACCTATGTCACATTAAATCACATTTAATTCAATTTACATAGGCATATGATATAATTAAAATCTAATTCATGTCCAGAATTAATTCATATTTAGAAGGGAGAATTTATTAAATAACCAAGTTTCAGGCTGCACAAAATTATATAAAAATTTCCACACAAAGGCAAACCAAAAACTAGGACAAATTAAGACACTTAAGAAAGTGTTGACTTTTTTATTTAATTACTCCCAAACTAAAATGAATTTAAAAATATAATTTCACCATTCATCAACTGGACATAAAATGCACTTTTTCAATTTTTTTTGTACATTTTCTCAAAAGTTCATTTTTTTTGGACCAAAATGCCCCTAGTACACTACACCTAGATACTTAGGCAAAGTTCCAAATCTAATGCAATGTGTGCACTTGAAGGTGATAACTCATGAATAAAATGGTCCTAATTGACAAAAAAGGTGGGTAACAAATGTGTTTCTATCAGATATCAGCATGACTCACTAGAATTAACTTTGTATAGTTTACATTCTAGAGATTACCAATGAGTTTTGGAAAGAGTTAAGGATAGCACAGCTTGAGGATGACTATTTGTTGAAAATTGAAGAAGATGTGGAGAAGGCCGGAACCATAGACTTTAGTTTCATTTCAGTGATGATGGATATGTTGTATATCAAATTTGGTTTGTTTACTAGATGAGGGTGATTTGAGAAAGAAAATTCTGAATAAGGCACATAAGAGTAGATATACACTTTACCTTAGAGAAACTAAGATATACTAAGATAATAAAGCGGTATTGATGGTAGCCTAGAATGAAAAAGGATGTTATAAATTTTGTATCTCAATGTTTAATTTGTCAAAAGGTTGATTCCGGACTATGCCACTTGTTCTATAAGAGACTCGAACCTAACTAGTCTCCACCGGTTCATAAGGAGGCTAGATTAAGGGTACGACACCCTATAGTTGTTAGTATTAGGGGAAACCGAATTACATAAGTGAGTGAGTTAACCTTGGCCTGATAGCTCCTCACGAGTGAAAGGCTGGGTTAGTTCGTGAAGGACGTAGCCTCATGATAGCCACCGGTTTCGTGTCAGAGGTAACAAAGGAGATATAAATTTAGCATATGATCATGCATATAAGTCCAACCACATGGTTGTTAGTTTTGTGGTCCGGCACTTGTTAAGGGTGCATGGTTGTTATTTTTGTGACCCTCAGTTAGGTTTTTAAAACACACATGATATAATGTTTTGTGGCAAGCCCGATCACATGGTTGTTAGTTTGTAAATTGTGGCCCAATACTATGTGATATATGTGTTATATGCCTGTTTACACCTATTTACAATTAACAGGTAACTGTAGGGGTTAAGTGAAATTGGTTACTGAGTGGTTATACTCACCCCCTCAATTCTCAATATTTTTCAAGGACTAGCTCATTGAATCTGAGTTGGGGAAAACACACAGAGACTTAGGATGATGTGAAGTAAATCCTCTTTATGTCTCTCTTTAGTTGTTTACATGTGTAATTGTTAATGTATTTGCCAACTATGATTAACTGTCATTATTGGCGTACTACTTACTTGCATGATTTTGTATTTAACTAGTGTATTTAATGCCCTAGGTTAGTTAGTTTTTGTTGTGAACCCAAGGATAGGGCTAAAATACTTGTGCAAGTAGAATATATGTATTTTTAAGAAATATGAATGAAATGGTTGATTTTGTGCAACTTTTCCTCCCCTCTATATTTTGTGAAAATTAAAGTTGAGTGGTCATTTATGAAACAAGTGTTTTTAGTTGTGTGCGGTGTGTTACATGAGTCCGCAGAGTCCATTGAGTGTGGTCGGAGGGTTGGCATAGGCTATTGGCACATGTGGTGAGTTGGGACACCTAATTTGGGAAAGTTTTATGAAAATGTGTCAAAATAGGTTTTAGTGTCCAACTTTTGATAGAAAATGATTTTGAGTGTGAAACTAGTGCCATTAGCTAGAGCTAAGAGAAAGCTTCGTGTAGACACTGAAACCACCTCAATCGGATATCAGACGAAGATTTGGGATGCGTTAGAAGTTCCACATCCCTGTGCTGTCAAATAACAGCACTGATTTGTCAAATTTCATGCAATGTGTCGCGACGTATGGCACAGAGGAGACACACTGTGACGCACATGGTCAATTCTTGTGAAAATCTGTTTTGAGTTTTAAAACTCATTTTTAGGTCTTAATTGATTTCCAAGCTTTCGCTTTGTCTTTTAAACTCTAATTTGGAGTCCTTAAAACATGTTTGAGATTTGAACCGTTGAAAATTGGGATTCTTAAAATAGATTTTTGAGAATTCATTTATAAACCTTACATTTTGGTAATTCTTGTGAGTTAAGCCCTAGATTACCATAATCTAGAGTTAAGTGTGATTTAACCTCAGGGAGGTTACAATATAGGTGGTTTACAAGCCAATCATGTGTGTGTGTTATATGTTGATATGATTAGTCAATCAGGTGTGCATTTTCCATTTGAATATGATCAAGGCCTTAAAAGTAGCTAATGACATATGGTTTCAATTAGTGATGCTCAAGTGGCAATTTTGACTTAAAATAGTTAAAAATGCACTTGGTTGTCCAATTTGTAAATGAGATATTAGATTGAAATGAAATCAATGTCATTGGTTAAATTATGAAACAAATCATTTGGGCACTTGAACCACCTCAATCGGACATTAGTTGCAAAAACAGCATACATCCGAAGTTCACACTAGAAATTATTATGTGACAGTAGAATTAAGTGTGTGCATTATGGCACATGGCACAGAGCAGGTGATTATGGCTCTGTGTCACATACTGTGGCGCATGTGGCATGAGGCTGTGCACAACCCTTACTTTAACTTAATTTGATTAAAATGCACATGTTTTCTTGATCTTTGATGCACTTTCGCATATTGCTTTCGCTATGTAGGGTTTTTATAGTTCAAGTAATTTATGAAATGATTCTAAAAATATTTTATCCGAGATCCCAAACTTTCTAAATAATTGATTTTCGTACAAATTAGTAGAGTTAGTAGAGGATCATATGGTAATATTAGTGAGGGCATTACATTACATATAATTATGCTGAAAAGGTTTTGAAAGAACCAAAAATTCCTTAAACACCTAATTCACCCCCCTCTTGGGTGTGTTTCCATAGCTAGGCTCTTAGATAAAGGACTTAATAGTCTTAAGAGTTTCAAATGGCAAGTTTTTAAAGTTTTTTAGTTTTTGAGGGAATTGACATTGAAAAACCTCTTACTCTTGAAAATACCAATTTTTAGTTTTGGAAAGTAAAAATGCAATTTTACATTAAATACATTGATTTAGATATGTGCATTGTTTTCACAAAGGACTTTGATGTCAAACCTATAAATGATTGGACTAAGAAAGAAAAGAAATCATTTTTTTAACATTGGAGCTATAAAGATTTTATATAGTGCTTTAACTAAAACTAATTTTTTGAAAATCAAATATTACTTTAATGCTAAGATTATTTAGGATACTCTTAAATCCATCTATGTTACTAATGATATCTTTGAGAACGAAAGTGTTGGTAGTTCTCTAGACCTTAAACAACAAGAGGACCAATGTCTATTAACTTTTGGAGAACACATGGTGTTAGAAATTGTGCCCTCATTGTACTATATACATTGTTATGAATTTCTCTTTTGTTATCATATCAATTGCATGTTCACTATGATAATTGTATCCTTGGATAAAACATAGTGATTGTCCTAAATGTCCCTAATCGGTTATCTATGAGGGATCATAGATGAAACAAGATTAATACGACTTTGATTAATTATAGAGATATAAATCAAAGTCATAGGCATTTGAAAGAGTACAAGGTGCTAGACCGACCTTTTATGAGAAAGTTGCATAGTACAAGTCATAAGCTTATCTCATATGTAACTGTATCACTAAGCCCTTTGACTTGAGATCATCATGGATTCCTACATGATAACCACTAAACTTTGACCTAGTAAAAAGTAACCTTTGATCAGGTGATCATAAAGGCTATGATTGAGTTTAGTGATATTCATGTAGAAGAATATGAGTGATCAAGATGAAAAAAATATCCCTCACATTAAGTAAAAGATATTATTGGGCCCCTCGATGAGTAAGACTGAGAAAATATATGACCATACTACAATGAAAGGGGTTTCTCCATTGTTATAATCAGTCTACTTAAAGATCAAGAAATTAATGGTCTGGTAAAGAGAATGACAATTTCATGTCTCATACTTGATTGAAATATCATGTGACAAAAGGGATGTGATACCGTTGCATGATAGGTTACATCATATCATCAATCCCCATGTGAATTGGATAGTTGCAATGTCTTGCTAGAGGCCACTTGTGACTTATGGGCTAATAGCGTAATTGGTCTACCGCTAATTTTATATGGGCTTATAGGGTCACACATAAGAATAACCCAACTCAAGATATAATGTTCAAGTTTATTTAATCTAAAATATGTCTAAATTCAATGAATGTAATATAGGGTGAATGAATTATATATATATATTTGACTATTTATTTGATAAATATTTATATATATTTATATGAAATATAAAATTCAAAATATAATTATATATATATATGTATATGTATATATATTCTCACATATATATGATATGTATATGTGATATTATATTATATTATATTATATTATATTGTATTAGTTTTAAATTTAATTTTATATGATAGATGAAATTTAATAACTAACATGATATGAGAGAATATCATGTCAGTTTTATAATTTGAATTTATAAGATAAATTCGAATTAGATATGATATCATAAATTAAATTTATGAGATAAATTTAATTAAATTTTTGTGGGCTCTTTAAGTGAAAGACAAAAACCCTAATCCATATACTATATACAGATAAGGATGTGCTTTATGAAGGTAGAGTTGGAAAATTTCTGACTACAAAAACACTTTGAGAGCCATGAAACACCTAATAGAAAGGAAATTCAAAGAAGAACAGACATTAGAAGTGCTAGCACGCTATGAGTTAGAGAGCTATTCGTGTAGATACCAGTAGAGGGAACAGATCTACATTATCAGCTCCTGAGATCTAAACTCTTGAAAAGAACATGTACTAAGTTTAAAGAATTAAAAGGTAACTCTTCTATCCATCTTGACTTAAACGAGTTCGTTCAGTCTATATTAGGATAGGGACTTTAAAATTTTAATCTTCGACTATACCCCCTATCTAACACATGGAAGATAAGATTAAAGAAGGAGAAATCATTAAACACTTTCATAGTTCAATCAACATACTTGGACAAGAGAGGGATGATTCCCAAGAAGAGCTTTACATGATGAATTTGATTACATCACAATTTGAAGCTCAAGAAAAATTTGAGCTATATCATTCCAATCATTTTTGTGCATGCAAGTTACATGATTTTAAAAATTTTCTTGGAGTAAGTTTCAAAACTATAACTGATTCAATTTTGGAAAATACATGAAATTTGAATTCTAATATTGCTAGAAGTGCTAGAAATACTTTTGAAAAGAGAGTATTTAGGAAAAGAGATTATAATAGAAATTTCTCAAGTAACAAACACATAAATTACAAAGATTTCAAAATGTATACCATCCTATTATTGCAATTATTGTGGTAGGTTTGGACATGATTCTCACATATGCTGTATTAGAAGAAATTCTAATATGAGAAATAAGTCTGTTTGGGTTCCTTAAGGACAAGGAAGGTTTAATGCTAACTTCTAACAACCTAAAGCTAAATGGATATTGAAATGTCCTTCTAGTTCTACATTTGTGCAAAATAAGAACAATAGACAGATTGGTGCAAGAAAAGAGGAAGCCACCATGAGAGCTTCTTATGAGCACAAAGCAAGACTTTCAAAGTGAACAAAAGCCAAGAGAACTCTCAAACCATCCATTGCTAGAATTACAAAGTTTTGTTGTAAAAATAAGCAATGGATGCATAAGAGAAGAGCACCTCAAACCTCAAGGATGAACTCCCATAGAGTAGCATTCAATTATCTTGAGGATATCAAGAAAAGGAGGATATCTCAAATGCCAAGAAGAAGACTTGTGAAGTCTACAACTTATGAGAGAAGATCACATGCACCCAAAGTAAAATGTACAAAATCTCAACATCCTATGCATTGGGTGAGAAAATGCAAACCTTCATGTATATAGGTCAAGATATATATTATGATCTTAGAAATGAACATTGCATATTATTTTGAAATAAATTTTTCATTACACATCCTTTGAAAATCATTATTGATAAAACTCTTGCAAAGGATTTGCAATGGTTAATAGATGATCTCTTTGTGCATACACATTGGTTTTAAATAAAAATATCCTTTATGCATAAAGACATGTTTAATCCATTATGCTCAATTGTTATGACTTGACAAAATTCTTTAGAGCATATGAATTATGATTCTTACAAACTAACCATAAATAGATCTAAGTCAAATTTGATACCTTGAAAGAGAAAGGTTTCCTTTATTTTATAGGAAAATGAAGAAAGCAAGATTCACCTCAAGAATGCTATATTTCGAGACAATAGAACAAATCTTGAGGAAGTTGAATAATTTGAGCTTGAATTTTGATGTCATCCAAGCAAGATGGAAAGATCAATATCCATACACCAAATCAAGCAATCTCACAAGGACATGTGTGATATTGGTGATATCATTATTTACCTTATCCTATACTTTATGATACACTCATATTAGGATAAGAGTCTTTGTTACAATCCTTTAGCAATCCATCATTCAGTTTGCTTTCAAATTGGTCTTTATGATTGCTAAATGGACTAACCAAATTGTGCATATTTTGCTAAATGCTTCAAACTTGTCATTTTTAGTGCATAATTTAAAATTTTTTTCATGCTTATGCATTCAAAAATCATGATTTCATAAAATGCATTCTTTAAAAAAATAGCCATATGCATTATTTGAAACAATCATAATTTGATATCATTAGGAATTACCATTTTCAAGTCACCTTATTCATGAAAATGGATGGCCCACTCAATTTCATTCAAGCTTTTCAAGAAAAGTTAGCTTAAGCAAACTTGATTTCAAAATGAACATCATGATTTATTTCATCAAGTTTTTACATATGCATCAATATTCATATCTCAAATTTCATACCAATTACTTGAATAGATATGAATGGAACTAATGTTTTCTAGCAAGCTTGTGATTTCACTTAAGCAGTAAAGCATGACACACTAGCTATGGAAGAGAGGCTCATATCAAGTCAAGAGACTTGAAGTCATCTAAGAAAATTCTTGTGATGATCAATTGCAAGAAGATGACTACAAATGAGGGAGAATGACAACTATGCCAAAATCAATGAGAATTCCTATCCCTTAGTTTTAGTATTGTTTTATATCATTTTGGATAGGTTCTTACTATGCCAAAATCAATGATGATCAATTCCATAACTGTTGTTTTATAATTCATGACATGAGTTGCATATACATATCAATGTCATGTTTTGAGCATAAAATCATATTCTACATATTGCATAATTTGAGCTATAATCCTAAATGCATAAATGCTAGAATGTTTGCTCATTCTCAAAGAAAGTTTATAATTTTAAATTTCATAAACTATACATGCTTCTTGAAAATGATTTCATCTCAAATTGAGTTTTCAATGCTTTTAGCAAAGTTTAAGAAATTGCATGCTTTTGAAAATCACATTTTAGAGCATTGTATATTAAATATCGTAGTATCTTGCATCACATGTGAAATGAGGAGTTTGTTTTTACAACTCATTCTAAAACCCTCCTCACATTCTAAATTGATTTAAAATCATGGCCACTTTTGCATAATCATATTTCATCCTTTTGTTGATGATTTGATTTTGATGTTATAAGAAAGAGAAGAGTATGAGCTTTAGATATCTAACCTTGTTAGATCCAATAAAGTTTGGATACAATTTGTGTTAAAATTTTATAGGTTCTTACCTTAATTTTAAGTGGTGTACTACACATGAATTAGAATTTTAGAGAGATTGATGAGAGGAGCTAAGTCAAAGCAAGCGTGTCTCAATGATGATTCATTAATCTTATTGCATTGAAGCTAATTCAAGCTTGAACTAAAAGTCAAAAGACTTGGGAGGTTCTAAAAGCTAAATCAAGTTATGCATGACAACCTAAACATGCTCATTTCAAACATGCCAAGAAATTTGCCTTGGAGTGGCAAATTCAAAATACATGTTTTAAAATAAGAGCAAGCTTGTTTAAGATAATAAAGGATCATGATTGAAAAGCTTGCCAAAATAAGAGTGCACCAGAATGAAAGCACATGTAGATAAGAGTTTCAAAGAGCTTATCATGGAATGCACACCTAAATCACAAGTGAAGTAAGCTACCTAATTGCAACAAGCTTATACAGTCAAGACAAGAGATTTCTTCAACTATATGATAGTCCACAAGAAAGAACTAAAGCTTGAGAATACATAAAACAACATCCAGCATCATCTCATTACTCTCATGAACTATACAAGCAACTTTAAAGAGTATAATATAGATGACCCCCCAGACTAGAATAGCCTATCAAGTAGAATGAAGAATATTCATGTAGAGGCTAAAGTGAAAAATAAAGAAGAGAAAAGGGGAAAGCAAATATCACTTGGATCCTAAAGAATGTAATTGTACCAAATTCAATCATCATCAAGCCTTTAAAGTCAGAAAATACATGGACAACAAGATTGAGTTAGATCAAATGATGAAATCTGTATAAATCACAAGACTACTAATGAGTTATTGAAGTTATCAAAAATTAGGAGTCCATGTAATCAATACATACCAACTTCAGAAAAATGGATCGCATTAGCAAATGATGAGTTTAAGTTATTTAAAGCTGGAAATGATCAAAATACATCAAGCTTCCTTAGAATTGTTAGACAATTGCATCAAGTTTAAAGAAATTCAACAATAGTATCTATGAGCTTGCAACTAAAGGAACAAGAAGGAGCATAAAAGGAAAGGAAAAGCTCAAGAAGGAATAACAACCATGGCAATGATTAGAATCAACACCAGCTTGCCAAATCTAAATGAGAATTTATAAACCTTTACCTTTTTAAATGAGTTATATGCATTCATTAAGGGGGAACATTGCATGATTGATAAAGTTTTAATGATAAAAATCATCTTTAGCATCTTCATGCCTTGTTATGAGCTCTATTTGCTTTTGAAAAACATATTTTCAGCATCATATTTATAAAATCATAGCATTTGGTTTTACATTCATTGTCTCATATTTTAAACCAAATGGATTTTGATAAAGTCAAATTATTTATATATTTGATGCTATTTTAACCTTGGCTGTTTATATGTTTTACATCATAAAATATGTCATTCATATTTGGTATGTTTTGTCACTTAGTCTTTTCAACACATTTTGCCTAACTAATTTCAAGCTTGCAAGAGATGTCATTCTAACTTGTTGTGATTTATAGAAATAAATTTTTTTCAAACTACAAAATCATGCATGATTCTGCATGATCACTCCCCAACATTTCACGCAAGAATTAGGGAGTGATTCACATGTGATTTGTCACTTGAGTTATGTGATACCCTAAACTTTACTTCTGTGTGCAAAATCATGTGAGTTAGCCATTAGTCTCCATGCAAGTTTTAGCAGTTGTGTTTCATTACTATGTGTTATAAGCCATTTCACATGTCAAGACTAATGGTAGCCACATGTGATTTGTCTTTTGTTACTTAAATACATTTTTCTATATTGAGTCTTAACTCATCTCAAGCTAAGTTCAATTCGCTAACTTGTATGATCTGTGATTCACACATCCATATTTCTAATCATGCAAAATCATACTTGACTCCATTGTATTTCCACATGTGATTTGTGTTCAGACTAGTTTAAGTCTTAGCATGAGTAAAATTGTGATTCACACGTGATTCATCCTTACAAAGGGACTAAGTTTGGAGCAATAATTTCACACATGATGGCTTTCTACTTCCATGCAAGTTTTGTTTACAAGAATTGGCTTTAACATTCTACCAGCCATTCCACACGTGACACATAGTTGGTTCCATGCAAGTTTCATCTCATAGAATTGATATTGGTATTCGGCTAGTCAATTCACACGTGAGGACAAGAGAGTCACATGCAAGATTTGGCACACATAATGGTTTGCACATTCATATTTGATATCTATGTCATAAGCATATGTTGATATATTTCTATCATGACATTATATTTGATAATTGATTTCTTCGTGTTATTAGTGGTCAATTCATGCACAAACTCAACATCAAGAAATTTCTCCAAAAGAGAATTAATCCTTCAAGACCATTTCATCAAGCTAGTACACCAAGTATTTCATCAACTTATCATAAAATGATGTCACTAAGGGGGAAGAATCATTTTCAAGGAGCACTTCTCAAATCAAGAACATCAAGGAGCCTCTTGCTCATATTTCTCCAATAGAGGGAGAAAAATCTAAAATAAGGCCAAATTGTTAGACATAATGCTTGTGATATTATATTTAGTTTTAGTTTTAATGATGACAAATATAGATGAATTAACTATTCTTATTCCTAATTGTTTTCATATATATAGAATAGTTAACTATGACTATGGAACAAGTGCTTTAAAGCATTTTTACTTATATTGTTCCATATTACATGAGTTTGAAAAATAATTTGTGTGCATCAAAGTTATTTTATACTATCATATTCTTCTTTATCTTAAATTGATTATATATCTAAGAGTGTTCATAGTGTTATCTTTTACAACTTGAATATATGCATATTAATATTTGGACTAATCATTTTATTCATGATATATCATTTAAGGTTGTCCAAAGTAAAGATGAGAGTAAGCATGAAGAGGAACAAAGTTGAAGTCATCATATATATGCTACACTCGTGATTAAAGAACATAAAGATAAAGAGAAGGATGATCTAAGAAGAGCTTAAGAAGAATAAAGACATTCATACAAGCTTGGATACACCTTAAAATCTTTAGACTTGATAGGTATAATATTATTAAGCTAGAAGTCTTTATATTAAATTAAGCTATCTTAAATCAAAACATGCATTTTAGCTCTTAAGAGAAAGTGTGAGATATAATTTTCTATAATCATGATTTTCATCTTTTATCACACATATCTCAAAAAGTTAGAAATGTCTTGATTCTAACTATATAAAGAATTCAAAGTTTTTCTATTTTCTCAAAGTGGAGTTAAGTTAAAAAAGTCATAAATACTTGAAATATAAGCTTTGAAATGGCAATTGTGCAGAAAATCAATTTTGACCTTTGGTCATGTTTCATTTCATATCTCTTACTACAAAGATAATTTTAATGTGAAACATATCTCAACATATACATTGAATTTGAGTGTGGAACTTATTTTATTGAAAACTAGACTTTAAGAGCTTTCTAAAGATATATAATTTGCCAAATTTAGAGTTAAATTGAGTGAGTTAGGACATTATGAAGTTATGTACGATAAACCCCCAAAATCATGCATGAGAGCAATTGACATACACGTGTGATTTAGCATAGTATCCAAATCACATGTGAAACCACTTTGTGTGCATGTGTGAAAATGCACCTAGAAACCTATTGTCACATTGAATAGCCTCTGTAAGCAAAATCACATATGAAACACCTTATACCCATGCATGAAATGACCTCCAGAGCCTTGGTTTTCATTCTATAGCCACTATGGTCCAAATCATACATGAAGACACCTAGATCTCTTATGTGATTTGTCTTCTAGGTACTACAACATGTATTTTCTTGTGTGAATTAGCACTGGTTGCTTATAAGAGTTTGCACCAACTACTATAATCACTATACAACATCTCTAAACAATCATTTGATGTCTTTAACACTTATTTCACTCTATGAGCTATAAATTTAACACTCCAAATTGATATGAAAAGGAGATAAATCTTAAAAATCATTGATCTTTGAAATTCATGATCATATTACTCTTATGATATAAAAATCATTATTCTTGAGCCAATATCATCTATATCTTCATTATTTGAGTATTAAAACTTTATTGTACTTATCACTAATCTTAGAGAGACTTTCATTTGAGTGAATCACATACTCAAAACCTTGGTAAAGGTGAGGGAGAGATTTTTCTTGGAATTAAGAGAGGTTGTTCTCTTGGGAATAGAAGCTCACTTGTAAAGTGAGTTGTTGTAAAGGCTCACAAGTGTCTAAACTAAAATTGTGGATGTACTAATGTGACAAGCACCCCCTCAAGCTTGTATTATAATGAATAAATCTCAAGTAATTGCTTGGGGATTCGATGTAAGCTCTAGAGGAGGAGTTGAACTAGAATAAATCATTGTTTGCAATCTCTCTTCCCTTATCTTTTTATATTTCTAGCAATATAGGTTTATGCTATATTTTAGTGTGTAAAAGTGAATTTGATTTATCTACATACTCTTACTCAAACTTCCACATAGAAATTGATTTTACACTTATTAAGCTTGTGGAAATTACTTTAGATTTCTTCCAATAAGAATTTGATACTTGAATTTGATTAAACTTTCCATTACACACAGTTTTGTTAAAAAAGATTTGAAAGAATAAAAAACTTCTTAAACATCTAATTCACCCCCTATTGGGTGTGTTGCCATATCTAACATATGAGAGCCATGGTTAGCTAGCTGAATAAAAGATAAATTTATGATTTTATATGTTGAATGAGAAGTATGATGTGATCATACTAAGATGTGGGATAAGTACTGCAATGTTGTAGACTCCCTTAGTTAAATTGTGTCATGAGGCAAGTGGAGAGGATTAAATTATGTTTTACTCTATTTAGACAAATGTGAATTATGCAGAATGTTTATATTAGTATTTTAAAATGGGTATAAGTCCAAAATAGGGCTAATGAATGTTAAAACAAGAGTCTGACATTTATGATGACTTTTGTATTGTTTAGTATATGCTTCCATGCAGTTGTTTACTCTATTTTAAAAGCTTTAAACTAAATGTTTTTAGTTAATGGTTTTAAAATTAACATCCCATTTTCAAAAAATTTTCTAATAAAAATAAAAATTGACTCTTTTAACCTTGGTCATTCTTAATAACCATTGATGTTAGTGTTAATGGGTTAATTAGTAAGTAGAAGCTTACAAGGCTCTAGGGCCAATCAGGGTTAAGACGTACTTCCTAATTAAATAATCACTTGTAGAGGCATGTATAGATTGTCTTCTAAGTAGGTCCCTACATCAATAACGGGATCCCATGACCTTTATGATTAGTTATAGACTAAATTTTTATCAACTAGATCAAACTTTTGCTATACTAGTACAAAATATGAAATTTACGGGGTACTTTTTACATCGATTGGAAGGCAAAGGGTGTAAAAAATTTAGGCGGTGGCATTTTTATAATTATGTTGAAGTTTTTTACATTTTTTACATTTTTATAATTATGTTGAAGTTTTTTACTTTTTACATCGTCTCCTCCTCCCTCGCCCGCCTCCTCCCCCTCTCGCACCCATCCCCGCCGCCCCCTCCCTCTCGTCTTCCCCTCCCTTACCCGCCCCCTCCCCCTTGTCTCCCCTGCCCTTACCCACCCTTTCCCCCCGTCTCCCCCTCCCTTACCTGCCTCCTCCCCCTCGTCCCCTCCCCCTCCCTCCCTCTTGCCTACCCCCTTCCCCCTCTCCTTACCCTCCCTCCTTAGTGCCTCTTCCCTGCCACCACTCCTTCTCCCCTCCTCACTCTCTTAGTGCTGAGCCATTGCTGTAGCTGTTGCTACCCATGTATGTGTTGAATATGAATTTTTAAATTTTATAATGCTTAAATTTAATTTTTAATGATATTGATTGTTGCTAGGAGTGCTGTTAGTGGCTTTATAAGGCCTCAGATTGTTGCATGTGATCATTTATTTGGTTTCAAATTGTTAATTTTCTCGTGTAAGACTTTCTAAAACTTTTAGGAAGTCTAATTTTTAGGAAAAACTCTGTCGAAATTTTTTTAAAATTCATTCTTTCCTTGAAATTGCTTAAATTTAGTTTTTAATGATATTGATTGTTGCTTGGAGTGCTGTTAGTGGCTTCATAAGGCCTCAGGTTGTTGCATGTGATCATTTATTTGGTTTAAAATTGTCAATTTTCTCTTGTAAAGTTTTTTCAAAAGTCTTGGGAAATCCAATTTTTAGGGGAGACTCTACCAAAATTTTTTCAAATCTTAAATTAATTAGGAATTTAGTTTCTGGAAATAGTTTGAAGGTAATGACATTAGTTATATTCTTTAGGAGGTGACACATGGATCGTAGTTGGATGAATGCTAGATGAACAAGTAACGAGTATGATAACAGGGTGAAAGAATTTTTAGAATTTGCTAAGAAAAATGCTGTTGACAGTAGTGAAAGGTTCTATTATCCTTGTGTTAATTGTTTGAATGAGAGGAGACTAGGTGTTGCCAAAATAAGAGAGCACTTAGTTTGTGATGGGATTTACAAAAATTATACAATATGGATTTAGCATGGTGAATGATTAGAAAATTATAGTAACACATCTCAATGTGTGAAAGTTGATAATCTTGATGATGAAGTAGAAATGAATGAAGATCGATTAGTGGACATGATCTGTGATGTTATAGAAGAGGCTTTTGAACAAGCACATGTGTATGATAACTTATGCACTAATGTAGAGAAACCTCTATACCTGGGGTGCATTGATTTTAGTTTGTTATCTGGGGTGTTAAAACTGGTTACCTTAAAGGCAAGAGCTGGGTGGAATGACTAAAGTTTCACATGGTTGCTAGAGTTACTTTAAATAATGTTTTTGAAAGGCAATGCACTGCCAAATCATTATTATGATGCCAAGAAGATCTTATGTCCAATGGGTATGAAGTATAAAAAAATACACGCATGTCCTAATGATTGTGTGTTGTACAAAAAAGAGCTTGAAGGGGAGGAGAAGTGTCTGAAATGTGAGGCACCATGGTATAAAGAGAAGGGGGCTCCTACAAAGGTCTTATGGTATCTTTCAATTATACCAAGGTTCAAGCATTTGTTTGCAAATACTAATGATGCAAAGAACTTGATGTGGCATGCAAATGAGAGGATATTTGATAGAAAACTTTGACATCCAGCCAATTCTCCTCAATGGAAGAAAATTGATCAATTGTTTCCCAAATTTGGCAATGAGCTAAGGAACTTGAGGCTCGAACTTTCTACTAATGGAATGAATCCTTATGGTAGTCTTAGTAGTATACATAGTTCATGGCTTGTTCTTTTGGTGATTTACAATCTATCACCTTGGTTGTGCATGAAACAGAAGTACATGATGCTATCCATATTGATTTCAGGACTAAAAAAACCTAAAAATGATATTGATATTTACCTAAGACCTCTTATTGAAAATTTGAAAGTGTTGTGGGAGGTAGGTGTGGAAGTGTTTGATGTAAATTAGAAGGAAAATTTTAAGTTACGTGCTATGATCTTTTATACTATAAATGATTTTCCTGCATATGGAAATTTGTCTGGTTATAGTGTGAAAGGTCATAAAGCTTATCTAATTTATAAAGAAAGCACAAACTACCATCAACTTTAACATGGAAGGAAGACAGTCTACCTTAGCCATCGGAGGTTTCTTAGACGAGATCACCCATATCGTAGATTGAAGAAAGATTTTCATGGTTACCAAAAACACAATGATGCTTCGAATACTTTGACTAGGGATTAGATGTTTAAATGTGTGAAAAACATTAATATTGTCTTCCGTAAGACTAAAAAAAATACTGGTGCAAAAAGTATATGAAAAAAAAGGTCTATCTTTTTTGACCTCCTATATTAGTGCAATCTTGAATTAAGGCATTGTATTGATGTTATGCACGTGGAGAAAAATGTGTGTGATAGTATTATTAGAATGCTTTTGAACATACCAGGTAAGACTAAGGATGGTGTGAATGCAAGATTGGATTTGAAAGAAATGAGAATACAGGAAGACTTACACCCAAGACCAGAAGATAAATGAACTTATTGTCCCCCAGCCTCTCATACATTATGCAAATCTAAGAAAACAAGTTTTTGTGAGTGTTTACATGGAATCAAAGTTCCTTCAGGGTATTCTTCAAATACTATGAAACTTGTATCTATGAAAGAGTTGAAACTGGTAGGCTTAAATCTCATGATTGCCATGTCTTGATGTAATAGCTATTGCCTTTGGCTATTCGAGGCATATTGAAAGAAGATTTAAGACTTACACTAACTAAACTTTGTTTCTTTTTCAATGCTATATGCAGTAAAGTTATGGATCTCGTTAAATTGGAAGAGTTAGAATAAGAAGCTTGTACTATCTTGTGCCCACTTGAGATGCACTTTCTTCCTACGTTTTTTGACATTATAGTTTACTTAATAGTGCATCTAATAAGGGAGGTAAAATTGTGTGGTCTTGTTTATTTGCGATAGATGTAGCTAGTTGAGAGATATATGAAAATACTGAAAGGGTATGTCAGAAATCCATATCGACCCGAAGCATTGATAGTTAAGAAATATGTTACTAAAGAAGCTATAGAGTTTTGTTTTGATTACTTGTCAAGTACAGAATCAATTGGACTTCCTAAATCTTATCACAAGAAAAGGCAATATAGTCAAGGCACAAGTTGAGTATCAGTGAAGAGCATGAATTATGATGAATTATAAGAAGTACATTTATATATCTTGAATAATATTGATAAAGTTAAGGATTACATATCTTCTCATAAAGAACTTCTAAAGGCAAAAAATTATCAAATGAGAATGACAAAACAAAAGTTTTTGAAAGAGCACAATAAGACTTTTATGGATTGGTTCAAGCAGAAAATTTTGAATGAAAGTGGTGTTTCTAAAATAGTTAAATGGTTGGCTGGAGGTCCTAACTTTGATGTTATATAGTGGAGTGCCTATAATATTAATGGGTATTCCTTTTATACAAAGTCCTTAGATGAGAAGAGTACGGTGCAAAATAGTGGAGTTATGATAATGGTTGAAGCTGTATACTTCTCTAGTTCAAAAGATAAGAAACCTAAACTAGCATCCAGGACTTACTTTAGGGTTATTGAAGAGATTTGGGAGGTTAATTATATAAAATTTAGAGTTCTTATTTTTAAATGCAAGTGGGTTGACGTCAATAGTATTTGTGATGATAAGTTTGGATTTACAATGGTTGATCTTAAAAAACTAACTTTTGGAGATGAGTCATTTATTATGGCAGACCAAGCTAAACAAGTTTTCTATGTCACAGATCCAGCAAATAAAAATTAGTCAATAGTACTTAAAGGAAAAGGGATGATTGATAGTGATGACAATCAAGAATCAAATTTTGATATTTCTAAAACTCCTAACTTCTCAAGTGGGCTACCAATTTTGGATGTGGTAGATGAAGTAAATGATAAACATGCCATAAGAAGTAATCACCATGAAGGGATATGGGAGAATATCCTTATATGAGTTTAGTTTTGAAATTAAAGTATGTTAATTTAGTTCAATTAAATTTATGTTATGGGATTGTTTTTCTTAATTATCTTATCTTTGATTTTTTAATTAATTTTATTTATTTGAATTAATAGGAATATGGAGAATCAAGGTGATGACACTCAGAGCCAACCCACTACAAGCCAATCAATTAGTGATGTTGCTCCTAGTGAGAAGCTGAGTTAGGGTACCCCTAGTGAGGAGCCGAGTTAGAGCCAATCTGTGAGGAGGGGGAGACGTGGCACACAATTAAGAGATTTGACTTTAAATAGGAGTGCTGGGCATAGGTTACCAATTCAATTTGACCGGAGATGGAATCCAATAAGGTTAAATAAAGCCAAGTTTGTTAGTTTTCTTGGCCTCCTACCGTGTACCAAGCCTCTTATTGTGTTTGAGGACTGGCCTGATGTGCCAGAACGTGTGAAGGAACAAATTTGGAAAGTATTCAAGTAAATAATTAAAAATTTAAATTTTTTTATGGTTATATATTATTGGGCAATTACTAATTATTATCTTATATTTTCATTGTAGCTCACATACGATGTTCCATTTAATCAAGATTGTTGACACAAGTTGATTTCTTACTATGAAATACGTTGGAGAAATTTTAAAACTAATCTTGCTAGGAGATATATCTTTGTCGAGGTGCTAGAGAGTCAGGCTCGTCCCAATCCTCTTGATACATACCAGTTCCTTGATGAAGATACTTGGGAAGAATTTGTTAGGATTTAGACTTCTAAAAAGGCTTTGGCTTGTTGATTTTTAATTTATTTAAGTTTTATTTAGATTTACTTCAATTATAAAATCTAAAATTTAATTTATTAATAGGAAAAATGAGCTAAAGGGCAAGAAATTGCTCGACAAAATCAATGCCCCCATGCCTTGTCTTGTGGAGGTTATGTTAGAGCTTATGATATATTGATGGTAGAGAAACAGAAAAAGAGAGATGAAGAAGCTAAGTCTGATCCTTCTATACTACTTTCTCCACCATTACCTGTCTCTCGAGAGGAGAAATAGAGATATGGATATCAGTACAAGAAAGGAGGCTATACAAGTGAGACAGCACAGGAGATTGCCAAGAGGATTATAAGTAAAATTATTATTCCTTGTCCCTTTAAATTTCTATACAATTATATATATTATTAATTAATATTGTTATTTTTATATTATAGGATGCTATTAAGGAGCAACAAGCCTAAGGAAGCTTCATTTCAGAGGGCAGAAATGATATCTTAACAGTTGCTACAAGCAAGCCAGAGCATTTGGGTCGTGTGAGGGGCGTTGGATATGGTATGGGCATTAAAGACTACTTTGGAGCACCTACACGTCCCAATTCAGGAGGTGTAGTGACTAGAGAAGAGCTTGATACATTGATATCCATTGTGAGGTAGCAAACTAAGGATGAGTTTGAAGCTTTATTTGCAAGTCAGCTTCTATAAATGAAAAAGAAAATAAAGGAGCAGATGATGAGCATGATGAGCTCACGACAAGAGACAACTGCTGAACCAGTTCACATGACAAGAGACAACTGTTGAACTAGTACATACTGATGAGGTGAAGATTTTGGTTGAAGCTATTGGCAATTTTATCCTACGGCCCAAGAGACTTATGAATCTGGTTCAAGCTGTGGTATGAAATTTCATGAATTTTTATTATGTAGCAACTTCCTAATATATTTTTTTTATTAACTATTTCTTGCCTTTTTATTATGTAGAAGCTTTCCTCACCGAATCTCTCAAAACTTCCACAACCCTTATTGACTCCACATCAGTGAATGATCTTAATGGCATATGATTTATCATTCAGATTCAAGAGTTTAGAAATGGATCCCAAGGTTATAGGTAAGAAAGACATGATAGTGACAATTGAATAGGAAGATTTGGTTTGACTTTTGCCGAATAATCAGCTTACCACACCACACATTGAATTATTTATAATGTAAGTATGTTTTTCTTTAATATAATTGCATTGTTGTAAGTAAACTTAATTATTGAGTTTAGTAAACTAATATAACTGCATTGTTGTAGGTACCTTCAACACTTGTGCATTACATCGAGCAAAGGTGATAAGTTTAGATTCCTTTGCCCTTATCACATGACAAAGAAAGGTAATACTCCCTAGTCAAGGGCCGTATACCTCCAACAGAGAATATGTGAAGTCAAAAAGGACATTTTTATGGCTCCATATGTGCACTCATAAGGATCAATTTATAATTAATAGTTTTTTTCAATATAGATTTACTTTAACTTGTATCATATTTTGTAAGGACCATTGATAGTTATTTGTTCTTTCAATGAAGAGTAACACTATCATCTTTTTAAGCTACCTCCATTACAAACTTGGGAAAGAAATGAAGAAGATGATAGACTTGTAAGAATATTTTACTAAACTATTTAATTTAATTTTTTTTAATATTCTTAATAACTTGATGATCTTGATCATAGGGCAATGAGAACATATCAAAATGTAGTCTTACAAAAGCATGGACATGAGCTTAAGGATCCCACATGGATTAAGCCAAAGGTGATGCTTTACTTTATTAATATGTTCAATTATTAAGATTTCTTACTAATTTTTTATGATTTGTTCTTATACAGAGTCATAGATAACCGATGAGGATGAACTTGTACGGTCTATATGTCATGAGACACATGATCAATATTATCACATTAGGCATGACCAAATTTACAAAAGAGGTAAATATATTTTTAAAAGTTTTATTTTATTATGTTATTTGAGATTGATTAATACACCTATTTTATGAATTAAATTTTAGATGTTCGACAATTCAGATGCATTTCCTGAAGCTGAAATTGAAGACATCCACATACATTGGGCAACCTATTTTGTGGAGAACTTGTGAGGTTTTTTGTTACTTTTAGACATATTTTAATTTTGATAGTTGACATAATTTAGATAATTGTTAATTTTTTTAATAGTTAAATAGTTTTGTATAGTTGATAAATACTTGATAAACAATTATAAATGAATTGAGTTATCTGATTTGGCAATTTTTTTGCACAAGAATGACAATTTTGATAATTTTGATAATTGTTAGTTTTTTTTAATATTAAATAGCTTTTTATAGTTGATAAATACTTGATAAACAATTGTAAATGAATTGAGTTATCTGACTTGGCAATTTTTATGCATAGGAATGGGTAAAATCGATAAAATAAATATAGTATAAAAAAACTTAAATACTTTTTACACCGGTTATTATCATAACTGCTGTAAAATATAATATTTTTTACATCGGTTATGGTAATAACCAATATTAAAAGTGAACTTTTAACATCGGTTGGGCTTCCAATCGGTGTTAAAAGTTAAAGTAAATTTTTTTTATTTTTTTGTATATAATTTTCAACATCGGCTTTATAATCAATGTAAAAATATTAGTTTTTACATCAAGTTTATAACTAATGCAAAAAAGAGAAACTTTCTACATCCCTTAAAATAACATCGCCTTTTTAACCACTATAAAAAGTCTTTTTTAACCAATGTAAAAAGTTATTTTTGTACTAGTGCTAGTTGATTTTGGAATTTCTAGGTCGAATGAAGATCACTTGATGCTTTCCATGCATATTGCAAAAACCCTCTCACATGGACGCTCCTCTTTTTTATTTTTTAGTTGAAAACTTTGTTGGACCATCAGTGAATTTTATAATTTATAAGGGTAATGTGTTTGACAGAGAAAACTTGAAGGAGGGAATAAAAAGAAAAAAATAGAAGTATTAAATTAAAAATTGAGAAACTATATAAATACTAATAAAAGAGTCATCCAAAACAACAATTGTACAATACCCAAAGAACAAAAATAGAAGTATCACACTTTTATTATGCAAGGGACAATTACAAACCCACTTACACACTCATACTTACAACTATTTTATAGAGAAGAAACTCACAAACTACACAAAGATCGACGTAGAATTTATGACCTCCCTTTTGTCTAACTATTACTAGGCCATTAGCATCAAATTATCACACTTAATACTACAATAAAATATAAATAATGATGAAATTGTGAATACATGGCTTTACAATTTCCGCATCATATTTTCTATAAATAAATGTATTTTTAAAAAAAATGTTAGGAAACTAGACGGATTAGTGAACTGATTTAAGTACTGGTTTATATTTCAATGGTTAGACTAAGGTTAGACTAGTTGTAATTAAATTAATATATTTAAATATTATAGGTAAGTTTAAATTAATTTTCTTATTTTTTTGTGTTTCTTCAAAGTCATTGTTGATTTTTGGAGATGGTGATCACATTTTTTAAAGGAAACAATAATTAAATTTGTTCAAAAAGATATGTTAATAAGTATTTGGATAAATATAGATGAAAAAGATATTTACATGTAAATAAATAAGTTCAAAGAATCAATTTAAAAAGATATAAAAATGGTGCATGCTTTTTTTAAGTCGATCATTAAGTATTTTTTAGAGGCAAATTATAACTAAGTTAAAATAATTCTATAACATCTTGAATTTTAATCTAGGAAAACTAGTTGCTAATAAGGAAAAATTAGTAATTAGTGGATTGATTATGGTTTGGATGTTGAGTTGATAATTTGTGTTGGTTGACTATTATATTGAAAGGTAAATGGTAAAATGACAATCTAGGACATCATGTGTGACTAGCAGTGAGAGTTTTCTCACTGTGCCATGCACGATGGCGAAAGCTGTGTGTGCTATGACTTATGGTACAGATTTTTACTTAAGAGCTAAGTCAAAACTCATGAAACCAAAAAAGAAAGTAAGGGAAAAACGTGTTTGGAGAGGAGAAAGTGTTTTTCTCTACTAGGGCCTATAATATCCAGAGCTCAAGAGTTTGCTTCGACTAGTTACTTGTCAGGTAAGTAATGTGCAGCCCTAAGCCTTCATTTATAACCCATTGTCATTGAATTTGATTGGTTGAGAAATTGAATCAGGAAGTTTTAAGGTATTGAAATTTGAAAGAAAGGCTTAAAAAGGGCTATCAAATACAGAACTAAGGTTTTGTAACTAGTTTGGAATTAAATGGTTAATTTTTGAGAATTTAGACTCAAATAGTCTAAATAATTAGGTTAAAATGGTGAAATTAGGTGAATAAATGTGTCAGGAGATTGTTATAATCAATTGAATACCTTATAGGGCCTATGACTATAGACAGTGGACTTATGAATTTAAAAGGTGTTAATTGAATCATTTGGTGTGTTAAGGGCTTCAGTTTAGCTAAATCAATGCCTATGTTAAGTGTTGAGAATTGACTTGGGAACATTATGTTGTGTAACTTAAGAATTTGAGAAGTTACTCATGAGAATCTTCAACTTAGAAGTCCTATGTGATTGGTAACCCTTAGAAGTAAGGTGTAACATCCTGAATTTCTTAATCCTAAGTTTAGAGATTAATCAAGGGTGAAGTGGAAATTAAGTAGGATTAGAGATTCAAATGATTAATTAGTATTTTGACTTGTTTGTTATTGTATGAACAGATGTGGGTGATAGGAGTGCGTTTCGGGTCAAAGCAAATGTGCGTGAAGAGAATAAATCTCATTGTGCCATGCACTATGGCTTATGCTTCATGCACCGTGGCGCATGGACCAAAAATTTACTACATAAGTCATGAATTTTTAAAAAATTTAAAAGAAAGAATTTGAGAAACACACAAAACAGATAGAGGAGAAGGGCTGAGAAGCTAGGTTAAGTAATTTTGGAGTGGTGGAAGGTGATTCAGATTGGTAACTTGCCAGGTAAGCTAGGTATAACTCTTACCTTCCATTCTACACAAATTTCTCTGAAAATGGGTTACAGGGAAATTGAAGTGGTAGAATTTGAGGGTTTGATTTTTGTCCAATAGTAATAAAAAAGTTCTCGAAAGTTAAATTAGAGCTTTATAACTAGTTTAGACCTGAACGATAGAACTTTAAACCTGAAGGCTCAATTTTAGCCTTTAGAGAGAGAAAGTTAGGGCAAAAATCTATCTTGAGTAAAATAAGACCAGTTGAGGTGATGTAAAGTAGTAATTAGGTAGTCATGAACTTAAAATGGATAAATGAAAAAGAGTTTACAGATACATATAGCCCCAAGTGGTAAAAATGAGTTTTTAGTCAAAATAGACTAAATGATTAAAATGTGCCAAATGTGTTAAGATTGGCATATTGGACACGTGAGTAGAAAAAGGAAGCTTGAGATAAGCTTGTGTGATAGTGAAATCGATAGGTAACCTTTCTAGTGACAGAAGGGTTGAGGTAACTAAATAACTTCCTTTGTTTGACTGTATATTTTAACTGTATGTTAGTATCCTATGTAATGCATGAAATAGTTTTGAATTAAGCATGTTTTATAGCATTGAGTGATTATTGTGTGTGAAATAGCTTTTGATTGAATGAGCATTGAAATTGTGTTTTTGTAATGTAAAGAGTAATATATATATATATATATTATGTGTAAAAAAGTGTTAAATTGTAAAAAAGGAACCTTAAATGGTTCAAAAATGCATGATCTGAGAGGTGGGAGTTCACTTGAGTATAGAAGATGATAAAGACCATATAATAAGGTTTTCTTAGTACCCTATTAGGGTGCGGTGTTGGAAACAATTCTCCTTAGTACCTTGAAAGGTGCTGTGTTGGAGACGATCTCCTGAGTGCCTGTTAAGGTACTGTGTTAGAGATGAGTGACTCCTTAGTATCTTTGCAATATGGGTTGGAGTCAACAACGCCCCATTGTGTGTATTAGGGGAAAACCATAGTTTGTATTGTGCATTAGAACATATTTGGCTGGGTGATTCTACTACTATAGGTGAGCTCAAGACTAATAAAAGTGTACATTAGTCTAAGATAAGCCTATGATTTTGTGCCGGGGTGATTTGGAGGTTTGGTTGATAGAGATCATACTAGTATTTTATGATATGATGAAATATCTTGAGATAAAATGGAATCCTTTGGGATTGATGAAAAGTAGGAAATGAAATGATATATGTGATGTAATTATTACTTTATGAGATTTCAATGATATATTATGTTTACTTTCATATTGTTGCATGTGATAGTCAATAGGAGTGATTTATTCTGTTACTGAAATTTTTATCTCACCCCCATGGTTACATGTTTATAGGATCGAGAAGTGATCAGGCCAAGGGAAGATAGTCTAGACTTGCTTGAGTTGTGAAGCCGTGTACTCTGAGGTTATGTAATGAACTAAACTGAAAGATTGTATATATAAGTGTATATGAGTTGCCATAGGGTTACATGCATGTATTGAATTGAGTTTTGTGAAATCAAGCCCGATTATGTGTATATGTGTTGTTTGAGACAAATAGGCTTTGATTTAAATATGTTTGTGTTGAATTGTATTGGTGAATCTTAAGCTAAAGGATAAATTATGATGAAATGAGTAGTTTGGGGGCTAAGATTGTATTGTGAATATGATTGCATATGTATGAGTTGAGAAATAGCCAAGTGGGCTAAGTTATGCTAAGAAATGGCATAGTATGTTATGTTAGTGAATTGTGAAAATTGGCTATAGAAGGATCAATTTTTGATATATGAGAATGATTGTGATTAATTGTAGTTAATGAGGTATATTAAATCCTTTTGGACTTGGTACAAGGCCTAGTATAGTCTAATGAGAGAAAAGGATCGATTTGAGTGCTTGGTGCGTAAAATTTTTAGAAAAAGTGACTTTTTGCACCCTAGGTATCCAAATTTTGATTGGACCGTTAGATCGTGTCCAAACCTATCTCATTAGTTAGCGTATGAGCTAAGCTTCGTGTGGGCGCTTAAATCACTTCGATTGAATGCTGTATAAGAAAATAGTGCACACCGAAAGTTCATCATTTTGTTGTCAAAATGACAGCGGAAAAACAGACAAGTGCGTCATGGCGCATGGTGATGCATGCTACAGCACACGATATAGACACGATGAGCGTGTGGCTCTGTGCCACATGCCACAGCGTACTGATCGTCTGCCTTGGTACATGTACTAAAATTCAATTTTATTTGTATGCTAAATGCATGCAATTGAGATAGGAATGCTGGTAGGTTATGTCCACTATGTATTTGAGGAGTATATGATTTATTTCTACTGTGTTTTCTCTGATTGTATTATGATTTAATTGATTTTATAAGTAAGTCTTCAACTAAAGCTTTTTGAAACGAAAATTTGTTATCGTAATTGATGTGAGATAATGGTAACACCATATTCTTCTTTTATATAAACTAGATATATGAGAGGAGGTTACTGATAGGAAATTAGTCGCTTATCCTCAAAATTACACTAAAGCTAACCCTAATGCAATATAAGGCCAACCCTAGGTCATCTCCCAAAGAATGGTTTTAAGTCTAATTGAAAGTTATCTAGTGAAATAAATCAACCAAAGTTTGTAGGAATTTAGTTACCTAGCTAATTACCTAATGTGCAAGTAATTAAAATGCTAGTGAAAATGAGTGAAATGAACTTCCCTTTTCACAATAATAAAACCCTAGAGATTAGTTGATTTTGGACTCATTATCTTCTCATGATTAGGCTAAGTTTAGCTTCCCTTTCCTCTTGACTAAAGCTGTCATGACTTAAGAAAAATTATCCTAAGCCAATTAACCTAATTAGCTAACCTCCCTAGGTCTTAGATTAAAGTCCCTAGTTTAATTAACCAATTGGTGAAGACATTAGCCAAGTGATTCACTCAAAATCCTCTCTCAACAGCCATGGTCAAACATATAAATTGAGCAACCACAAGATTATGTCAAGCTACTCAACAACACAAGCATTAACACCACAAGATTATGCAATATTAACACAAGAAATTCACTAATTGAAAAACACAAGATTATGTGCCAAACAAAGAGTGGCAAAATTTAGTCATGGCTGTCCAAGGAAGAAATTAAATGAAACAATCCTCTCTCTTTACATCAACATCAAATTTAAATTAGAATTTATAAGCTAAGATGATTAAACCCTAAATTAAGGAATCTAACCATCTAGTAAAAAGAGAAGATAATAGGAAACAAAAGAACTTAGCCAATTTGAAGCTCAAGACTCATCCTCCATCTTCATCTCTCTAGGATTCCACAAAGAAACTTAGCCAATCTTCATCTTCAAGAACCCTAGTGATTGCTTGTGAAGGCCAAACTCCATAGCTCTTGAATGATGGAAATGAGCTTTAATCCTTGTGAAAATGGAAGGGATGGAATGAAAATGAAGAGAGGAGAAGAATGGTATGAGTTTTGTGGAGGTTTGGTAGCTGAAAATGGAGGTTAGGGTGCTGGAAAATGAACAACAAAAGAGAGAAAATGAAGAACACTATGAACAAGAGAGAGAGAATGTGGAAGATGAATGAATATGTGTTGGATCCCATTTGGGGGCTTAAAATGGCGTGCTCCTTGGTGTCTCCCATCAGCTGAAGCTTAATTAAAATAAGGAAAAAGAAATTAAAATGTAAATGGGAGCCTTGTCACACTTGCAAGGTGGCAACTTCCTATTGGTTTGTAGATGATTCCAATATGTGCCTAATTTCCCATGTGTCATCCATATCATTTTAGCTGATTTAACCCCTCAAAATAATCATAATTCACGTGCATACCATCAGCCATTGACCTCAAGGTGTGTTGACCTCAATTGTCCAATTGATGCACAAGTCACATGCCACCTATGTCATATAAATCACATAATTCAATTAAATAGCATATGATATAATAAAATTTAATTCATGTCTAGAATTAAATTCATAATTAGAAGGGAGAATTTATTAAATTAACCAAGTTTCAGACTGCACAAAATTATATAAAAATTTTCACACAAAGGCAAACCAAAAACTAGGACAAACTAGGACACTTAAGAAAGTGTTAACTTTTTTATTTAATTACTCTCAAACTAAAATGAATTTTAAAAATATAATTTCACCATTCATCAACTGGACATAAAATGCACTTTGTCAATTTTTCTTGTACATTTTCTCAAAAGTTCATTTTTTGGACCAAAATGCCCCTAGTGCACTGAACCTAGAAAATTAGACAAAGTTCTAAATCTAATGCAATGTGTGCACTTGAAGGTGATAAATCATTAATAAAATGGTCCTAACTGACAAATAAAAGTGGGTAACAAATGTGTTCTATCAGTTACATAAGGGTTAAATGTAACTTGAGTAATCCTTTTACTTGTTCATTTGTAAAATTATTGACAAGTATTTTTATATAATTATATACATTGTGTTATGAACTGATAGAGTACCAGCATTGTGAAAGAGTATGCATACAGGTGTGTGAATAACATATGAAATGAATTTAAAGAGACATATACAAACATGTGCATTACATCTATGAGTATACCCTGAATTATAGTAGGGGGACACGGCCCTACTCTAAGTAAGTCCAGGAAGTCTTGATGATCCTAAATGTAGAGCTAGACTCCACCGAGATGAACCTAGGAGATCTAAATGTGTAGAGCTTGACTCTGTCACAACAAACCAAGGAGACCACCCATATATGAAAAGGGTACCTAGTCTAAGCAGTGGTATGGTGGACCCCATTCCATATGACCAAAAGTCCTGGTCTAAGCGTAGAGATTGCTCCACTAGGTGGAACTAAGAATGCATTAGCATATGCATAATGATATTGATGAGAATGAATTCCTATATATGCATATTAAACTGTTTTTATTGAGACACATGTTACTTTATCTTTTATTTATGATTTTGCTTACTAGCTGGTAATTGGGATTATATCTGAGTTATTGGGACATATATCTCACCCTGTTACCTTTATACATAGGTGAATAGAGCACAAGAATGCTGGGAAAGGAAGCGAGGAAAGAGTAGCCTCAATTGGTAGTAGTATAACTATCATTTGTGTAAATGAATATATAATAAGAAGATATAGTTAAGTTGCCAACTAGGATATATAAGTGTATGTGAAAGGAAACATATTAATATGTATATGAATTGTGTTATGAAAACTTGCTTGTATATATGTGATGTTTCATCTTGCTAAGGGTGCCCTAATGATGAGTATGTGGGTAGGTCTAGATGCTAACAAAGCAAGATTATGATGTTTTGTGACTCATTCCATTTATGTGTGTGTGTGTGTGAAAATTGATTTGATGATTGTGTATGTGTATGTGAGAACTTCACATAAATGGTGAGGTTGAGCCCTATTTGAAAGAGTTGAGTATATTGTGATTTTTGATCATATGGTGAAATAGTGCCTCATATGTAAAAGTCAGATGGTTGAAAGTGGAATAGGTCTCTTGTGTATATGTGATTGTTTGTGTATTTCTCATATAAATTCACAATTGTGTAATGTAGCATTGAGAGGTCAATTTGAGTAAATGATATGATATATGTGATGTAAAGTGTCAATTAAGTGTATACAGTTCTTTTGGACTTGGTTCAAGGTCCGGAATGGTAGACAAGGAATGAGAATTGAGCACTTAGGGTACAAGTTTTTGAAGGAAAAGTACCTTTTTGAACCTCGAGTATCCATTTTTCAATCAGACCATTGGATCGAGTATAAACTTATCTCATTAGATAGATTATGTTATGAGCTTCGTGTGGAAGCTTGAATCACTCCAAATAGACGTTAGATGTGGAAATGCCGTGCAACAAAAGTTTATCTTCCAGACTATCAATTTGCATATGCACCATGGCACATTGTGTACCACACCATTGCACATGGCACAGATAGAAATAAGGCACATTGCTTTGTACCACATGTCGCGGTGCATAGTGGTCTGAGCCACAGTGCATCACACTTTTCCAAGGGAGAGATATTATGCCTCTTTAAGTCATAGAATTGTGTTTACGCTTTCATTAGCCCTCATATTTGAACTTATGTTTAACAAAGTTAGGATCTTGCATTTTGAAAATAGATCAAAGGCTATTACTCTGATTTGTTATTGTGATTGTATTGTTATTTATGTTATTGTAAATGATAAAGTCTGAAATGAGTAGGGGCTTTACAAATACTATATGAAATATATATATATATATATAAATAGTTGCGATAAAAAGTTAAAAGAGATGTTCATACTTGGAAAACAAATATAAGGAATTCACACAAAAAGCCCACAAAAATGAGGAGAAAATTAAAAAGGAGAAAAGAAAAAGAAAAGAAACAGACTTGTATGAAACTTATATGTTATTAATGGAAGCCCACATATCATTTGGGTGTTGCGAGGAGAGAGAGGCACTCATATGTATATAATGGAAAGGATGAGATGCCAGTGCCACTAATGAATAATGTATATAATGGAAATTATTTTTTTTATTTTTAATATGCCACTTTCTTTAATTAGTTTTTTAGTTTTTTTTTGGCTGCTCTAGTTCATTGGTTTTAAATTGATACAAGGTTCGTTTTGGTTTTGGTTTAGTCTAATTATTAGTTCTTGGTTAAACTGGTTTGACCAATTAGTTTGGTTTAGCTTTCTTAACAATGAAAAAAAAATAATACACAAAAAGAGGTGATAAATTAAGCCTAAAAAATGTTAAACTTTGTGCCTGACACTTTGTACACTTGTTACTTTCTACCAACCAGTATTTTCGTTTAATTGTTTAATAATTTACAATTATATAATAGATCTAAGCACTTTTTAAACCTGAAGGCATACCATGACTTTGGTGAGATATAAAATCCAACTCACCTAAACTTTTTTATTAAAAAATTACAACTTATAATCTGAACATATTTACAATTTTATATTAGGGTTAAAGTACATTTTTGCCCCTAAACTTTCATTTGATAAGCACTAGGTACCTTGTCCTAATAAGTGGGGCATTTACCCATCCCCCCAAACCATTTTCTAAAGCAACAAAAACCCTCCCTTCGTTCGTGATTCGTTAACAAAAGGGAGTTTTTGCTTCTCTAGAAAATGGTTTAGAACAAAAAACATTTTATGAAAAACTAGACTAGCTAATCTAACCAATGAACCGGCCATGTGATTAGTCTAAAATCAAGCTTAAATTGGTGTTAGAGTGACTCAAGATAAACTGGTCAACTTGGTATTAAACTGGAATAAAACAAGCAACCCAGTAGTTTGAGTAGGTTGGCTAGTCTGACAAAAATCAAGGACAAAAAGGAAAAGAAACCAAAGGATGAAAGATGATCAAAAGGCAAGGAAGAATGAGAATAGGATCAAAGAACAGATCTAATGGAAGAAGAAAATAAATGCAAAGAAAGAAAAAGGAAAACAATAAATACCAAGAAGAAGAAGAAGCTCACTATCACCAGGAAAGCTGGAAAAATTGCAATGGCTATCAAGTTAATCTTGAAAAGTAAGAAAAATTGCTAGTAAAGAGCTCATCATTGTTCTTTCTTCTGTTTCTTAAACTCAATTCTGAGATTGCCTACTCACTCTCCCTTCTCTTAACTTGAAGCTATTTCCATTTTTCTAAGCCTCACACTAACCGATACTAGAAAAATAGGGGTGCCTTCTCTTTTGAATTAAATAATTGTAGTTCACTAGCACTTGATCAAAGTATGTTTATTATGAATTTATGATGACATTTGAATGTTAATTTGTGCCAAAAAAAAAGATCAAACAAGTTAGTTACTCTAATTTGCAAAAAATTACTAATAACAATAACCTTTTATTGTCAAATATATACAATAGCATTTTTTCTAATTGTAGACAATATTTAAGTAATTATAGATAAATACCCTTAAAAATATCATAAAAATTGTATACTATATTTAACTAGTTGTAACATATTTTAACCATCAAGTTGTAGACAACTAGATTAGGGAAAGAGAAAAATATTTAGACAGATGTATAAAAATATGTAAAATAAATATAACAAGGTCTGGCTCGGTTTAGTTCAATTCACCAAATGAAAAACCAAAAGAAGCCTTATTTTTTATCAGTTTTGATCAATTCATGTTAGTTTGGTTTAGATTGGTTTGGTATCATTTGTTTGGATCAGTTTCAAACACCTTTAATTGAACGCACTTCTTTCCTTTTTTTTTTTACTTGTTGCATTTTGTAACCCTCCCTCGTATCCACTTGATACAGGAAAAGATTAATAGAATCACCATATCTAAACATACCAATTATTAATCAAAGAATCACTTTGAAAAGCTTTGGCCAAAGACTTATTTTGTAAAATTATTAAGATCATACCATATCAAAAAATACATAGCAGAAATAAATCATAGACATCCATCTTATCCATTGCATGCATTAAAAACTAAGAAATTAGGTTGGAATATAGTACGTGTGCCGTTGCATGTAGCACAAAGCCACATGTCCAACTTTCTATACCATGCACCATGGCGTGCTTATCGAAAATTTCTGTTGTCATTTTGACAGCAAAATGACAAACTTTTGGTGTGTTCCATTTTCACATATGACGTCCGATTGGAGTGATTCAAGTACCCACATAAAGCTTATCTCATAAGCTAGCTAATGAGATAGGTTTAGATACAATCTAATGGTCTAATCAAAATTTGAATATTCATATGAAAAAAGCCATTTTTTCTAAAAATTTTGCACACCCAAGCATTCAAATTGATCCTTTTTTCTCATTAAACTATACAAAGCCTTGAACTAAGTCCAAAAGGACCTAACACACTTGATTGACCATAATATAATACATATACATACATACATACATACATACATACATACATACATACATACATATATATATATATATATCAAAATTTGACCTTTTAATGGCTAATTTTCACATTTCTCAACCTTTTGCAAAACAACACATTTTGACATATCTTGACCCACTTGGACATTTTTCTCAACATATTTACATAGAATCATAACCATAGCATATTTATTACTCAATCTTAGCCCGAAATTTCTCACTTCATCATAATTTCTCACATGGGCTTATGATTCATCATTATCACAACATACACTACAACAAAACAACACTTTTCTCTTGGACATTTTCCAAGAGAAAAGTGAAGATATCCGAGAGAAAATTTATTTCTCTCAGAATTTCTCTCAAATAAAAAGAGAGAGTAAATTTTCGTAGGAAAAAATATTTTCTCTCGTGATATTTCGAGAGAAACACATTCTCTCCAAAATTTTTGAGAGAAATATGTTCTCTCCGAACTATCCGAGAGAACTTCTCTTGGGTTAATCTGAGAGAAATTTCTCTCGAGTAATTTTGAGAGAACATTCTCTCGGTATTTTCGGAGAGAACTTTCTCTCTGAATTATCTAAGAGAAATTTCTCTCAACCAATTCCGAGAGAAAGTTAAACAGTTCTCTTGAAATTTTTTAAGAGAACATATTTCTCTCAAGCTAATTCGAGAGAAATCACACATGGGACGTGTGCTACTTTGGTCACTCTCTCTCAAAATATTCCATAAGAAACATTTTCTCTTAGAAATTTTTGAGAGAATTCTGTGAGAACATGACATTATATATTGATGTCAATGTTGTTCCCTTTTAGTCCTCTTCCCTGTGACATTAACATTTCAACATTTTATAATAGCACCAATGCAGCAGCACTAATTTTTTGACAGCCAATTTAAATAGATGTTTCCATAAAACTCTTTACAAGTCAATCAAAAGTTATAACATATAACAAAATTACTAAAAATTCTAAACATCTACTCATAATCAGTATCATCATTAGACTCATCATCTGACCCATCATCACTACTAGACATCTCATCTTCTTGGGCATCGATTACAGGAACACTATGACTGGTGGAGGCCTTAAATTGAGCCATCATTTTCTTCAAGAACTTTTGATTTTGTGATAGCTCATCTCTAAATTGCTTTTCTCGAGCTTCATGTGTGGCTTTCATTTCTCTCATTTCTTCTTGTTGGGCCTCCATTCTAGCTACAACATTAGCCAAACTTTCTTCATAACTTTTGGTTTTTTCATCTAACTTTTGTTGAAATATGTCCTCCATACGATGCCTTAACTGTGTAAGTTCACCATAATTGGATGTAGTTGAGCTATATGAGTTGAGAAGACCAACTTGCTCTCCTAATCCAAAACAACGCCATTTTTTACTCTTGCCTCCCACAGCTTTGATCCATAAAGTGGAATCAGACTCAGATAATGTAGGGTCTTGACTATCACGAAGTTGCTTAAAGAGTTTCTGCATTAATAAAGAATAATAAATCATTAATTATTAAAATTTGCAATATTTTTAAACAAAAAAATATCTAAGAAAACTTAAAATAACTCATGTATGTTTGTTCAGCTCTCTCAGAAATCCATCCCCCTTTTTTTCATCATATTGAGTTTTTTTAAATACCTCAGGAAAATGGACCTCATGGCCACACTCATCTTCCTGCAAAATTCCAACAAAAGAAATTAGAAATTCATAAAAGAATAAAAAAGTTATCAAAATTAATAGCAATGACCTAATAACTATTAATATAAATAAAGTTATCTAAAGAAATACTTACTCATTAGAACCATGCGGTCTAATAACTAAACGACCATCATTTGCTCTTGACCCAACATCAAGAAGCATAAAACTATTAGATGAGTTTATTTCATGGCTCACCACATTTGGTGAACTCCTATCAGAAGGTGTATCAGAAAGAGGGGAAGGACTACAAGTCATATGAATATGCTGAGATGTAGAGGAGGGTGATGATATATGCTCATGATGTATAATAGGTGGAGAGTTTGTGCCTTGTGATGATGATAGGCGCCTAGATGCTAAGGGTCGAGGTGGTCTCTCTTTATATAAACCTTTTCCTTTTTTGTCCTTATTCCTTCGTGAATCTGACATCTAAAACGTGAAAAAAAAAAACATAAGTTAAAGACAATTAACACAAATAAAAAAGGCAAAAAACGTAATAAATAATAGTAAGTGAAATAACATGATTTACCAATATTTTATCAATCATTAGATAAATAAAAATCACTTGGAGGTTCCTCCTCAGTTTCAGATGAGTCAGTATGAATTAAGTCCTCATCAGAACTTTCATCAATTGCTTCATCACTAGTAATCTCCCTCACGCTTATGCCACTGACTTCTTCAATATGCACAGTATTATCTCTTAGGTTCGCCTCAACTTCAAATGGCATATCATCACCCTCAATCAACTGGGGAGGATTATTGGCTTCATCTTGAAATGGTGCATCATCATGATAATCAGGTGCATCAACTATATTTCTTGCTTTTGTCTTTATCACAACAAGCCAATCTTTTTTTAGGAGTTGATTTGGGATATTCTGTAAAATATACTTGTTCAGCTTGTTGGGCAAAGATAAAATCATCATTCCCCGTATATCTTTTTTTGGAATGAACCTCTACAATTCCATATTTAGGATGAACTCGAGTCCCACGACTTGTAGGATCATACCACATGCATTTGAAGATTGTCAAGTACCAAGATAGGTCACCGGTGAAATCTAATTGTATAATCTCATTCAACACACCATGATAAGAATATTCAACTCCATTATGACTTATTCCCTTGACACTTATACCACTATTATTGGTCTTCCTTCCTTCTGCCCAAGAAGCTGTGTGAAACTTATAACCATTCACTAGATATTGATCGAATGTAAGCACACGTGTCTTAGGACCCCAAGCCAAAGAAATTAACAACTTATCTTGTATCCCATTTCGAGAATTTAAAATCTATTTCAAAAAAGTATAACAAATAGTTATTTTCTTTCAAAATGTGAGAATAATTGAAAAGATTTTAAAGATAAGGAAATTAACTTACATAATTTCTAAACCAATCAGGAAATTCATTGATATCACCACTTGATTGCTCATAAGAACTGTATTAGAACACAAACTAATTAACTACATGATATAACTGAGAATGTGAAGTAGCAAATATGTACATTATATCAAAGATTGAAATATTCATACTTGAGGAAAGGTTTGACTTCAAGAGTATTGAGAAGAATATACAATGTTATGGCAGCTTGCTCTTTTGAAGTGAGAAGACGAGTATTTTGAGTTATTTTCCCGAGAGGCCGCCCTGGATAATTGAAGATAGAAATAGAAGAATAATCATCACATTCACCACCATCATCATTTCGAGTAGCCTTCCTAGTTCTTGATTGAACATGTGTTTCAAAATAATAAGAGCAGAAAGTTGAAGTCTCTTCAAGAATGTAAGCTTCACAAATAGAGCCTTCAACACGAGCCTTATTTTTTACCTTCCGCTTTAATGTGTATAAAAATCTTTCAAAAGGATACATCCACCTATATTGTACAGGTCCACCAACCATGGCTTCATACACCAAGTGAATAGGTAGATGCTCCATAACATCAAAAAAACTAAGAGGAAATATCTTCTCAAGATTACACAAAATAATAGGAATATTCTGCTCCATGACTTTAAGACTATCAAGTTGTAAAGTTGGTGCACAAAGATCTCAAAAAAAATGGCTCAACTGTGTCAAAGCTTCAAATGTTGAGTATGGCAAACCATTGCATACTATTGGAAGTAATCTCTCCATAAAAACATGGCAATCATGACTTTTCATTCCACCTAATGTGCAACTTTTCATATCAACACACTGTCCTAAGTTGGATGCATAGCCATCTAGAAGCTTTAAAGCTTTCACCCATTCACACACGGCTCGCTTTTGCTCCATATTAAAGCTATATGGAGCATCAGGTTTTTTCATTTTTCCATTGCCCAAATCTTTCATGTGTAAAGATGGTCGTTTACAATATTTGGCTATATCTAATCTTGCTTGTTCATTGTCTTTTGTTTTACCTTTCACATCCATCACTGTATTGAACACATTATTAAAGACATTTCCCTCGATGTGCATAACATCTAAGTTATATGGATTTTGGAGATCACGCCAGTAGGGTAGATCCCAAAATATACTACGTTTAGTCCAATTATGTTCTACTAGATACCCCTCTAAACGCATGTTTGGTTTATCAGTTATTTTTGGGAATCCCCTAACTTGATCGTACAATTCATCTCCTGAATACCTTAATGGAGGTGGAGAATTCTCTATAACATTTTTTTGAAAATTCTGTTTGTTCCTCCTATAAGCATGATCCTCAGGCAAGAATTGCCTATGACAATCAAAATAACTAGTTTTTCTGCCATGTTTTAAATGAAAAGCTTTTGAAGAACCCATGCAAATTGGACATCCTAATAGCCCTGATGTCTGCCAGCCACTTAACATGCCATAAGCTGGAAAGTCATTTATAGTCCATAGAAGGGCAGCTCTTAAAGTGAAATTTTGTTTTGAAGAAATATCATAAGTTAGAACACCATCTTGCCAAAGCATCTTCAACTCATCAATAAGAGGTTGTAAGAAAACATCAATTCTACTCTTTGGATTACTTGGCCCAGGTATTATGATTGTTAGGAACATGTACTCACGTCACATACACATACCAGGGGGAAGATTATGAGTAACAATCACTGGCCAACATGAGTATGGTCGTGAACCCAAGCCAAATAGATTGAAACCATCAGCACAAAGCCCCAACCTAACGTTTCTTGGCTCTGATGCAAATTCTGGATAAGCTTGATCAAAATGCTTCTATGAACTCCCATCTGATGGGTGGGACAACACACCTTCTTCATGATGTTTGTCAATATGCCAACTCATATACTTAGCAGTGGCATTAGATGAAAATAACCTTTGTAGTCTTGGAACAAGTGGTAAATACCACATTTGTTTAGCTGGGATCTCCTTATTTATCCTCCCTTTTCTCACTCTTTCTTCCTTAAACCTTGGTTCCTTACAAAATCGACATGATTTATCCTTAATTGCATCACCATAGTACAATATACATCCTTTTACACAACAATCAATCTTTTGATAACCACAACCAAGTTGTCCAACCAATTTCTTGGTTTGATACAAGTTTGTAGGCATGCGATGATTAGCAGGCAATATCTCATTTATTAGTGTGATGATTTCATCAACACATGCACTTGGGACATTATAATCAGACTTAATACTCAATAACCTAACAGCTACTGACAATACAGTATGATTCTCACATCCATCCCACAATGAAGACTGTGAAGCATGAAGCATGTCATAAAACTTTGCAGAATTGGGATTAGGATCCTCCTCAAAAACAGAATGTTCATTAAATGATGGCCCAGCTGCATCCATAACCATTTGCTCATACGGATTGGAGGTCATGCGAATGTTGACATTAATTGGAGCTACTTGGGGACGTTCTTCTCCATGGCAATGCCAATAATAGTAATCTTTTGTAAATCCTTTCCTATATAAATGCTTTCTAACATCATATGGTATGTGTTGCTTCAAATTTCTACATGATACACATGGACATCTTATTTTTCTTCCTTCATCCCCTTTGCCAGCAAACCTAATAAATTCCTCCACCCCATAAAGGAACTCATCAGTATGCTTACCTCTTTCATCCACTCTATTATATACCCAATGACGATGCTCGGGAGGTTCCATCTAACAAGATAAATTAATTAAATATGTATATAACCCATTATTTCACCACATATTCTTTTGAACTACATGAGATAGCTCTATTTATGAACTACATGCTAACAAATAGAACTTTTATTCAGCAACACTTAAAACATATTCTTACATGAAAAAGTTAAGAGCACATGTTCATTATTAGAAGTTTTGAACAAATAATATGTGTAGCAACTTAAAACATAAAAAAAATCACATGCCTTTTAAAACAAATTAAAATTTTGAACAAATCATGTGCCTAATTTTCACTTAGAAGCTTAAAACATTAAAAAAAATGTGCAAAAAGTTAAACTTATAAATTGGACAAATGTACCTTATATCCTTATGCTTCACAAATGTTGTCAGCTTAAAGGAAGATAAAAAGCACAGCCACGGTTCTTTCTTCCCTAAATGCTTGCAAAATTTATAAATTGGTCACTTTTTAATTGTAAATTATTCTACTAGACAATAATTAATATTCTTAGATTGTGACAGGGGATTCAAATGAAAACAACCATGAAGTTAGGATGTGCTTAAACTATATTAATGAGTCCTCACATGAAATCATTAACTCAAGTATTTTTTTGTTTAATCACTAAGTCAAGTATTAACTAAATTGAAATTACACACAAACACACACATCTATGGAATTTTAGAACCTTGAAAATAAGAAATAAATAGAACAATACCTAGCTTAGTTCTATAGTTACTATCCTATCAAATTGATAAATTCCAGACTATTTGATAGAGATTGTTGACTAATTATGTATATCTTTTTGGCTTATTTTTAGGTGTGATTTACTTGGGAAACATAAATTAGAACATGATAAAATATGAAAATAATTTTTTTTTGGGTAAAAAGGGAGACAGTGCTTAAGTTGAAAAAAATTAGAACATCCTACTTCAAATTAGAACATAATACATCAAATTACAACATTTGTAGTGAAGCTTGATATAGTAAAAGAAAGGCGGATATCATCCTTTAAACACTCATTAACATGTGTTTATAATATTGTAGATAGGATAAATTTTATTGTTTTCGATTATGATCCAGCTGGAGACCTCAAGAACTTTATTTATAGGTCCAATCTAAAATGACAAAGGTGACAAAAGTAGAACAAAGTCTTCAAGGACCACGTGATGGATGCATCATTCCTATGTCCATTATTTCTTCTCTACCTCTCTTCTTCTTTTTGAAATAAAGGATATTATATTAATAAAAGAATAAAAAGAAAAACAATTAAAAATGAAGTTTAAAAGCTATATGAGATTCCTGAAAGTTCAAACACTACAAAGTTGGGCAAGTGAGTAAAACATGCGTGTAAAAAGGAGAAAAAAAACAAAGTTAGTGGGGGCCAATTCATTGACATGGAAAGCAAAGAAGACAAAAAAAAAAATTCAAGCAGAGTTCATTTTATTATCAATACCCAACAAGAGTCTAACAAATTTAAACCCCCAATCTTCTCTCTCCCCCCTTTAGCTCTGTATAATCCATGAATAAATACAGTTCCACTCCACTATCCTATTTTCTTTTTCCTAATCTTCAAGTCTCTCTCTCTCTTTCGCGTACACACAAACACATACAGGATATTATATAAGAAGAAAACATGTGCAGAAATATATAGACTCAAATACCCAAAATGGATTAGGGGAAAAACAATACCTGACAGATTGAAGGAGGAACTCGAATGATAAAGCTCTCTATCTACTGATGTGAGAACGCTGAAGGCAGCAAAAAAAATGGAGGAGCTACGGTGGAGGAAGAAGCTGAGGAGAGATGAAAGAGGAAATGATGACCTGAAAGAGAAAGGCGGCAGGAGTGAGCGATAAAGGGGAGGGAAATGAAATTCTACAATAAAAGTGAAATTAGGGATTTCAGATATAACTTGAAATTCTTTTTTTTTCAATTGCTTCACGTTTATTTTTTTTTGTACCAGCAAAATAAAAAAAAATTGGACTTCTGGAGTTTTGAACTCAACACGTGAGGGATATAAATAATAATTTATTATCACCAATTGAGCTATAGCACCATGTACTCATTATCCCACGCATAATTGTATAAATACATACACATACACAATAATCCTAAACTATTATATTTTATATAAAAATCCTTATTAACAATGAAAATTATTAAAATATTATTTATTTTACATTATTTTATACATAAAAGCTCATTATTTATATTTCAATATTACTAGTGAGAAACTACTATTTATCAACTTCTTCCCTTAAGCTTCTTTCTTCTTAAATTTTCTTTATAAAAATAACATACTAAATATTGCATCTCAAATTATAAGATAAAATGACGCAAGATTACGCATAACAAAATACCACCAGTATTCTTTTACAAGTTGGGACCAAGAGAATATAATACAAGATATGTATACCTATGTGCACGCATGCGCATGACAATAAATGCAAAACATACACTATTTCACACATATTACAAGTAATTAATTAAACAATTGTCAATTATATATTTCACCTTATGAACTAGGAAAAACGAGTTATTAGTGGAATGTCTATATCATTATGCAAATAGGTTATAACACATATGAACAACAATATATTTAATTTATTTTCTATTGTTTTAATATTACAAATCCTTAAATCAAATATAATATTTTTTATATATATTCACAATTTAAAATGATGATTAGTTCCTGGTTAATATTTCACAAGTAATTTAATTTACTTTACTTTTATAAAAAAAATATACTTCAATGGTAACAAAATTTATTATAATTTAAAAAATAAAAAAATAATTTCTCTTAGAAAATTCTAAGAGAAAATATCAAAATTTTCTCAGAATAATCTAAGAGAAAATTTCTCTCAGAAGTTTTCGAGAGAAATTTAAGCATTTCTCTCAAATATTATTAAGAGAAATATTTCTCTCAGATTATTATGAGAGAAAATATTATATAGAATTTTTTTATAATTTTTTAAAATATTTCTCTTCGATTATTCTGAGAGAAACTTTCTCTCAAATCTTTCTGAGAGAAACTTCTTTCGGTTACTTCTGAAATAACAATTTCTCTGGGATTATTTTGAGAGAAAATATTAAGGATCTCTCCGAATAATCCGAGAGAAATCTTCTCTCTGATTTATTCGAGAGAAACATTATGCAAATTTTTTTTATAATTTTTTGTTTTTTATTTATTATTTCTGCCAAATGTTTCTCTCAATATTGTTTGAGAGAATAAATTCTCGCCATAGCGCGCTTACTTTCTCTCAAGTTTCTCTCAGATTTTCTCTCCAATTTTCTCTCTATTTCATAAACTGAGAGAAAATTCATGAAAATATTCATATAAGAGATTTTTTGAGAGAAAATCAGAGAGAACTTCTCACCTTATTATTTCTGAGAGAAATTTTTGAGAGAAATATACTGTTTTGTTGTGGTGATATCACACAAATCTTAGCCCCTGATTCGTTCCACCACATATATACACAATTGGGCTAAAATTTTATAAATTCACTACTCAAAACATGTATGCAACCTTATGGCAACTCATATACACAAAATTCACACTAAATTAGTTCATTACACAAACTCCAAGTTCACACGGCTTCAACACTCTAAACCGGCCCAAACTCTCTTTACTTGCCCTGATCACTACTCTGTTCTATAAAAATATAATGATGGGGGTGAGATAAAAATTTTAGTAACAGAATAACTCACTCTTATTGAGTATCACATGCAATTATATGAAAGTAAAGCATAATATACCCTTAATCATAAGATAATCACATATTCCATTTCAATACATAACTATAAGTGTTAATTCATTTCTTTTACCACTTTAATCACTATTTTCACCACTTTTTTACATATACATCATATTGCATCATATAGCATCATATAGCATGATCACTATTAATCGAACCTCTAAATCACCCTGACACGAAATCATAGGCTCACTTTAGACTAATGTATGCTAATGTATGCTCTTATTGGCCCTAAGCTCACCTTTAATAGTCGAATCACTCGATTAAAGGTGTTATATCTCACTTTCAAACTATAGTTTCCCCCAATACACACAATAGAAAGTGATGACTCTAACACCGTATCACATAGACACTAAGAAGTCTCATAACTCCAACACCGCACTTCAATAGGCACTAAGGAGATCTTCTCCAACACCCCACCTCGAATGTACTAGGGAGGTATAATTCTCCAACATCACACCCTATCGGACACTAACAAGATTATAATTCAAAGTAACATTAAAAACTATTATACCAAAAGAAAAAAAGTAACATTGAGAAACTAGAGGAATCTTGAAGTTCGTAAGGCGGCACTTCTTGAACATGTTCCGAAAGTGGCATATTGAGATCAGGAAAGATAAACTGATTACATTTCACAAGAATCTTTAGAAGAAAATGACACTGCTTTCTTCGTCGACATCTCTGATAATTTCTCTTTTGAATCTATCAAACTCTGATCAATCTTTGATCGTTTTCTCTTAAAGGACCAATCTCGGTGATGAAAATGATGGTGGGGACTGATTGTGATGGTTTTCTTGAGCCTCAACTTGGCACGTTCCCAGCCCCGACCTCAGACTCTTTGATCGAACGAGGAAGCTCTGTGTTAATTTTAATCATTTCAATTTCTTCAAAGCTGAACTTCATCTTCAAATCTACCAAACGTCCAAATTCAAGGTGCAGTTCAGAGAAATTGTCTCCGTGCTTAAGAATATAATATTAGTCCGTTGCTTAAGAATTTTTATGTGTGCTTAAAAGATTATATCAAGGCCACGATATATAATATGTCCTTGTCAAGTTTAGTTCAATATATATATATAGATATATGTACGTTTATATAAAAGTTGGTTTCGTGTGTGTTTTTGGATTTTCATAGTTTGTTTTATCACTTAATCTTATTTGATGAATGAAGTACAATATATATATATATATATATAATGTATTTATTAGAAATTAATTTATTCTGATTTTTTGGCCGAAAAATTTTCAATTAATATTATACATGATTTAATTGTATATGATCAAGTTTCGATTCAATAAGGAAAATGATATATAGATATATATATATAGATATATATATTGGTCATTAAAAGGAAATTTAATATATATATATATATATATATATTATCGCTTGAAAGTTGGTTTTGACTTTTGAATTTGTGCTTTTGAAAGTTCCTTTTATCACTTATCTTCAATGCATGAGGTAGAGGAGGATATATTATTTATCTGTCAATCTTTTTATGAAATAATCATAATATATTTTTAAATTTAGCTTCTTTAAAATTAGTGAGATATTATTATTTTTAAATATATATACACACTAATTTCATAAAAAAATTAATTCTAATAAGTTTTTTCTCTTAAATTGAACTAAAAATAAAATGAAATCATTCATATGGTAGTTAAATTCATATTATTCAATTAAATAATTAAGAACTTGCATATTACTCCCCATCACACGCGATAAATAGTCTGATAGTAACGTGACTGCTATGTGGATAGTGGTCAGGAGCATCAAATTGGCGAGCTAAGTTCCTCCTTGTAGAACTCAATAGATTACTGTGTAGCGCAAGGCTCAAGCAATTAAATACCTTCCTCTTATAGTTTCAAATCTTCTTCTGAATCCATCATTTCGTTCGCTAGCTGTAAACTTCCAGGTTTCGTTTTCGTTCACACACACACACACACACATGGATCGCGTGGAGCCTGATGAACTCGAAGTCGCTCGGATTATGCTTCAACTTCGTCGTCTGCATTTCGATTCTGACATCCGAAGGATGTTTCCTCTCACTTGGGGCTCCAAGAAGAAGCGAACGATTCGCAGGTCCAGCCGTCAAACTCCTGTTTCACTCCCAAATTCGAAGATGATCAGAATCACTCTGAAGAGAAAAGGATCATCAGAGAATCATAATCTCCAAAATAATCCGTCGAGGTTTTTCGGTACCACAAGAAGATCGTGTTTCTATGTTGTGGAAGATGAGTCAACATCGAAGAGGAAGAAGGTGATCGAGTCTCCTGAATCTTCAGGTACCTATCTCCTCCCTGATCTGAATCTTCCTGCTGTGTCGATCGAAGAAGAAGGACGCTGTCTTGACAACTGTGAAAGCGAGAAGTGCATAAGCCCACGCTCCGTATCAGCGAGTGAAGATGGAAGAAATTGCTATTGGGTTCAATTCTAATTCGATTCAGGTGAAAGAATCGATTCGGGTGCGTGACTGTATGTACCTAATAATTAGGGCTTCGTTTTGTTGGTGATGTTGCAGTTAACGGCTATGTATTATATACGTTGCTTCAGGATGAAGGAGTAATTATTTAATTCATTATTTAGTTATTTATAGGATTATCATGTCAATACCATATCATTGATTACTTTAAACCCCGATTAATTCATCCTAGAGAGATCAATTTTTTATATCTCATTGAATGAGCTGTAAGAGTATTATTTCTTCTCTCATATTTTTCGTGTTTATATCCATGTATGGTTGTAGAATAAAATATACTCTCTCCTTCCTAATTGATCACTTTTCTTGATCATTTATGTGGCTCTATACTACTCTCCTCTCTTCCCTTGATCATACCTTTATTTTCAATTTCCCTTCCTTTATTTTCTAGAATCCTACCTTGAACATCATATTGGATGTAAATTAGAACACTACAAAGGATCATATCACTCACATTTTGCCTCGTTTTTTAGGTATCTGGTCAATGACAATTGAAAAAGCTCTCCTATAAGGTTGTTTTTCATTTTCATACATAAGATTGGAACCCAAAACCATATTATTAATATATTGGCTTGACGCATTCTATGTTTAGAGAGATAAGTCATGAATGTTCTTGTGGTAACTTGTTTATTATGTCGTATTTATGAGCAGTCAATTAACAAAAAAGAAAGACTACATGTTCTTTATTTGAGGAACTTCACTCCATGAAGAACGGAGAGTCTTCTTAATTAAGCTGCAAACTTAATTTGGGTTCTTTTTTAGGTTATAATTTATTTTTTGTTGACGAAGATAAGAGCTTCTTGTCGCAATAAATAACGATCAGATGTCATAGATTTGTTGATAGATTTTTATAAGGAGATATCAGGTTTTGCAGGTTTTAGAATGCAAATATTCATACTGTAAAGGCCGTCTGTTCATTAACCCTCAGTCTTTATTTTTTATATTTAAAAAAAATATGAAAAGAGACTTTAATTTTTTAGGAGATAAAAGGGAATTTTATGAAAATATATTTTGAAATAAAATTAAAACATTTTATTATTTATTATCAATTAAAACATTTTATTATGACTATTGAATAACATATTTTTCAAAAAATATTTTTAACAAGTTATTATCTATATTTTAATTTGCACAGGTGAAATATTCTAGAAAAAAAAAATCTATGAAAATAATACATCATAAAATAACCAATTATTCTATATATTTTAATGTTCAAAAAGTAAAAAATTGTAAAAATTTCAAAATAAAATAATTAATTGTTTATATTTTTAATAAAAAAATTGTTATTTGTTTTTATTTTCTGCACACTAAAATCGGCCTCAGTACACAAGAAATAAAAAAAAATGTATGGCTATTTATGATTTTTTGTCATTACTTAAAATTTATAACTAATTGTTTATAATTATTTTCCTGTAAAAATAAATTTATAATTGTATAAAAAATTCTATCCTGTACTTTCTAAAAAAATAAATACTATTTTTTACATAATTATCAACTTTAATATTATTTATTCAATAATCATCTTCTATTAATTTTTAATATTCTTGTTTTAACTTTCCGTGCATCGCACAAGTATTCTAGCATGAAAATTAATGTAGCATTATTGATTTTCTAATTAAATCAGAAATTACTGTTTTCTTATTTCCCATGAATTCTTACACGCGCGCGCGCGCGCGCACACACACAAAATATATACGATTCCCTTGGAACGTATTTTCTGGGCCAGCATATTTTTTCCCCAAAAGTACAACAATAAACTAACGCATATCTAAATATTAATGGGCCAAAAAGTAGTTCTCCCTCAACTATTTATACAAAGATATCTTATTTCCTCAATTTACATGTGATGCAATTTCTTCCTACAACAAATGGTACATTCTAAATCCTACCATTAAAAAATTTAATTTTAACAATTAGTTGACTTAAAAATTACAAAAAATAATTTCAAAAATTATAGAATAGGACCCAAAAATTACACATAAATCCCTTTTAAAAAAATTAATATCAACTAAATGTTCTTCAGGGGTGAGCATGTTATATTTCCTCGTCCCTGCGTTGTTCGCTGTCGTTTTAGTTTCTGCGCATTTCCCTTCCGTAGTTCCATTGCATCATACGTACGTACGTGTGTGTATTTATATATCAAAGCCATGTAATTTTTATAAAAAAATATTTACTATATATTTCTATAAAACTATATCATAATATATATTTTTGTGTAAAGGACATAAATATTTTCTTTCTGGCTAACAATGGTTTGAATATTATATTGAAAATATGAAAATGATAATAAGTCCGGCAAAATGCCATTATTCTCAAGTCTGGAACAAAAATAATTTTTTATAAAATGACTAAAATACCTTCAATTTAAAATAAAAAAATTAACAGATCTGGCACAAAAAAGTAAATATCACTAAAATGACTATAATAGAACAAACAATTATAATTTTTCCCGTGCAAATTACTAAAGTTTAAGTATTATAAATATTTGTAATTATTTTAGTTTAAATAGTGACTACTTCTCTTCCAACAATGACTAGAATGAAACAAATACTAACAACTTCTCTTGTACAAATTTTTTATTCACTAAAGTCTAAGTATTGCAAATTCATGACTATTTTAATTTAAATAATAACTACTTTTTTAATAATGATTAAAATAGAATAAGAAATTATTACTTTAGTTTAAACTGAGGATATTTTAATTATTTCACCAAAAAAATTAATGTTAGAAACGTCACTAGGGACTTAAAAAATATTATAGCATTTTATAAAATCTCATTATTATTTGCATATGTCTCAAGGATTTTGCCGCTATTTTCTGATTATAGATTAAAGAAGATATATTTTTGTATTTTGAAAGTTTGGTTTTAGTACTTATCTTGTTATTTGTTATATTCTATGAAGTACAAAACATATATCCTTTTATCTTTAATCTGTTTATGAGTTAATCACATATTTTTTATATCAATCAAATTAAAATTACTGCAATATTATTTTTTTACAAATATATACCAATTTTATAAAAACTACATTTTGATATGTTTTCACTTCTTTTAAATTAAAATAAAAATAAAATGAACTTTACACTCGTCAAATTAAAATCATACTATTTAAATAATTCAATTAAAAATTAAAAAGTTACTAAAACAATATATTCCTTAATTAGCAGCTCCGCTTTAATTAAATAATACCCCCTCCGTTTACCAAAAATAAAACATGTGACTAGATTGTCTAAGCTCACCATTAATAGGAGGCAGCCCCGGCCAAGAGTGTCTTTGCCCACTATAGACCACAAGTTCTCCCTGTCCACAAATAATAGGGGTACTAATGCCCAATCTACCATTTGTAATACTAGAACTTTCAAACAATATAATACTGTGCATTGGGGCTTTCACGATGCTAGTGTACTATATGAATTTTCAAACAATGTCCCAACAACACACTCGGGTGAACTCTCACGCTTTCACAATTATCGTATCAAACATGCTTAATACATCCAACAGATAGTCATAACATATAAATTATCACAATTTCTCATTTTCACATAAACCATAAAATTTCACAAATAATTATACATAAAATACTACTATAGAATATATCTTTAGGAGCGGGTCTTTAGGAGCGCTTTTTAAATAAGCGCTCTAAAATGTGAATGCGGAATTTACCGGAGCGCTTTTCTAAATTAGTGCTCCTGTATGTTAGGCTTATCAATAAGATAACGCTCCTAATTAATATATATATATAAAATGTTATAAAAAATTTAAAAATACCTTCGAGAGCGCTCGTACTTAAGCGCTCTGGAAGATCTCTTTTGGACTCTTGCAGAGCGCTCTTCCAGAGTGCTTATTCACGAGCACTCCCAAAGATTAGCTCTTTCAGAGCGCTCGTCCAAGAGCACTCCAAAAGAGAGCTCCGGGCTCTTTTGAAACGCTCGTGAAGGAGCGCTCCAGAAGAGCTAATCTTTGGTAGTGCTCGTGCTCTTCCGAAGCACTCCTTTATGAGCGCTCTTTAATGAGCACTCCGAAAGAGTGTTTCTAGCTTCATTTACTTTCCCGTCCATTTCTTTTCTCCATTCAGTTTCTTTCAAACCTCTCTCTCTTTTGTTGAGGTCGTGCGTTTCCAACAAGCTCCAGATCTTTACTATATCAGTCTATCATCATCGCTGTTTGTAGTTCCAATTCGTTGTTGCCGCTCGTTCCTTCTCTGTATTGCACATCTGTCTCTATTTTTGTGCCGCATTGCTGTCCATCTCCTGTGTCGCCATCCGTCGCCATCTCCTGCGCTGCATTACTGTCAGTCATCGTCCGTCGCCGTTCCCGTGCTACGTTGCCATTTGTTGCCGTTCCTGCACTGCGTCGCATCACCGTCTCCTGCGTTGCGTCGCTGTTTGTTTCACCGTTCCATTGCCGCCACCGTCCTTCTAGCTCTGCATTGCTGTTGCAAATCTGTGGTGCTGCTGTATACCGGAGGAAGCGACGCCGTGAAGACCTCCTTTACCACCATGCATCGCTGCTGTATAGCAGAGGAAGCGACGTTGCTGCTGCCGTGAATACCACCATTTTTTGTCGTGAAGACTACACTTTGAAGGTATTTTTTTTAATAATTAATTTATATATATTTGAGAATAAATTTTAAATATTTTTTTAATAATCAATATTATAGATAATATATGAATTGAAGTTATTTATATTAAAATTATGGAGTATTTGTATTTGATAATTTAGATTAAAGTTGAGGAAATTACTTGAACATTTTTATTTTATTTATGAAATATACTTTTAAGGGATATTATTATTATTAATTAAATTACAATTGATTGACAAAATTTAGATGCATTATGCTACTAAATTTTTATTTGGATGAATTGATTTTTTTAGTTTAAATATATTGTGTTGTGAAATTTGATTGTTTGATCATTTGGGAGGCTGTTTTTTTAAAGAAGATGCTGTTGAATTTTTTTTTATAGAAATCTAAGTCTTTTGTTTATTGAATTTTGGTAATCATATTAGTGATATGGATCGTAAGTAAATGTCGGCTAATCGACTATCTAGAGAATATTGGGATGGTGTGGATGAATTCATTGAATTTGCATTTTGTCGTGATCAAGACCCCCGTGGAGTCATATGTCCTTGTTTGAAATGTTGCTATGGAAAAAAGAGTAAAGCCAATAGAATTGAAAGATCATTTAATATGTAATGGGATTGATCCAACTTATACTTGTTGGACCATGCATAGGGAGACAATGAATAATGCAAGTGATTAGAGGGATAGTACGAGCTACTCAACATTTGATCGTGATAGTGGGATATATGATGTTGACCGTCTTGATGAAATGATTGATGTGATTGAAGAGGATCTTAGGGACTGTCCTAAGATGTTTGAGAGATTGAAGAGTGATGCTGATAAACCATTATACCCCGGTTGTAAAAAATTCACAAAACTATCAGTTATTTTGAAACTATACAACCTAAAAGTAGCGAATGGATGGAGCGATAAGAGTTTCACGAATTTGTTTGAACTCTTATATGAAATGTTACCTGAGTACAACGAGCTTCCACCTAATACTTACGAAGCTAAAAAAGTGCTTTGTCCTATTGGGATGAGCTATGAGAAGATATATCATGTCCAAATGATTGTGTCCTCTTTTAGAAAGAATATTCAACCTTAGATAAGTGTCCAAAATGCAATGCATCACGGTACAAAAGAAATGGATATAGCCCAGCGAAAGCATTGTGGTATTTTCCAATCATACCAAGATTTAGATGCCTATACAACATTGTAGAAGATGCTAAACACTTAACATAGCATGCTGATGAGAGAATTAAGGATGGCAAGCTACAGCACCCTGCAGATTCTCCTCAATGGAAAAAGTTTGATCTTATATACCCTGAGTTTGGGGTTGAAAATAGAAACTTACGCCTTGCACTAGCCACTAATGGAATGAACTCACATGGCACACAAAGTAGTACTCATAGTATATGGCCGGTTATTTTAATGATCTACAACCACCCTCCAGCATTGTGCATGAAGCGTAAATTTATGATGCTGTCATTGTTGATTTCTGGGCCTTGACAATCAGGAAATGATATAGATGTGTACTTAGCTCCTTTGATTGAAGATCTAAAGATTTTATGGGAGACAGGTGTGGAAGTTCATGATGGGTATAGAGAAGAACATTTCATCCTACGAGCAATGTTGTTTGGCACCATAAATGACTTTCCTGCCTATGGCAATTTATCAGGATATAGTATCAAAGGTCGAGATGCATGTCTAGTATGTGAAAAGCATACTTGTTCAGTGCTGTTGGAACATTGTAGGAAGAATGCCTTCATTGGTCATCGACAATTTTTGCCACAAACACATCATTACCGACGACTGAAGAAGGCCTTTAATGGCTACCCGGAGAAGGGTAGAGTTTCCATGCCATTAACTAGTGAGCAGCTCTTTGAAAAGGTCAAAGATTTAAATATTGAATTTGAAAAACCATTTGCAAGTAAGATTGTTAAGAATGGTTTGAAAAAGAAGTCCATATTCTTTGAGCTACCATACTGGAAGACCCTAGATGTTAGGCATTTCTTGGATGCAATGCACATCGAAAAGAATGTTTGCGATAGTCTTGTTGGCACATTACTCCACATTTCAGAAAAGAGTAAAGACAGTATTAATGCAAGGATGGATTTGATTAGCATGGGGTTAAGAGAAGAGTTGGCACCAGAGAGGAAGGGAAAATGTACTTTTTTACCCCCAGCAACTCACACCTTGTCTAGAAAGGAAAAATTAGCTTTCTGTGAATTATTGCATGAAGTTAAAGTTCCAGAAGGATATTCTTCAAATGTAAGTAGCCTCGTATCTATGAAAGACCTCAAACTAGTAGGTCTCAAGACTCATGATTGTCATATCATCATGAAAAATTTATTGCCGATTGGTATACAATCCATTTTGCCGAAGAAGGTGCGAGCCACGATTACTAGATTTTGTTTCTTCTTTAAGGCAATTTGTAGCAAGGTGATTGACCCGAAAAAATTGCCAAACCTAGAACATGAAATAGCTAAGATTTTAAGCGAGCTGGAAATGTATTTTCTACCTTCGTTCTTCAACATCATGGTTCATTTATCATTTCACTTAGTTAGAGAGATAAAGTTGTGTGGCCCCACTTATTTGAAATGGATGTACCCCGTAGAGCGTTACTTGAAAGTATTAAAAGGATATGTAAAAAATTGAAGTTGGCCCGAGGGGTGTATTATTGAGAGGTATATCATGGAAGAAGCAGTTGAATTGTGTACTGGATATCTCTCTAATGTGGATGCCATTGGGTTGCCAAAGTACACAAAAGACACCACAAGTGAACAGGGTGGAATCATTGGGAAGAAACTCATTAGCATAGACAAGACACAATGGGAGCAAGTTCACTTGTATGTTTTACACAACACTGAGGAAGTTCAACTATATATCAACAAACACAAGGCAATAGTTAAGAGTCAGAATAAAGGTAAAAATGAAACATGGCTAGCAACATATCATAACCGACACTTTATATATTGGTTTAGAGCTCGCATCTCTAAGGAGTCTCACCCATCAGAAAGGTTGAGGTTTTTGGCTAGGGGTCCCAGATTTGAAGTATTTTCTTATACAGGTTATATAATTAATGACTTTACATTTTATACGAAAAGCCAAGATACTCGGAGCACTATGTAAAATAGTGGTGTAACGCTTAAAGCTCAATCAATGCATGTCTCTAGTTTTAAAGACAAGAACCCAATCTATGCAATGATGTCATATTTTGGGATTATAGAGCACATTTGGGAATTGGATTATATCAAGTTTCGTGAACCTATCTTTTGTTGCATGTGGGTTGACAATAAAAATGACTATCGAATTGATGAGTTAGGTTTTATTCAAGTAGATCTTAATAAGGTGGCTTATAAAGATGAACCATTCATTTTGGCATCACAAGCTTGACAAGTGTTTTATGTGTCAGATCCAGCACATAAAAATTGGTCGATTGTTCTTTTAACAAATAAAATAGTGGGTAATGAAAAGAATGAAGATTTCAATGTTGAGGATGACCCTTTCATAGGAACATCACAGACATTTGATGTTTCAATTGGGGATAATGCCTTCTATATTAGAGAAGATCACGTTGAAGGGATTTGGATTGATAAAGGATATGTAGAACACACAAAAGAAAAAACAAAAAAAAAAGAAAAAATAAATTTTAACACTTGTAAGTTCTTTATTTAAATTTCCTTTTAATTGTTAAAAATTTATTTTTAGTTGTTAAATTTTTTTTTTGTTGCTAAATTTTTCAGGTATATGGCTAACCCACCTGAGAATAGTGGTGATGCTCCACCTACTGAAGAAGAAGCATTCAAGGAGGTTAAACAGGGTAAAACTATTATGAAAGCAGTAATACAGGCTTGAGCAGCGGGTTGTAAATTACTAATAAATTAGAATGATAGGGGCCAATTAGTTAAGTCTCCTCAGTTGTCCAGTTACATAGGGGTCTTAGCTTGTCATTATATTCCCTATTGCATTGCAGACTGGAGAAAGAAAAATGACCCACAGCTTAAAGAAGCAAAAAATAATATATGGGAAGATTTTTGTATATCTTTTGACCTGGATGAGAGTTATAGGCATTATATCATGAGAAAAGTAGCATATGCTCATAGAAAGTTTCGAACTACCCTCACAACATATCATCTAAAAGATGCAAATGAAGAATTCAATCCTCATCCTCTTAAAATGTATCCAGAGATCCAACAAGAGCATTGGGATGAATTTATTAAAATACGCCAACATCCTGAATTTCAACAGATTAATCAGGTCAATCGCTCTAGAGCCACGAGTACTCCTTTTCAATATAGAGCAGGAAGAAAGAGCTATCCAGATATTGAACATGATTTGGTAAGTTTCAATTAATATCGTCTGTTAATATTACTTATATATATATATAAGGAAATGTTTTTTAATTATTGTAATATCTTCTTCAAATAGAGGGAAGAAGTTGGACCTAATGCTCCAATTTCTCGAGCTCTTGTTTGGAAGATTGCTCGAGAAGATAAAGAAGGCAAATTACCTAATGAACACACTCGAAAAGTCTAGGAGGATTGTGTGAGTATTAATATTTTAGTATATTACTTTATTTACATTATTTACTTAATAATTAGTTTATAATTTGTTCAACAGGAAGCATTATCACAATCAATATCACAAGATGATGTAGGGGAGCATGTGGATGTCCTTGGTAGGGCATTGGGAGTTCCAAAGGTCTCTAGTCGTGTTAGAGGAGTCAGATTTGGCATTTCTCAAGGCACTTACTTTGGACGTTGGTCCAAAATTTTTATTGAAGATGATTTTAATGTAAGGATGACAAAAATGGAGGTGAGAATGGAAAAAAAAAATTCAAGCTTAAATGGAAAAGAGATTTGAGCAAATGATTGGAGTTATAAATGTACCACAAGGTAGCTCTAGTGATAAAGATAGTTGCTCCTTCCATACTAAAGAAGACTTTCCTAAGGTTATAATTTTTCTTTCTATTATCTTCTCTTTATTCACAAATTATGTTTCACATTTTTTTTAAAATATTAATTTTTAATTTTTAGGGCGAGTCTCAATGTCAATTATGATTAGAATCACCATATTGTCATGTTGTGGCACTCGGATCTGTATATAAGACAATAGTGTTACTATACACTCCAAACCGTTGCCTACTGATCACTTAAAGGTGACTATAACTATTCCAATAGAAAATGATGCTAAGTTGCCAGTGCAAATAGAAGATGAGGATATATTCACGATTTTTGATGCCGTTGGAACTTATGTGGCTTGGCCTTCAAAGCTCATTAAGTTACAAGTATAATAATTGATGGTTCTTTAAAATCATTCGTGTTTTCTTATGGCCTTACCAATCCATTTTACGTCTTGTAGTCCTCAAAATTTAAAGAAGTTGTAAAGAAGCCAATCAAAGTGAAAGGAAAGCCGTCGAAAGGATCTACCTCTGTGACTAAGGCAGGGAAGACCAGCACAGAATCTACTCAGTTGAAATATCCTCATCAAAATGCACTTGAAGTGATTATGCGAACAACATTTAAAAATCAGATATGTGAAGTAGAATTTGAAAAGGAGATTTATGGTGAAATAATTAGCAAAATATTAGCAGCTAAAAATATTAACGAGATTTTGACTAAGGATTGGCTACAAACCACACAAATTAGTTTATACATCAGGTACTTTCTCAATTTTATTACTTATTGTGGTATTTATTTAATTTTAGTTGTGAATGATTCTATTTGTTTTCATTTTAGGTACTTATATCATACTTTTGTGGTGCCGGGCTCATTGATAACAAAATTTTCATTTGTTAGCCTACACAACACTAGTACCTACAGTATTGAGTACCATTCTCAAAAGATTATTGATGTATTCAAAGCCAAAGGCAAAAGAAATATGTTATTTTTAGCTCCTCACAATCCAAGGTAAATTGTTATTATTGTTTATTTTTAACTTTAGTTGATATTTTAGTTAATGAAATATTTTATTTTTTTAGGCAACATCGGGTACTTGTTTGTATCAATCCATTCGTCCCTGTGATTTATTATCTTGATTCATTAAGAGATAGTGAGTTTAAGAACTACAAATCTATGAGGATATTATTTAATCAGTAAGTTTTTAGTTCTATATTCTTTATATATGTTTATTATAACAATTAATTTTTACTTAGTATGCTTAATCATCATAAAATAGGGCTGTAGCACGTTATCGAAGAGGTGAAGGTCTCCCTCCAAACATCGAAAGACCTGATCCTGTTGAGTTTTATTCATGAAAAAGAATAAAGGTTTGTATTATTTTCTTAATAAAACAAGTTAGTACATATATAAATGATTGTTTGATTGATATTTTATATTTGTTGTTCTGGATTGATGTAAAATTTTTGGAAAATTCTGAAACTTTCAAGTTATAGGGGAGACTTTGCCAGATTTTCGATAGCAAATACTTGTATCATTTATATAACTTCATCACTGAAGTATTTTAAATTAAGTTAGAATTTATTTCTACCATATTTTGATTGTGAACACCGTATTTTGTCCGGGCATTTTTTTTAATTTTAATAATAAAAAATAAAATAAACAAAAAAATATAAAAATAAAATTTAATCTTTTTTTAGGATTATATTTTCAAAAAATATAATAATCTTGCTTAAATTTTTAAAATCTCTCTCAAATTATCTCAATCATTCAAAATATTGGGAGTTAACTTTTGAGTATTAAATTTCTCTCATTAAATCTTTTTTTCCATTTAAAACAAAATACATACATATATATGTGTGTGCGCGCGCGTGTTAATTTAATTTAAAAAAAATTAAAAGCAAAAAAGGCTTATCACAAGCCTTATGCGGTTCACGTACACTCACTTTCAATACAAAAAAAAAGGACAACTGTACAGACATGGCCACAGCTAAAAAGGAAATGCAGAACAGCAGAAGAACACCAAAGGCAGACTCAGGAAAGATTAGACGTGAAAAATGCTCAGTCATGTAGAGAAAAGTGGAGAAACATACATGCACACAGATACTTTCAGCCATACAGCAAAAAAAGAAGAAAACAGCAAAAACAGAGACACAAAACGCAGAAACAGCAACCACACGCGAGCAGAAAAACACAGCAAAAGAAGCAGCAGGCAACCATGATGCACGCACACAGACTTTCGGCAGGCAAAGAGAAAACACCAGTGAAAGAGAAGCTGAACACATCAGACGCAAAAAAGACTGGACAAGAGAAAGGAAACACATGCAAGAGCAGATCAATGAGAGCAGAGGGAACCCAGACGCTTACACAAGAGGATGATCCCGAGCTTCAGTAATAAAAAGCAAAAACATAGCATGCATAAAGGGGGAAGGAGTTGGTTTTTGCTGGAAAAAAGGAAAGACCACTAAGATATTATGGCAGACACAGAAAAACAGAGACTGAGAAAAGTAAAAATAGGGACAAAGAAGAAAGAGTCTGAGAGACAGAAAAATGAGGAAAAAACAAAGCATGGACAGCATTCAAAAGAGAGCATGAGGAAGGAGAAAAATTAAATGAAAAACAGAGCATGTGAGGCAAGAATGAACGAGAAAGAGACAAAGGCAGAAATAAAGAGAATATACCAGTGAAGAAGAAGTAGAACATAGCAGACATAGAAAACCAGATGAAGGAAGGAAAAAAAGAAGAGGAAGACTGAGCGAGAAAGTGCACGAAAAAATAGAGAGAGGGAGGGAGTTGAAAGCTGCAAAGCATAAAAATGATCTGGCTTTGACTCGGATTATGATAGTGACAATGGGTATAAGAAGTCCAGTAAAAGAGCTCACAGGAAGCATAGGAAGCGTTCTCACTCTGACTAGGGTGACCATGATAGTAGGAAAGAGAAGAAATCCAAGAGAAAGAAAAAGAAACAGCACGTCCTTCAAACTCTCACTCTTTGCCGCCACATGCTTCGCTCTGATGCACTCGAGTTCTTTTACCGAATGAGGAAGGAGGAGTTGAAGCTTGTAGCAGGAGCTGAGAGGTGGAGAGGCGCTAAAAATAAGAAAAGAGGAGCATAGGCACAAACATAGCAGTAGGAGAAGAGAGGAGACTGAGATCAGAAAATAAAAACAGAGCACCGAGGGGACTGAACAGAGCCAAGAGAGCTAGAAGAAGAAAACGCATAAACATGCACGCACACGTGGGTTTATGGACTGAACGAGATCATCACTTTCTTCTTCCTTCAGTCACACGAGTTCGAGATGTTTTACAAACAACAAAGAACCAGAAACACATCTAAAACTTGAGGTTGAGGTGATGAAAGCGTTGAAGAATGCATATCTAGAATCATAGGTTGCTCAGGTAATATTTAAATCATATCACTTCCCTTAATCTAGATTTATTGATGAACATATATATATATATTGATAAATATTATGAGAGTGGACTGATACAAATATATGTTTAGTCATAAAAAATATTTAGGAATTAAATTTTTTTATGTAGAATTTAGAACATACCTGAGAGGTGTCTGATAAAAAAAAGAAGAAGAGAGAGCCTGTGAAAATATTATTGATAATTTGTGAGGTTGATTGTGGTTTGTAGCCGTGTCTATCGTGGTTATTGCTAAAAGTTTATGCCAAATATGGATTTTTTTAGAATATATTCCTAGGTTAAAAGAATAGTGAGCTGTCAAAATAATTTATTTCTCTATTCTTTCCATTGCCTTCATTGCATGAATCGTTTAGCCAATCATAATATTATGTACCGACTGTAAATACAAATATTTCGATCATCTATTTGTCGTGTGAGATTTTAAGAATCTCCATAGGCATTAGAATGATCCTCTATCGTGTAAATCAATAAGATTTTGCAGGTATGAGGATCAATATTATATATATTAATATGGGTTTCAAAGACCCATTATTAAAATTAATTTTTTTTATAATAAATATTTAAGTCTCACGTGAGATTTTAAGAATCTTCATAAATAATTAAATTAATTGCCTTATCATGTAGGATAATAAATCCTGGCAGATATCGTGATTTACAATTTGTATGATAAATACATACACAAATTTTTATAAATAAAATAAAAAAATTTTATAATTTTTAATTAATTAAATTAATGGATTTAAATTATAATTTCATTTTCTAATTAGATCTTTTGGTCACATAAGATTTTTGAAACTCTGTAGACCTTTAGGATAATCATACTACTGTGTGAGTCAATAAGGCTTCGCAGGTATAATGATTAAGATTTTTATATTTAAAAATATGCGTCGTGTAATTACGCATTAAAATATATTCAAAGTGAATATTATTTAATTCTTTTATCATGTGAGACTTTAAATCTCTACAAATATTCAGGATAATCTTGTGTCGTGTAAATCAATAAGATTTCACAGATATGAGAGAAAAACTTATATATTAAAATTAATAATTTATTTAAGTCTCATGTGAGATTTCAAGAATCTTTGTAGAGACTTAAATTAATCACATCATCATGGGGATAATAAGTCCTCGAAGATATAGTGATTATCAATTTCTATAATAAATAAATAATTTTTGTAAATAATTATGTAATACACAATTTAGAAAAATTAATTAATCAAATTTAAGTTGTAATCACATTTACTGTTTATATCTTTTAATTATGTGAGATTTTTGAATCTCCGTAGATTTCTAAGATAATCGTATTATCATATGAGTCAATAAGACTCTACAGATATAATGATTAAATTTTTAAAATATATACATATATATATATTATATATTAAATTAATCAAATTAAGGATGTATTTAAATAAATTTAATTTCTTTATCGTGTGAGATTTTAAAATCTTCGCAGATATTTAGGATAATCATATAACCGTCTAAGTCAATAAGGCTTTACAGGTATGATGATTAAAATTCTTCGAAACATGTACATACATGCTAAAAAAATTATTATCAACACTTAAAAATGTACATAAGAATATAAATAAATAAATTAAATGGCCAAACTCTTTTATCGTGTGAGATTTCAGAATCTCCGCAGATATTTAGAGTAATTGCATTGCCGTATGAACTAATAAGGCTCTGCAGGTATAGCAATTAAAATTTCCAATCATAAAACATAAAGAAAAATAATTTTAAACCCTTTTCTTTCTTTATTCTAAAAATTTAAAAATGGAAAAAATAATTAAAATTAAATTACCTTTTGCAATTTAAAACACACATATCAAAATTTTAAAAATTATTTTATTTGTAAAATGGTGAATTATTTCTAATTAATTTCTCTTCAAAACTATTTTTACCAACAAACTTATAAGCCCGAACTACGTGGACTTTGATCCCCATCACAGGGTACGTAGGCCTCAGAGTCAGATTCTGAGTCAAGTCCGTCCTCCCTCATAAATAAATAAATATTTCTCACTTAATTCTTATCATTTTTATCAAACACATGAATACAAAAGGAATAATTAAAATAATTATAAAATCATATTAAAAGAGCACAATAAACTTTAAGTAACCGTTCTGATGAACGAGTGTTGTGGGGTGCCTAACACCTTTCCCACACTCAACCGACTCTCGAACCTATTCTCTGATTTCGCAGACCACCCTTATCCTCCTTTTAAATGGTTTCTCGATATTTACCTCAAAATCTTGGTGGCGACTTCTCGTTCGATTCGATTCCCGCCGCAAAGGCCGGGACCTCCGCTCGCGCCCCGTCCGTGTCGCATTTTTCCGAGTGCGACATTGATAATGACATCTTTTATTGTTTTATAAGTACCTACACAATTACAAGGTTAGGAGTGTGGATACTATGTTATGAAGTTTATGAGAGAAGTAATCACACAATAAGAGTTGATCATTCCTGAAAATGTAAGTCAACAGCTTTGAAATTAAGTTAATATAATGTTAATTACTTATATATTGCTTTCATATCTTGTGTAGTATTTTGTTGGAGCAAGATATTTGCATTTTACTATGGAGCAAATAGAAGATTTAGTTGAAAAATGGTCAGAATATATTATTGGTTACTTGTGATAGAAAGTTAGATTTCAATGTTAAAAAAATAACAATAGTTTTATTTGTTAGGCTTGTTTGAAATTAAGCTAGGTTAGTTAGAAAATTGAAATTGTTGTATCAATTTTAAATTCTTTTCTTGTATATAAGTTTTTATGTTGATATTATTTTTAAATTAGTTTTTGATATTATGATTTGCCATTGTTAAAGATATGTAAAAGGACAAATTTGAAAATTTTGATTTAAAAAAAATAAATATAATATATGAGAGTACTCATTCTAAGAGCGCTCCTGTAAAGTAACTTACGGGAGCTCTACTGTACGCCATATACGGGAGCGCTCCGATAAGTTGTCAGCATACGGGAGCGCTCTTTGTAAGAGCACTACCGTACGCCACATACAGGAGCACTCCGGTAAGGTGTCAGCATACGGGAGTGCTCCTATAGAGAGCGCTCCTGTATGCAGCATACGGGAGCGCTCTTATAGAGAGCGCTCTTGTACATAACGTGTGCCCTTATAAACTGGAGCTCTTTTATGGGAGCGCTTCAAAAGTGCTCCCTAAGGTGAAAAAAAAAAAAAGCGCTCCCTAATGACAATTGAAAAAGCTCTCCTGTAAGGTTGTTTTTCATTTTTCATACATAAGATTGGAACCCGAAACCATATTATTAATATATATATATATATATATATATTGGCTTGACGCATTCTATGTTTAGAGAGGTAAGTCATGAATGTTCTTGTGGTAACTTGTTTATTATGTCGTATTTATGAGCAGTCAATTAACAAAAAAGAAAGACTACATGTTCTTTATTTGAGGAACTTCACTCCATGAAGAACGGAGAGTCTTCTTAATTAAGCTGCAAACTTAATTTGGGTTCTTTTTTAGGTTATAATTTATTTTTTGTTGACGAAGATAAGAGCTTCTTGTCGCAATAAATAACGATCAGATGTCATAGATTTGTTGATAGATTTTTATAAGGAGATATCAGGTTTTGCAGGTTTTAGAATGCAAATATTCATACTGTAAAGGCCGTCTGTTCATTAACCCTCAGTCTTTATTTTTTATATTTTTAAAAAAATTATGAAAAGAGACTTTAATTTTTTAGGAGATAAAAGGGAATTTTATGAAAATATATCTTGAAATAAAATTAAAACATTTTATTATTTATTATCAATTAAAACATTTTATTATGACTATTGAATAACATATTTTTTAAAAATATTTTTAACAAGTTATTATCTATATTTTAATTTGTACAGGTGAAATATTCTAGAAAAAAAAAATCTATGATAATAATACATCATAAAATAACCAATTATTCTATATATTTTAATGTTCAAAAAGTAAAAAATTGTAAAAATTTCAAAATAAAATAATTAATTGTTTATATTTTTAATACAAAAAATTGTTATTTGTTTTTATTTTCTGCACACTAAAATCGGCCTCAGTGCACAAGAAAAAAAAAGTATGGTTATTTATGATTTTATGTCATAACTTTAAATTTATAACTAATTTTTTATAATTATTTTCCTGTAAAAATAAATTTATAATTATATAAAAATTCTATCCTGTACTTTCTAAAAAAATAAATACTATTTTTTACATAATTATCAAATTTAATATTATTTATTCAATAATCATCTTCTATTAATTTTTAATATTCTTGTTTTAACTTTCCGTGCATCGCACAAGTATTCTAGCATGAAAATTAATGTAGCATTATTGATTTTCTAATTACCGTTTTCTTATTTCCCATGAATTCTTACACACACACACACACACACAAAATATATACGATTCCCTTGGAACGTTTTTTCTGGGCCAGCATATTTTTTTCCCAAAAGTACAACAATAAACTAACGCATATCTAAATATTAATGGGCCAAAAAGTAGTTCTCCCTCAACTATTTATACAAAGATATCTTATTTCCTCATTTTACATGTGATGCAATTTCTTCCTACAACAAATGATACATTCTAAATCCTACCATTAAAAAATTTAATTTTAAAAATTAGTTGACTTAAAAATTACAAAAAATAATTTCAAAAATTATAGAATAGGACCCAAAAATGACACGTAAATCCCTTTTAAAAAAAATTAATATCAACTAAATGTTCTTCAGGGGTGAGCATGTCATATTTCCTCGTCCCTGTGTTATGTTGTTCGCTGTCGTTTTAGTTTCTGCGCATTTCCCTTCCGTAGTTCCATTGCATCATACGTACGTACGTGTGTGTATTTATATATCAAAGCCATGTAATTTTTATAAAAAAATATTTACTATATATTTCTATAAAACTATATCATAATATATATTTTTGTGTAAAGGACATAAATATTTTCTTTCTGGCTAACAATGGTTTGAATATTATATTGAAAATATGAAAATGATAATAAGTCCAGCAAAATGCCATTATTCTCAAGTCTGGAACAAAAATAATTTTTTGTAAAATGACTAAAATACCTTCAATTTAAAATAAAAAAATAAACAGATCTGGCACAAAAAAGTAAATATCACTAAAATGACTATAATAGAAGAAACAATTACAATTTTTCCCGTGCAAATTACTAAAGTTTAAGTATTATAAATATTTATAATTATTTTAGTTTAAATAGTGACTACTTCTCTTCCAACAATGACTAGAATGAAACAAATACTAACAACTTCTCTTGCACAAATTTTTTATTCACTAAAGTCTAAGTGTTGCAAATTCATGACTATTTTAATTTAAATAATAACTACTTTTTTAATAATGATTAAAATAGAATAAACAATTATTACTTTAATTTAAACTGAGGATATTTTAATTATTTCACCAAAAAAATTAATGTTAGAAACGTCACTAGGGACTTAAAAAATATTATAGCATTTTATAAAATCTCATTATTATTTGCATATGTTTCAAGGATTTTGCCGCTATTTTCTGATTATAGATTAAAGAAGATATATTTTTGTATTTTGAAAGTTTGGTTTTATTTGTTATATTCTATGAAGTACAAAACATATATCCTTTTACCTTTAATCTGTTTATGAGTTAATCACATATTTTTTATATTCATCAAATTAAAATTACTGCAATGTTATTTTTTTTACAAATATATACTAATTTTATAAAAACTACATTTTGATATGTTTCACTTCTTTTAAATTAAAATAAAAATAAAATGAACTTTACACTCGTCAAATTAAAATCATGCTATTTAAATAATTCAATTAAAAATTAAAAAGTTACTAAAACAATATATTCCTTAAATAGCAGCTCCGCTTTAATTAAATAATACCCCCTCCGTTTACCAAAAATAAAACGTGTGACTGAACTGTCTAAGCTCACCATTAATAGGAGGCAGCCCTGGCCAAGAGTGTCTTCGCCCACTATAGACCGTAGATTCTCCCTGTCCACAAATACTAGGGGTGCTGATGCCTAATCTACCATTTGTAATACTAGAACTTTCAAACAATATAATACCGTGCATTGGGGCTTTCACGATGCTAGTGTACCATATGAATTTTCAAACAATGTCCCAACAACACACTCGGGTGAACTCTCACGCTTTCAAGCAATGTGACATAGTTTACCATACTTAAAACAAGCTTAACACTTGCTTGCATGAAATCTACCATGTAGGTAACACTGAGTAATCTTCTAGTACTCAATCTAGAAGTAGGTGTATTAGAAGCTTGCCTCAAGGCTTGTGAAGGTCCAAGTCTAATACAACTACTTTACTGTACTATGCCCTTCTAAACTGACCTGGTTTAAGAACATCTAGAAATGCTCTTCTTCCCTGAAGCTCTAAAACTATTTGAGTTATAATCAGGTTTCTTTGTAACACCAACTATAAGACCCAAAAGGGATGAAAATCTCCTTATATTATTTCTCTTCCTCTTTACCTTGACTTCCCTACCTCTTCTGGCAGCTATTCTCAAGTTGTGACACATCTCATCATAGGCAGTCATATCGAGCAAGGCAATATGTTATTTATACTTAGGTTATATCTTCTCTAATAATCTCTCCACCTTCTATCCTGTATCATTACTATGCTATAGATAAGTGGAATAAGTAGATAAATAATTAAATTTATGGATAAAGTCTTCTTCATCTAAGCCTCCCTATCAAAAAGCATGAAATTCTTTCTCCTTTTCAATTCTGAATGATACTGTGAAGTAATAGTCAAAGAAAATCTTCTTAAACTCCTCCTAAGACAACCTTACCCTACTAGCTAGTATAACTAAATCCTACTATTCTTTCATCAATCGAACTAGTTGTACTATAGCCAGAGTCACCTTTATTCTGATGTGCAGATCACCACCTTAAATTTGGTCTCGAGGAGCTCTATCCACAACTCAGCCTCACCCTTCTTGATGCTACTATTAAAGGTTAGCAAACTGAATCTCATAATGTCTTCCATGCTCTATCAATAATTAGGTTGATACTACCCCCAACTACTTGCTTACTACCCAAACCTTAAAATGCTTCCAGTCTACTTTGACGTTCCTCTTAATCAAGTCTGTCTTGACCATCTACTCTATCACCTTGACCTTTATCCCTCAGTGGTACATCATAGTCACGCACCATCCTCCTTATATCCTTAACCATGCCCTTCAACTCCTCAAACTATAACCTCCTCTTATATATCCATTTAATATAAGAGAAGATTACAGTGTTACCATTAACTCATATCATTCACAATAATCAAATTCATTTCAAAAGCTTTGGCCAAAGGCTTACTTTATAAAATCCATTAAATCACAATACAATCAGAGAAAATATAGTAGAAGTAAATCATACACACCTCAAATATATAGTGGACATAAACCATCAGAATTTCTATCTCAATTGCATGCAATTTAGCACACAAATAAATTAAACTTTTGGTTCATGCGCTGCGGCATGTGGCATAGAGCCACATGTAATGTCCACATTGACATTACCAAAATTCACCACACAATCACAACAAAAAATTATAATTAGGAGAAAGGATTGTACCATGGCTCGTGGTCCATGCGCCGTGGCATGTGGCACAGAAAGCCATATTTTCTTGCTGTACCGTGCACCGCGGTGCATTTCTTAGATGAAATTCAAATGCACACCATTTTCCCATCTGATGTCCGATTGGAATGATTCAAGCGCACACACGAAGCTTATTTGATAAGCTAACTAATGATACAAGTTTCATTACAATCCAACACTATATGAGAATTTTAGATGCACGGATGCAAAAGTCAGTTTTTAAAGAGATTTTCAAGCATCCAAGTACCCAAAACTCATAACTTATACCATTAACCCATTGCAAGGCTTAAATCAAGTCCAATAGACTAAAATAAACTTGAGTGAACATTCAAACACACAAAAACATACCAAACACAAAATTTGGCCACTCAATAGCTATTTCACCCAATATGGCCAAAATACCAAAACAACATAATATAAACTATTTGGCCTTTATTGCCATATAATAAACTACAAATACATTATCACCATATGGATAAAACATTTCTTGTACTTGTAATAGCATTTTAGCCCATCACCATAAAATTTTCACATATTCACGTCATATACAATATTGGGCTAAAACACAAAATAACATAGTGTGAAAAAAGTGCAACCAATCAAAATGAAATGCATTCATAGTTGGCAACATATAATATCATATAACAAGTTTATGTACACCACTCAAACCAAAATCGAGATTACTATTCATGATATAGCAAAACTACTAGTCCTTGCCCGATTCCTTTCCCTGCTCAGTCTCAGATGTAGAACCTATAAAATGATAACCATGGGGTGAGATAAAAATTTTAGTAACTAAGATAATCTACATTATTGATTAACATGCTAAGTTATAGATAAGCCTTAAATCAAGTAAAATAAGCACAACATATAAAATCACCATAAGTTACATGCATGATCCTTATCCATCCGGTCCTCCAATACTCCTGACCGAATCGGTAGGCTGTTTTACAAAACCAAACCACGTGTAAGGTCCTCATGCTTACCATCCATGGTAGAACTACCCGACCAAGGTGTCCTAAGCCATTTCTGTACTACTGGTTCCCCTTATTACAAGTAATTAGGGTGTTGTTACTTTAACACTGCATCTTATGGATGCTGAGGAGCATAATCTCCAACTCCACACCCTTTTAGATACTAAGGAGAGTAAGTCTCCAACACCGCACCCATTTTCCGATACTAAAGAGTGTAAGTGCTGCACCTGGGGTCCTGAGGTGCCAGCAATGCCATATAGACTTTATCTTTACTAACTCCACTAGGATGACCTCCCACCCTCTAATATGCCACAATTCATTACATATCTCCACTTGACCATGTATAAACAACTTTCCAAACAAGTATAAAAAATCTTACCATTTACTTCAAAAATATAGAATTTCACAAACTAATACTCCACTCATTTTCTAAAATAGTTAACCTTTAAAGAACTTATACATATATACTCAACAAATCATAAAAAAGTAACTTGAGAATAACTTATACACGATAATAAATAATGCAAATTATCTAGTTACCTCAACCCTTTTATTACTAAAAGGGTTACTCGTGGTACAAATTATCTTCTTGTGTCAAGGTAAATCTTCCTATACCACAATCTACATCAACAAGTATCATATGTTAATTTTTGATTAACACAAGCACTATTAGCTACCAATAACCTCTCAATTCTCCTACTTTTCACTCATATTCTCAACAAAGAGGCTTGTTAAGATTAGAATTTGTTCATACAATCCCTTTAAGCCTCCCTCTAACTTTCTTACAATATAAAAACTCAATATCTCAGCTTATCACACTTCAAAATCCCATGATCAAGTTAGGGCTTGATCCAACTTTTACTAAACAACAACGTAGCTTCATATTACAACATATCCAAGATTAATAAACCTAAATCAAACCTTTAGAATCAAAAGAAACCTTTAAAACATAGACTTATGGTTTAATCCAATCAGATCAAATTCTCCCTCTTCTAAATCCCATGGAAAATGAGATGAAAAGGTAGAGGAGAAAGGTAGGAAACTTAACTCAAGAGTTTGAAGGCTCAATTTTTCTTCAACATCCTCCCAAATTGATGCACGCCCCCTTCGTGTTCTAGGTTTTCCACCCCAAAAACTGTCAATTTCTGATGATTTGTGAAATTTTAAGTTGCCTGTTGTGCCATGTGCTGCAACGCACACCACGCAAGCCGCGACTCATGATGCAGCAAGCAACAAGTGGATTTTGCTCCACCCGATGCCTCTTGACTTGATTTGACTTTCATCCTAACTCAATTTAGAGCCAAATATGACCCAAAAATTCAATTAGCAACCCAAAAACATAATTAAATAAATTAATCATATTTTTAACTAATTGATCCCTTAATTAATCAATTTTTCCAATTTGAAGTTTTCAGATGTTACACTACATGCTCGACCTGTCTGTGTCGTGCGCTGGGGCATGCATCTCTATGATCACGACGTGCCTGTCCAGATGCTATCATTTTGACAGCAAAAATGACAAACTTCCGGAGTGCACCATTTTCACATACGGCATCTGATCGGAGTGATTCAAGCATCTACACGAAACTTAGCTCATATACTAACTAATGAGATAAGTTTGGACACGATCTAAATCTGATCAAAATTTGGACACCTAGGTCCAAGAAAAGTCACTTTTCCTAAAAATTTTGCACACTTAAGCTCTCAAATCGATCCCTTACTCTCATTAGACTACATTAGGCCTTGAACCAAGTTCAAAAGGATTTAACACACCTGATTGACCACAATTAATCATAATCATATACATATATCAAAATTTAACCCCTCTAAGGCCAAGTTTCACAATTTACTGATTTCACAAACTATGTCATTTCTTGGCATAACATAGTCCACTTGGCTACTTCTCAACTCAATCATGTACAAACATATGCAATCATATTCACAATACAATCTTAGCCCTCAAATTACTCATTTCATCATAAGTTTGGCTTTTGGCTTAAGATTCACCAACACATACAATCAATCCAACACAAACACACTCAAATCAAAGCCCCTTTGTCTCAAACAACACATATACATATAATCAGCTTGATTTCACCAAAACTCAATTCAATACATGTATGCAACCCTATGGCAGCTCATATACACTACTATATACAAATCTAGAGTACATGGCTTCATAACTCAGGCCAGCCTAAACTCTCTTCCCTTGGCCTGATCACTTCCTGATCTTGTAAACATGTAACCAAGGGGGTGAGATAAAAATTTTAGTAACAGAATAACTCACTCCTATTGACTATTACATACAATAACATGAAAGTAAATATAGCATACTATTAAAATCTCATAAAGTAGTATTTACATCACATATCACATTTCATTTTTCACTTTTCATCAATCCCAAAGGATTCTGTGTTATCTCAAGATATTTCATCATATCACATAAAATACTAGCATGATCTCTACTAACCAAACCTTTAAATCACCCTGACATAAAACTATAGGCTCATCTCAAAACAATATATACTCTCATTAGTCTTGAGCTCACCTACAGTGGTAGAATCACATGGCCAAAGATGTTCTAACGCATAATACAAACTATGATTTCCCCCAATACACACAATGGGGCATCATTGACTCCAACACCATATCATAAAAATACTAAGGAGTCTCTTATCTCCAACACTATACCTTAATAGGCATTAAGGAGATCTTCTTTAATGCCGCACCTTTCAAGGCATTAAGGAGAATTGTTTCCAACACCACACCTTAATAGGGTACTAAGGAAACCCTGTCATATGGTCTTTATCATCTCTGATTACTCTCGGGTGAACTCCCACCACTCAGATCATGCTTTCTTGAACCACTTAAAGTTCCTATTTACCATATCGCATTTTCTTGCACATTATATACAAATCATACTTTTCATTTCAAAATACACATTTCAATGCTCATTTTAACTAAAAGCCTTTTCACACATAACAATCACTCAATACTATAAAACATGATGAGTTTAAAACTATTTCATGCATTACATAGTATACTAACTTATAGTTACAATGAAAAGTCAAACAAAGGAAGTTATTCAGTTACCTCAACCCTTCTATCACTAGAAAGGTTACCCGTGAATTTCAACTATCACCCAAGCTTTTCTCAAGCTTTCTTTCTCTATTCACAAGTCCAATATGCCAATCTGAACACATTTGGCACATTTTAGTCATTGGTCCATTTTGACCAAAAACTTATTTTTAACACTTAGGGCTATATTCATCCATAAAATCTTTTTCATTTACCCATTTTAAGTTCATGACTACCCAATTACTACTTTACACCACCTCAACCAATCTTATTTCACTCAAATCAAATTTTTGGCTTAACTTTCTCTCTCTAAAGGCTAAAATTAAGCCTCCGGGTTTAAAGCTCTACCATTCAACTCTAAACTAGTCACAAAGCTCTAATTTAACTTTCGAGAACCTTTTTATTACTATTGGGCAAGAATCAAACCCCTTAAATTCCATCGTTTCAATTTTCCTATAACTTATTTTTAGAGAAATTTATGTAGAATGGAAGGTGAGAGTTATACGTAGCTTACCTGGCAAGTTACCGATCTGAGTCACCTTCCACTACTCCAAAATGACTTAACCTAGCTCCTCAACCCCTCTTCTCTCTCTGTCTCATGTGTTTTTTAAATGCTCTCCTCTAAAATTTCTAAAATTTCACGACTTATGAAGTGAAATTCTAGTCCATGCAGCACAAGCCGCAGAACATGGCACACTAAGATTTATTCTCACCACGCACACTTGCTTCAACCTAAAATGCACTTCTAGCACCCATATCTGTTTATACAACATACAAACTAGTCAAAATCAATTAACCATCCAAATCTCTCATCTTACTTTAATTTTCATTTTACCCTTGATTAACCTCTAACTTAGGATTAAGAAATTCAGGATGTTACACAAACAACTCATCTCATTTATTTTTTGATTGTTGCTTAACTAGTTGAACCTCTAGCACTAATTCATTAACTACCATTAAGTGTCCCAAAGCCTAAGTACCTCTCCTTATTTTCTCCCCTCTTAAAGACGAAAAGAAAAAGATAAGATGAACAGAAGGGAAATAATGGTGTAATGAAAGAAGATAAGTTGCCAATAACTAACATGAATATAACAATCAAGGAAAATGACTAAATCTTAAAACTCAAGAAACCAATACCAACAATGTAATACCCTTCTGACATTACAAGCTAACACGCAGACACACTTAGGTTTCAAATTGAGAGCCATAAAATTAGTTGGTTGAGATCCCAAAATAAAAGAATTTAGAAAAATATTTCAAATAGGTTAAAAATTGTGTCCCTACACAGCAAAAGCAACAAGATCACATATATAAAGCACAAGAAGAAAACAAGAGCAAAATGACCACTTCAGGTTAACTGAGTCGTATGCTGTGCATGTGTCGCATGCACCATGGCATGTTAGAAAAGGCTACATCTTCTAGTTCTATGAACATGAAAAACATTTAGAAAAATTTATAGATCTTATATAAGAAAAAGGATTAAATATATCGCCCAAGAAAGCTAAATTAAGAAAAGAAAGAATAGGATTTTTAGGACAGTACATAACCAATAATGAAATAGAGTTACAAGAACATATTAGTAAGAAAATATTGGAATTTGAGGAGATTAGAAATAAGAAAGAACTTCAATCATTTTTAGGATTAGTAAATCAAGCTAAAAATTATATTCCAAACTTATCAAAATTAACAACAAAAGTAAGTGAATTAGCTGGAGAAATGACAATATGGATATGGGATAAAGAAAAAAAATAGTGAATTAGATAAAAACTTTATGTCAAAATCTACCTAAATTAACTATCCCAGTAAATAATGATGTGATATGGATAATATATATAGATGCTAGTGAAAATTATTGGAGAGCAGTTTTATATCACATCAATGAAAAAGAAGAAGAAGTAATAACTAGATATGCAAGTGAAAAATTTAATGATTCTCAAACTAGATATCATTTAAATTGAAAAGAGTTTTTAGCAATAGTAAAAGCTGTACAAAAGTTTAAATTATTTATTGTTAATACTAGATTTATTATAAAAATTGATAATACTCAAGTAAAGTATTAGTTGAATAAAGGAATAAAAACAACTCAGTTATGTAATAAAATGTTAATTAAATGGCAATCAGATATGTCTTATTATGATTATGAAATTGAATATATTAAAGGCAAAAATAATCTTGTTGTTGATTATCTATCCAGATGGAGCCAAATAAAAGGGAAACAAATATGATGACAAGTAGTGGTGGTGGTGGTTCACCTATAGGACCAATTATGACCCTACTAGACCAAGTAATTATGAAGGTAAATATTCTGGAGATGAATTTGACCCTTCTTGTTGGACAAATAAATGCAAATATGCAATCATTATCTGAATTAGTAGCTCATCTCAGAGATGAGGTGAATATTTTGACAAGTAAAGTGGAGGACTTAGAGAAATCTAAGGGTCCATTATCCTAATCCCCTAAAAGACAAGTAAAACAAGTAATTGAGTCATCTACTCAAACTCCTGAGTCATTATTTCAGCCTCATAGTCTAGAAAAAACCAACCCAATAATTCCTTTTACTAAAATAGTAAAAGAAGCCTAAAAGTCTAAAGCCCAAATAGTGACAAGAACACCTCAAAATAGTACATCTACTTCTATCTCTTCTAGGAGAAGAAGTCCAAGCCCAGTAACTTCACCATCTTTTAAAACCTTAGACCAGTATAATTATTTCAAACTTCTCATCAATAAAACTAACCATTTTTCCCTTCCTAATACTAGTAACATTAAATATGTTTCTTATTATTCCTTCAACAAAGTCATTGTTTACCCAAATATTAAACCTGATCTTGTAAAAACCTTGTATAGTTATGGCCTTATCCACTCTATATATCTATCTAATAATATGTCAGAAATATCTAAACTTCTTGAATCTATCAAGGAAGCCGCCAAACATTATTTTGGAATGGTAACCCAATATCGAGTCTTTATTCGGTGTTACTAAACTATAGCAGAAATAACTCCTGACAAATTTTATCCTCCAATTAATCTAATTAAATTTAGGACAACAAGAAGACCATTTGAGTATGAGCAAGAAGAAAAAGAAGATATTATTAATGATGAAGATCTCAGATATAAAATCTCTACTATCAGAGCCCAAGAAGTACATATAATTTTCCAGGAGCTCAATAGGATAACTACAGCAGAAGAAGAACAGTGGACATATTTCACTGGCCTAATAACATGTATTTTCTCAGTAGGAAAAAATAGCAAAAATTCAAGAAGCTTTAATAATTGGTACCAAAGATTAAGAAATAATTCAATGGATAATGATAAAGGGACAAAGAAGAAAATATTTCAAGTATTGTCAAAGTATGCTATCCATAAATGCAAATATTGTGATAAAAAAAGAGAAGCTAACAAAGACTATGAAGACCCTTCTATCAACATGAATATTCTAGATTAGCCTGTCGACAAGTAAAAGAAGACTGAAGAAGATGAAAGAAAACAAAGTCAAAAAGACTAAGAGCTAAAAAGAAAGCCTAAACCTATATTGTCTCTTGTAATAATTATTTTAACTTTCCATTTTATCAAAAAGCCTAAGTCTAGCCTTTCCATTTTGTCAAAAGTAGTTTTGTTTTCTTGTAATTATTAGAGTTAAAATTAACCAAGGTTATGTAACTATGGTTGGAATGCCAACTCTATATAAAGCCATGTAATCTCTTAGGCAACGCACAGCTGAGAACCTTAGAGCTTTCTTGAGAACTTGAGTTCTCTGCCTCCTTGTAATCTTGCCCTCTTACTATCAATAAAAGTATTCTGTTCACTTATTTCCTTCTTTACAAGTATTGAAGATTAAAAGGTATGGCTGAGTAATTTCTTTTTAGGGGTTAAGGGGGGATTATTATCTAATACTTAACAAAAGTTTTGGATTTCTGCAATGATCCTGTAAAGGGAATTATTGGTTTTGTGTTGCTATGGCTACGCCTCTAGTAGGAAACAAAGGAAGGTTGTGTTGTGCTGGTCTAAAGAAAGTGGTTTTGTGAAAGGTCTATAGCCAGGCTTTTGAGACTGCTGGCTTGTTAATCTCAATATGAAAGAGGATTGAGAACCTTTCATGTTCTGCTATGCCCGGATCAGTGTCGGTCAAACCTTGTAGTAATACATAGCCAGCTATTTCAGTTATGGTATTAGAGCAGAAGGTCAAAATGATGTTAAGAGGAAAACAATATGAACTTCTTAATCCCTAAAGTTTATTATTGTTTACCTCAGTTACCTGATTTCCTACTTTTCTTACCTGCTTACTTGCTTTCATTAACTGTTGTTATAAATAGTTTGAATATTTTGCTGAATAGTTTGGCTGATAGTATTGCAATTGGACAAATAATTACTATTATTGGTATTATTTTGATATTAGTTTGTATAATAGTTAGTTTGGTATTAATAATAATAGGAAAAAAAAATAAATAATAATAATTACAGTAAAGATGGTTAATGAGACAAAATATAGAGGATATAGAAACAAGAATAGGAATGATATTAACAATAAATGAATGTGTAGGAAGAGAAACAAGAATTTATTATATGACACCAGTAGAAGAAAGAAATCAAAGAAGATTTTTAATCTTTCTTAGTATTTGTTTTACTTTAATAGAAGTATTAGAATCTGTTTAAATGAATATCATAAAAATAATTGAACCAAAAATGTATGAAGTAGAGCAAAATAAGATTCCAAAAGGTTCTTACATACTAGTAGAAAATTTATCATGTATTGAGTACCCTTCTTATTAGGAGGAGAAGGAGATAGTATAAGTGATCAAGCAAACTGGACAAATATGTTTTTAATGAAATAATTAGGTTGCTATATAAATGAAAATATAAAAGATCTAGAACATCTTTTTAATGAAAAATAGATAATAAATACCAGAAGAAGTACAAATAATGTTAGAAAAAGAGAGTCCTAGAGAAAAAATGAAAAGACTTAAAGAATATGCAAAACCTTTAGAATAAAAAGTATATGAAATAAAGAAAGAATGTAATGAAAAATTAGATGAGATAAAACATGATACAGAAAGGTTAAGAACTGAATAAAGTATGATAAGTCATAATATTTATAGAATAATGAAATATTTAGAAATAAACCCTCATAATAAATTAGAAGATGAATGGTCACAAATAAATATGATGAGAATAGTTGAAGATGAAGAAATTATAAATGAAGAAAAAATAAGAAAACAAGATATGCAAGTATAAGACAAACAAGAATAGAAACATAAAGAATAAAGAAAGGACAAGAGATAATGAATAATAATTTATGATTTATACATGCACAAATAGAAAAAATAGAATTACAAATACTTGATAAAGAAAATGGAACAAACTATGCAAAGAAAAAAGATAAAGAAATAAAATAAAAATTAGAAGAAGAAATAGAAAGAGAATTAAGAGGAGAAAATGAAATAGATGAAGAAGAATGGGAGAGTATAAATAGAGCTGCAGAAATTATGTTAGAAAATTATAATTATAAACCTAGAAAGAAAAATAAACCAAAACCTCAATATAATGCAAAAATAAATATGGCACAAATAATAAATGACATAGAAAATGAATTAGAAAGTCAATCTGAAGAATTAGAAATAGAATTTCAGAAATTATTACAAAATGAAGAAATAGAAGAAAGAGAAGAATTAGAAAAAATAAAACAAGAATACAAACATCTGATAAATAATAATTTTGAAGAAGGATTTGTAAATATGCAAAATTCACAAATAGTAATTCATGATCAACAACCGTATGGAATACCTCAAAATTTTGTAGCACCAAATTTAGATGATCCATCCTATAACAATAGAAATATAGAATCAAGTAGAATATCTAAAGAACATAGGGATGAAAGAATGATGGAACCAGATGAAAGAGAACAATATTATGAAACAGATTTTATAAGTTCAAATAAAAAAGAATGTAATAATAAACCTTTTCAAGCTACATTTAATATACTAAAAAATAATGAATTTACACCCACACCATTAGCACAATATGAAAATAAACAAATATCAAATTCAGAAATATGGCTAAATCTAGATTGTAATTTAAACAATACTGAAGTAATAGAAGAATGGAAAAAAGCAACATTAATAGCATTAATAGGAAAAAAATGTAGATGTAAATACTGCAAATATGTTAATAGAAGCAACATTTTTAGGAAATATAAAAAATTGGCGGAATAAAAAACCTCAAGAATATAGAGAAAAATTTAGAAGATTAGATAAAATTTATCATAGTAAAAGAGAATATTATGCTATGTTAATAGATAAATATATAAAAACATTATTAAATAAATTTGGAGGAATAAGTATGGATATAAACGAAATGAGTAAACAAAAAGAAGCAATAAAAATATTACATGAAATAGAATTATGTTCATTAGAACCAAAATATTTAAATGCTTTTATATGTGAATACAAAAAATATTATTATGAGGCAGGATTAGAAGATTTAAAAGAAGAAAGATTCTATTTAGACTTATTTTATAGAAAACTACCAAAATTAATATTAGATACAATATTAGAAGATTATTATGATACTTATAAAGTAACTTCAGAAGGAGATGAAATAATAGATGATACAAGACAAGGTCCAATTAATGTTTTAAATAAAATAGATACTATAGGAAGAAGAGAATTATTTTTAAGAAAATATATAGCTGATAAATGTAGAACTGCATGAAAAAATATGAAATATTATAAAACTAACAAAACTATATTAAGATGTGGAGAAATAATGAAAGGACATAAATGGGGATGTAAACTAGAAAAATATGGAAGAAAAAAAAAGAAGAGAAAATTAAACATAAAATTCAAAAGATATCCTAAAGAAAAATATTATAAAAAACATAGTAAACATAAACCAAGAAAGTTCTTTAAAAGAAAAGGAAAAAGAAGAATAAACTATAATAAAAGATCTAAAAAATGTAAATGTTATAATTGTGAAGAATTAGGGCACATATCACATAACTGTCCAAGTAAGAAAGATAAGAAAATTATAAAAATAATGGAAGAAGCATATAAAGAAAATTTAGAACCTATAGGATATGATGAAAAATTAACTGAAATAGAAAATAAATTAAATAATTCAAAAAAATTTATCAATTAAAAATAATTAGTGAAACTGAATCTAAAAATAGTGAATCTGAAGAAGAAGAAATAGGTTATATGTATATGATGAATAGATTAGAAGATGAACCTGAAGTAGTAATCAAAATGAGTATGATGAATATGAAGAAGTTGTAAGTGCAGAGGAAGGAATAGTTCAAAAAAGAATGACTTTTAATCAAAAATAATTTGAGAAAATAAGAGATTCAAAATTAAATTTAAAACCTGAAGAATTAAAAATGAAAGTTTTATGAATAGAGTAGGAAAACTTGTGAAATCTAAGAAACAAGAAAAATATGCATGTGTAGTATTAGAAAAGAAACACCCTATAGAATCAACATTATCAGAAGGAGTGTTAAGAATACCATTCATAAGTAAAACCTTAGTAGATGCTGAAATTAATAAATTATCATTTAAAGATAAAGTAACAGAGATATATTGCTGGAGTATAATTATTAGTAAAAGTTTATTTTCAAGAAGGAAGAAATTCACCAATAGAATTATTAATAACTGATGGAAGAATAATAAGTAGTGTTGAAGATAGTATTTTAGGAATATTAATTGGAAATCTAATATATCAAAAACTAAAATTTATAGTAAATACTAACTTTTGTATTTCAAGGGCTGATGAAAATATGAATAAAACTTTGTTAATATATCATAAATTGGGAGGAATAAAATTATTACTAGGATCAAGAACAATAAGTATAACTGCTATGATAGGATTAGTTTTTACAAATGAACATAAGATTTATAAAAGAAATAAAGGTAAATTAACAATTGACAAACATTTTATGCCTGTATTACAAGAAATAGAATTAGAACCAACCAGAATAACAATACCTGAACAGTTAAAATTAGAATTAGATAATACAATAGAATATTATGAAAATGAAAATAATTCAAGAAGACTGATAACTAATGACAACATAGGATGAAGAACATTAAGAATAAGTACACCAATATTAAATATAAACATAAATCAACCTAATACTAGAAGAAGTTTTAGTTTTGAACTAAGACCTAGTACATTGTTAAGATCTAGAACTAAGACACCTATAAGTTCAAATTTAGAATCAATAAGACCTGAAACACCACTAGAAAACAATAATTTTATAGCTATACAAATAAAACAAGATGCTAATTGGATAAATGTAATGGCCTTGGTAGACCTAAAAGTTCAAAAAAGTACAATACAATTAGGTTAACAAATAATAATCTTGAAGTAACAAATGAAGGAGATAGAACAATATCTATAATAAGAATAAATGAAAGAGATGTGTTAACTATAAAATTTTGGGTAATAAATGATAATAATAATCAATGTGAAATAATCCTAGGAATGGATTGCTTAAAACAAGTAAAACCATGGAGAATACAACAAGAAAGAATTATGATAAATATTAATCATCAGATAATAGTAATCTAAAAAATAAAATTGATATGACAAAATTATATTACATATTGGTAAATTTTAATTATCAAATATATAGATCTAGAAAATATCATGTTTTAGTTGATACAGGAGCAAATATTTCAGTAGCAAAAGAAAATGTATTACCAAATGAATTATGGAAAAAGAAAAAGAAAGTATTAAGAATGCAAGGGGTAGGACAAGAAATTAATTGTATTGAATTAGAAGCAAGAGAAATTATGGTACAAATAGGAGAATATGAATTAAAAATAAGAAAATTAAACCAATATAATGATAACTCATGTGATGTAATATTAGGAATAGATTTTATTGAACAATATTATTCTTTACATATGTTTGAAAAAGCAATAATATTAACAACACCTTGTAAACACCAAGCATAGGGAGTAAGAGTAACTAAACCTTATAGTAGAAGAGATGAAAAATTTCAAAAGAAAACAGAAGATTATAAAGTACAATTTTTACCAAATAAAAAACCTCTGTATAATAATGAAGTTATAAATTCAATAAAAATATTAAATATTGCAAAAGAAATTAAAACAATTGAACAAAGATTATTAGAAAATTATAGTGATAATCCTTTAGTTCATTGGAAAAAATCTAAACCTTTAGCAAAAATAAAGTTAAGAGATTATAATAAAGAGACAAACTGTAAACCATACCCATGGATAGAAAATGATAAAAAAGAATTCATAATGCATATCAATGAAATGAAACAATATGATTTAATATGAGAAAGTAGATTTGAATATTTATCACCTGCTATGATTGTAGTCAAACATAGTGAAGAAAAAAGAAGAAAATCAAGATTAGTTATAAACTATAAAAAATTAAATGAATTAGCAATAAGAAATAGATATCCAATTCCAAAATAGATTTATTATTTAACTTAATAAGAGGAAAGAATATATTTAGTAAATTTGATTGTAAATCTGGATTTTTTCAAATAAAATTAGAAGAAGAGAGTAAAAAATATACTGCTTTTAGTACATCAGAAGGATTGTATGAATGGAATGTATTACCTATGGGATTTCATAATAATCCTAGTATATTTCAAGAATATATAACAAAATTATTATTACCAATAAAAGATTTTGCTGTCATATATATATAGATGATATTTTGATATTCTCAAAAGATAGAGAAGAACATGAAAAAAATTTATAATAATTTATAGATCTTATAGAAGAAAAAGGATTAAATATATCGTCTAAGAAAGCTGAATTAAGAAAAGAAAGAATAGGATTTTTAGGACAGTACATAACCAATAATGAAATAGAGTTACAAGAACATATTAGTAAGAAAGTATTGGAATTTGAAGAGCTTAGTAATAAGAAAGAACTTCAATCATTTTTAGGATTAGTAAATCAAGCTAAAAATTATATTCCAAACTTATCAAAATTAACAATAAAAGTAAGTGAATTAGTTGGAGAAATGACAATATGGAAACAACTTTGCTCATCAGGCACTTAGAAACAACTTTGATATTGTTATCTGCTAAGATACAGACCTAATGATTTCTTATATGACCTAAATTTTTGTTCCTTGCATGATTTTTTCCATAGCCCTATATTTTTAAGGGAAAAAAAATGATGGGGTGACAACACGTTTTGGACCCAAATCAATATTAGGCCTAACAATAAACAATGTAGAAAATTGTACGGCCTATGAACTGTCAATAATACGCGATGACAACAAGATTATACCAAAAGTAACATTAAAAACTATTATACCAAAAGAAAAAAAAATTAACATTGAAACTAGAACAATCTTGAAGTTGATAAGGAGGCACTTCTTGATCTCGTTCCGGAAATGGCATGTTGAGATCAGGAAAGATAAACTGATCACACTTCGCAAGAATCTTCAGAAGAAGACGACACACCTCTTCTTCGACGTCTCTGATAATTTCTCTTTCGAATCCGTCGAACTCCGATCAATCTCTGATCGTTTTCTCTTCAACGGATCGATGTCGGTGGTGGAGATGATTGTGGGGACTGATCGTGATGTTTTTCTGGAGCCTCAAGTTGGCGCGTTCCCAGCCTCAGCCACAGACTATTTCATCAAACGAGGAAGCTCTGATAATTTTAATCACTTCAATTTCTTCATAGCTGAAATTCATCTTCAGATCTACCTAACGTCCAAATTTAAGGTGCAGTTCAGAGAAATTGTCTCTGTGCTTAAGAATATAATATTAGTCCGTTGCTTAAGAATTTTTATGTGTGCTTAAAAAATTATATCAAGGCCATGATATGTAACATGTCCTTGTCAAGTTTAGTTCAATAAAGATATGTGTGTGTGTGTAAGTTGGTTTTGTGTGCGTTCTTGAATTTTGATTTTTTTTATCACTTAATCTTATTTGATGCATGAAGTACAATATATATATATATATATATAATTATTATTAAAAATTAATTTATTCTAATTTTTTGGCCAAAATTTTTCAGTTAATATTATACATGTTAATTGTATATTTATCAAGTTTTGGTTCAATGAGGAAAAGGATATATAGATATATATATATATATATTGGCCATTAAAAGGAAATTTAATATATATATACACACACACAGATATATATATATATATATATATTTATCGCTTGAATTGGTTTTGACTTTTGGATTTGTGCTTTTGAAAGTTCTTTTATCACTTATCTTCAATGGATGAAGTAGATCATAAAGATATATTATTTATCTTTCAATCTTTTTATGAGATAATCATATATTTTTAAATTTATATTCCTTAAAATTACTGAAATATTATTATATATATATATATAAATATATATATATATACTGACTTCATAAAAAAAATTCCAATAAGTTTTTCTTCTCTTAAATTTAACTAAAAATGAAATGAAATTATTCATATACTAGATAAATTCATATCATTTAATTAAATAATTATGGAGTTACATATTGCTACCCATTACACACGTTAAATAGACTGATAGTAACGTGACTGCTGTGTGAGTACTGATCAGGAGCATCAAATTGGCAAGCTAAATTCCTCCTTGTAGAACTCAATAGCTAGCTGTAAATTTCCAGGTTTTGTTTTCGCTCATATATATGGATCGTGTGGAGCCTGATGAACTCGTAGTCGCTCGGATTCTGCTTCAACTTCCTCATCTGCATTTCGATTCTGAGATCCGAAGGATGTTTCCTCTCCCTTGGGGCTTCAAGAAGAAGCGAACGATTCGAAGGTCCAGCCGTCAAACTCCTCTTTCACTCCCAAATTTGAAGATGATCAGAATCACTCTGAAGAGAAAAGGATCATCAGAGAATCCTAATCTCCAAAATAATCCGTTGACGTTTTTCGGTGCCTCAAGAAGATCGTGTTTCTATGCTGTGGAAGATGAGTCAACATCGAAGAGGAAGGTGATCGAGTCTCCTGAATCTTCAGGTACCTATCTCCTCCCTGATCTGAATCTTCCTTCTGTGCCGATCGAAGAAGAAGGACGCTGTCCTGATAACTGTGAAAGCGAGAAGTGCATGAGCCCCACGCTCGGTATCAGCGAGTGATGAAGATGGAAGAAATTGCTATTGGGTTCAATTCAAATTCTATTCAGGCGAAAGAATCGATTCGGGCGTGTGACTGTATGTACCTAATAATTAGGGTTTGGTTTTGTTGGTGATGTTGCAGTTATTATAGCCGTTGCTTCAGGATGGAGTAATTATTTAATTCATTACTCAGTCATTTATAGGATTATCATGTCAATACCATATCATTGATTACTTTAACCCTCGATTAATTCATTGTAGAGAGATCAGTTTTTCATATCTTATTGAGTGAGCTATAAGAGTGTTGTTTCTCATCTGCTATATTTTTCGAGTTTATATCCATATATGGTTGTAGAATAAAATATATTCTCTCCTAATTGATCTCTTTTCTTGATCGTTCATGTGGGCTCTGTACTCTCCTCTCTTCCCTTGATCATACATTTATTTTCCAATTTCCCTTCCTTTATTTTCTAGAATCCCAGCTTGAACATTATATTGGATGTCAATTAGAACCAAGGTACGTAAAACCAGACCGGTCATTAAACCGGTCATGGCACTGGGTCACGGGTTAGTGGTTCAATCGGGGTTGAACCGGGGGTTGAACCGGTGGCAAACCGGTCATGATTAAAATAATACAATTTAAATAAAAAGATATTAATTATAAAAATATTCAACCAAATCCAACCACTCAAAAGTCTAGCAATAATAAAATACTATATTTTTGGACTTAACATGCTCTATCTCTAATTTTTCATTTTTTGACTTCAATTTCACTTTTTTTTGTTATCTTTTTTCCGAACTCAGAACTCTAAAAAATTAAAAATGAAAAAAAAAATCAAAAACGACGTCGTTTTGGGGTAAAAGTCTGAAAAAATATTAACCCGGTTAACCCAGTCAACCCATCGGGTTATCCGGGTTATACCGGGTTGAACCCGGGTTGACCGGGTTACACCGGTTTACTCCCTCACCGGGTTAAGAGCAAACTCAGACCGGACAGGGGACCGGTTCACCGGTTTCCGGGTTGACCCGGCCGGTCCGGTCCGGTTTTCAATACAATGATTAGAACACTACAGGGGATCATATCACTGACATTTTGCCTCGTTTTTTAAGTCGGTTCAATCACAATTGAAAAAACTCTCCTATAAGGTTGTTTTTCATTTTCATACATAACATTCAAACCTGAAACCTTATTAACACATGCGCACGCGCACACACGCACACACACGCGCGCGCACATATTTTGGCTTGACGCATTCTATACCAAAAGTATATTTTTATTTGTTGTCGCCAAAAGTATATTTTTAGTAAGTCTTTTTAGCGATAACAAATGTCGCCTCCAAAAAGACTTTTAGTAGTGACAATTTGTCGCCGCCAAAACTGTTTTTAAAAAAATAATAATTTATTTTATGCCATATCACTCTGCCACGTGTGCATTAAGTGATGTCATGTCACTTACCATATATGCAACAAATTATACCACGTCACTTGCCATCTTATGCCACATCACAGTCCATGTGTTCATCAAATAATGCCACATTACCTAGCCATCTCATGCCATGTCACATAACACATGTGCACTTCCTTAAGCCACCTCATGTGCCACGCTACCATCTCGTGTCATATCACCTGTCACGTGTGTGAAATATGGCAAAGCTAAGGTTTGAACCCTTGACCTCTCCCTCCTCCAAGCCTTAAGCCTCCCTTCTTTGCCAATTAAACTGAAATGTACCTACAATTATTATATACGAAATTAAATATATATTATATAACTGCATACACATATATCAAATAATATATGATTAAAAAGATACACATATATTATATTTTATTTTCAATTTTTAATATGACAAAATGATTTATATGAATATTTAAATTATAATTTTAATAAAATATTATTTTTTACCAGTAAATATTATTTTTTTAGGAAAATGAACTTAAAATAAACAATTTTTAAATATTAAAATAATATCCTTATATACATTGTAATAAATTTTTAAATTATATTTTTATTTTTTAAATGAAAATTATTAAGTATATAATTTATTTATAAATATGTATTATATTATTTTATGTTAAATATCTTTTACTTTTTTCTTCTTCATATTTTTCTCAAAAATTGATAAACTAAATGATTAAATTTTTATCTTCTCTCAAAATAGCTAAATATTTCCCCCTCTTTTAATAAAAATATATTTTATAGATAATTTTTCAATATCTTAAAAAATTATTTTAATAAAAAATTAATTTTAACCACATAAATTTTGTTAATAGTCATTTTGAATAATTTTAAAAAATGAATATTAATAACTTTTGCAATATATGTTAATTACAAGAATCTCATATGTGATCAATCTAGTTAATATCTAATCATCTTCAATCTTATAGAAAGGTGAATTTGAGTAGTTATTCATATTATTCTTAGTAATAATTAGTTATAAAATGTTATTATAGCAATGAAACCTAAATATACTAGGAGGAATTACATGAAATCTTTGTCCAAAAGTCATTAGAGTTCAGTAGAAGAAGTAAATACCATATGTATATCAAGCTAAGCATAAAGTGCACAATATGTTAAGTAGTCTATAATATCATTAGCATCTTATGATGCTTGTACAACTTTAACTTCTTAATTTCATTTATGTATTTGATTGTAAGTAATAATTTATGTATAACTTAACCTAATTATAATTGAAGTAATAACCCATTAAGATTTTAATTTATCATATTAAAATACTAGCTTAATAACATAATTTTAAAAAATATGAGCTATATATGTCTAAAAAATGATTATGAATAATATAAAATTAAAAAAAATTTAATAATTAAACTTAGCACACTTTAACTATTATTTTTTCATTTCACATTCCTATATATAATTTATTTCTAATTCTATACATAAAATAAGAAATTTAATTTCATAAATATATTTTGAATAATTTTATTTAATTTTTTTAAATTTTTTTATAAAAATATTTTTGTTGGCAACAAATATCGCTGTTAAAAGTAAATTATATTAATTATTTTAAATTTTAAATTTATTCTTTATAAAAATACTTTTAGCGGCGACAGATATAAATTATATTAATTATTTTTAAATTTTAAATTTTTTTATAAAAATACTTTTGGCGGTGACAATTTGAGGCCACCAAAAGTAAATTATATTAATTATTTTTAATTTTTGATTTATTTCTTATAAAAATACTTTTGGCTGCTTTAATTTATCGCCGCTAAAAATATAGTTTTGATGGTAACTTTTAGCGGTGATAAATTGTCGCCGCCAAAGGTTTTGTTACTACTAAAAATTCACTTTTGGTAGCGACTTTTTTAATCACCGTTAAAAGTTGTCGCCAAAAATTATATTTTTTGTAGTGATTTAGAGAGATAAGTCATGAATGTTATTGTGGTAACTTGTTTATTATGTCATATTTATGAGCAGTAAATTAACAAAAAAAGAAAGACTACATGTTATATATAATAATTTATTTTTTTTTGTTGATGAAGATAAGAGCTTCTTGTCGCAATAAATAACGATCAGATGTTATAGATTTGTTGATAGATTTTTAGAAGGAGATATCAGGTTCTGTAGGCTTTAGAATGCAAATCTTCATATGCTGTAAAGGCCGTCTGTTCATTCACCCTCAATCTTTATTTTTTATATCTTTAAAAAATTTATTATAAAAAGAGAATTTCATTTTCTCATGAGATAAAAAGGGAATTTAATGAAAATATATTTTGAAATAAAATTAAAACATTTTACTATTTATTATCAATTAAAACATTTTATTATGACTATTGAATAACATATTTTTTTAAAAAAATTTTGAACAAGTTATTATCTATATTTTAATTTGCACAGGTGAAATATTCTAGAAAAAAAATGATAATAATACATTATAAAATAAAAAATTATTCTACATATTTTAATATGTTCAAAGTAATAAAAATTTTAAAAATTTTAAAATAAAATAGTTAATTGTTTACATTTTTAATACAAAAATTATCATTTATTTCTATTTTCTGCACACTAAAATCAGCCTCAGTGCACAAGAAAAAAAAAGTATGGTTATTTATCATTTTATGTTATAACTTTAAATTATAATTATATTCCTATAAAAATAAATTTATAATTATATAAAAAATTATATTCTATACTTTCTAAAAAAATAAATACTAATTTTTTACATAATTATCAACTTTAATATTATTTATTCAATAATCATCTTCTATTAATTTTTAATATTCTTGTTTTAACTTTCCGTGCATCGCGCAAGTATTCTAGCTTGGAAATTAATGTAGCATTATTGATTTTCTAATTAAATCAGAAATTACCGTTTTTCTTATTTCCTATGAATTCTTACACACACACACACACACTATATATATATATATATATATATACGATTCCCTTGGAACGTATTTTCTGGGCCAGCATGTTTTTTCCCCCAAAGTACAACAATAAACTATCGCATATCTAAGTATTAATGGGCCAAAAAGTAGTTCTCCCTCAACTATTTATACAAAGATATCTTATTTCCTCATTTTACATGTGATGCAATTTCTTCCTACAACAAATGTTACATTCTAAATCCTACCATTAAAAAATTTAATTTTAAAAATTAGTTGACTTAAAAATTACAAAAAATAATTTCAAAAATTATAGAATAGGACCCAAAAATTACACATAAATCCCTTTTAAAAAAATTAATATCAACTAAATGTTCTTCAGGGGTGAGCATGTTATATTTCCTCGTTCCTGTGTTATGTTGTTCGCTGTTGCTTTAGTTTCTGCACATTTCCCTTCCGTAGTTCCATTGCATCGTACGTACGTACGTTTGTGTATTTAAATATCGAAGATATGTAATTTTTTTAAAAAATATTTACTATATATTTCTATAAAACTATATCATAATATATATTTTTGTGTTAAGGACATAAATATTTTCTTTCTGGCTAACAATGGTTTGACTATTATATTGGAAATATGAAAATGATAATGAGATCCCGCAAAATGCCATTATTCTCAAGTCTGGCACAAAAATAATTTTTTATAAAATGACTAAAATACCTCCAATTTAAAATTAAAAAAACAGTAACAGGTCTGGCCCAAAAAAGTAAATATCACTAAAATGACTATAACGGAACAAACAATTACAATTTTTCTTGTGCAAATTTTTTATTCACTAAAGTCTAAGTGTTGTAAATATTTTTGATTATTTTAGTTTAAATAGGAACTGCTTCTCTTCCAACAATGACTAGAATGAAACAAACACTAACAACTTCTCTTGCGCAAATTTTTTATTCACTAAAGTCTAAGTATTGTGAATTTGTGACTATTTTAATTTAAATAATAACTACTTTTGTTAGTGATTAAAATGCATGTAGGACACATGTGTGGCTAGTCCTAGAGATCCTTGTATCTCAGTGCTACAGGGTACATTGATCTAGCTAAGGCTCCTAAATGCCTCTCCCAGGCAAACTTGGGTCGCTTTAGGATCCTCAACCCCTTGACACTTCAAGCCATGGATCTCTAAGCGTAGTGACATGAGTTTACACACATAGATCATCAGCCGAATTCTTTTTGATGCAAAAGTTCCTTAGAGAGGCAAGTTTAGAGCATAAGGTGGAGGATGAAGACAACTTGATTACAAGCAGAAAAACATCTTTCACATGCCTGATTACAGGGGTAAAAGGAAAAGCAAGGGTAAAAATAGACTAACTTGACTAAAGCAAACTACTTTGTTCAAAAGTTAAAAGTGACTTTTGACAACATTTTGACAAGACAAAAACATGTAAAAAAGGATGTGACTAAAAGTAGATTCCTTCTGTGATTAGTGCAGACTCTTGTGAATGCATTCCTAGTCATGTGATAAGTTAAGCCAAGTCTTTTCTTTCTTTTGGTGCCTTCTAGCAACAAGGTGGTTGTAGTGCATTATCTCTTCCAACTAGTTATCATCCAAGTCTTGATCCTTATCTTGATTGGGTCCTATGTTTAGAGTGTCCTTTACTTATGGGGAAAGTTAATAGGTTTGCATCTCTATCTGATACAGGCCTTTGCTATCTACTAGGAATGATGGAGGTGTGGATGATGATGCTCTATCATGGGATTCCATCCAAGTGGAGTATTCTATTTGTACAACAAGACATGTAAGCAATTCAAGGAAATGATATTGGACAGATAGAGAAGGGTTACTTGGCAGGATAGGTTAGTGAGGTATTGGACTGAGGGAGGTGCACTTAAGATAAGGATTTAGTACTAGATAAGGACTGAATTAAAGTAGAATTTTTATGTGTTGTCTAATTATTGATGGTCTTCCATAAACAAACTTGGTTGGCCATATAAAGTCTTCTCTTACTATTAAGGTGATAAGGGTAATGGATTTTGAAGAAGGAATAGGCCTTTTGTTCATGTAGAGGGACTTTCCATAATTCTTTTTGACTACTTCAAAAAGTCCCCTACATTATCTGGAAATAGGTAAAACCATTCTAGGAGCTTCCACGAGGTTGATCCTTTAATAGCTAAGTCATATAGGAAATGATACATTTCCAGGGGAGGAATAGCTATAACACAAATATAGAGAGAAGATAATGACCAAATATAACACATGAGTTCATCTGGAATAGGGCCTCTGATAAAAGGGATAGCAAGGTGAGGAGCTTGAATATCAAAATATTGAGGTTGGACATGAGATTTTTGAAGGAGGATGTGAAGCGAATAAAACAAGCTTCTTTTGGCTAACTTTTAGACTTTTGGGACAGTGGTTGGATTGTGTCTTGGTGGAAAAACCAAGTTATTGAACATTATGTTTAGGATAAAGAGGGAAGGCTTTTTTGGCAGAGTGATGAGGTTAATTTTCTTTTAGGTTTTGGCTATGTAATTAGCAATGGTATTGTGGTTTTCTTTGATATGTCTGACTACAACTTCAAAAAGTCTTTAATCTAGGATTTTAGGGAATAACATGTTGTACATTTTTACCATAAAGTGATAGGTGCTGAGATGAAAGGTGAATTTTTCAATGCCACATTTCACAACTAAGACTTCTTTGTATGCTATATGGTAATGCTTTTTATAAGGTTTGAATTCTCCATTGGCATGACCACAATAATGTCTTTTCTTGTCTACTTCTTCAAGAAGTAAAGCTCCCTCAAAATAATCACTAGCATTAGTCTATGGGATGCGTTGCCCTTTGTCAGGTATCCTAAGTGGAGGAGGATGTTGATAGATTTGCTTTAAGTGTCAAATAGCTTTTGTCTAACTTGGGCCTCAAGGGGATGGATTTTTCCTCAAAAGTCAAGATAGGTGACTGGTATGATGGGATATGTAGGGAATAAAATCTTTGATATAATTGATCATACCCAAAAACTATTATACTTGAGTTTTAGATAGGTTTTCATCAAGGAAATTTAATAATTCTTCAGTAATATGTGGGCTAGGCTCATACTTTCTGTCTTGAATTAGAATACCCAATAATTCTATCTAGGCTGTGCTAATGTATCCTTTTCCAACTGAAAGGATAATCTCATACTGTTGAATGATCTTGTAAAATTGAGCTAAAATATTCTTATGCTTTTATTCTGTTTCTAAGAATAATAAAATATCATCAATGTAAATAAGAGCATTGTGGATAATGGGCTCAAAGATTTAAATCATGGCCTTTTGAAATAGTGATGGGGTAGTTTTAAATCCAAAGGGCATGACTGTCCACTGATATTGGGCATTTGAGATGCAAAAAGCCATCTTATATCTATCTACAGGATCTATTCCAAGTTACCAAAATCCTACTTTGAATCAAATTCTGAGAATATCTTAGCTCACTTCATATTTACTATCTAAATGTTAATCTTAGGTAGAGGAAATTTATCATCTTGGAGAAAGACATTTAGAGGTTTCAAGTTAATCACCAATCTCTTCTTTCCTTTTTGCTTTTCAGATCTTTTTTCCATATAAAATACTTGACAAGCCTAATCTGACTTTGTGGGCTTAATGAAACTTGTTTGAGTAGGGCCGCACATTCTTCTCTAGCCAAGTTAACATCTTCTGGATTCATCCTAGGATTGGATGCCTTCGTAGCATTGAAATCTTTAATTTTCTTGAAATGGAGTTTGATGAAAAACTCCTTGTTTTTCCATAGAGGAAATGGCTAAAATTTGTAAATGCCCCAAGAAGGCAATGAATTAGGCTAATTAAATATTTAAATGAATCGTAGTAATAATAAGTGACATGAAAGAACAAAATCATCAATTACGAGAGTTAGATCAATAGAACTTGACACAAGTAATTTATCCTGGTTTGACTCCTATCACTTGAGTCTATGTCGAGTTCCTAGGAACCTCCTGATATTTCCAACTATATTACCAAGATTAATTTGAGCTCTTGGTTGCCTTAGTATATCAATAGACTTCTTAATAAGTCTAAAACTCTCCCCATTAAAAAGGTAATGATAAATTCTCTTAAGCTCCTTGAGCTTAAGTTCCTTTATTTTGAAGATGTAAAATAGGAAAAAATAAAGTAAGTTCAAGAATGAACTATTACTACTTTTAAACTTTCTCTAAGAGTATATATATAATCAATGAAGCTCTCTAACAATAAATGATGCACAAAATGTAGGTAAACTTTAATGCTCAAGTAATCCAAGAATGTTCTTTTAGGCTCACATTTTTTCTTCTTTTTCTAGGTTTCATAAATGAGTCTATTTATAGTTGAGGATCATAAATGATCCATTAGACTAATAAATTTTTTCGTTAAAGGTTTCTTGTGATCTTTTCCTTCTTTGCTTTGTGTTTCCTTAGATATTTGACCTTTTCTGAGGTTCTCCGGTGGATGAGGCATGTAACAATACTTTAGAGCAAAAACTTCCTCTTTTGTACAGTAATGGCTAAAAGTATTAAATGCTCCTAAAAAAAGTGGTTGAAGATTATATATTTTGGTATAATAGAAAGCAAGCTCGGTGACTCAATCAAAGATAAGCAAAATAAATAACTTTAAGGAAATAATTGTGTCTAAACATCATTTGCTAAAGATATAGAGTGAACACAATTGATTACGGATGAAAAGAAAGATTGAAAGATGAGTTTTGGTGACCTTTAAGAATGATACGAAAAACAAAGCATAAAAATGCATAGTAATACCAGTGTTATAATGTCCTAGCACTAGTGTTATAGTGATGAGCAGACTCTGATTAAAGGTCATAACATAGATGTTATTCTGATAGTACTGGTGTAGTCCAATACATAAAAGAGAAAGATTTTTGATAATTTTGAGTGAATAAGGATATTTTTAAAAAGATAACACAACACCAGTGTTAGAAGGAAACAACACCAAAGTAACATGATCAAACAAACATCTTCATAAGAGAAAAGAAGGGACAATACCAGTATTGAAGAGTAAGCATAGGTGTCACAAATACTTGCATAAAACTTAGTACGGGTGCTAACAAGGTAACACTGGTGTTGTCTTAATTTAAATAAGGATATTGAAAGAATAAGACTAATGTTAAATAGATAGTACCAGTGTAAGGAAAAAGGTTTGAATAAGAGAGAATTAATTACATAGGTTTAAAGGGATAACACTGGTATTAGAATGAGTAGGACTGGTGTTATATGAAACACAAATCAATAGAACAGTGAAGACAAATGAAGTAGCACCGGTGTTAAAGCTTCCAGTATTGGTGTTAACAACACTTAGAAACAATTTAGAATAAGACAGCTTCAAGTACAAAGATTATAGTTAAGTCAAATACTTAACTAATAAGATAGCATACCTTCTGTTACATATAAACTTACACTTAGTTAGATTTGATTAATGTTAAGCCAATTAACTTAGGTTCAAGTTAAAAAACCTGAAACACACAAAATTTCTCTTTATGTTGTAATTATCAAAACTAGGATTCAATAAAATTAGTTATGACTTTCATAGTAAAATTCAAGGAGTTGATCCCTAATATATTCATATCCTAGAGGAGCTTATTGGATTTCCATTATACTTGGGATATCAATATATTCCTTGAAAAATTGCTTAAACCATATACCCAAGGGAGTATTTGAAGGTCTTTAGTTTCTCTGTATACATCAAATCCAATGAGAATGTCATTAGCAGGGAGGTTGCTTTTAAGAACTTTTGTCCAATAAGTACATCTAGGGAAAAATCTTATACTAATCTTTTTTTTGGTAATAAGATGTATTTTGAAAAGTTTATCATTAGTTGTGATAAAGTACTCATTATAAGGAATCCATTCTTCTTAAGGGAAAATATGGGTTTTCATGACGGTTCTACATGAACCAGTGTCCATGAACGCAATAACAGAGATAGGTTTATCATATTTGGAGGGTAGTAATTGGATTTTAACATTAGGATGTGGTAACTGTGATGGATAAGGGGGTTGGTTAATATTTATGAGGCCTGCAAGTGCTAGACTTATAGGAGATGGAGATGGGTTAAGGTTTTTTATTGGGCTAGGCCCAATGGCATAAAGAGGTGGGTATTAGTAGAAATCTTGTTCATCATCTGATCTGTCATTAGAAACTAGTAGAACATAGCTAGTATCTTCATCCTTTTCTGATTGTTCCTCAAGAACTAATTAAACATCCTAATTAGTATCAAGAGAAATGACAGTCTCAGGGGATTGTAATAGCTTCATGTCTTTATTGGATTTGTTAGGACATCTTTTTACAACATGCCCTTTTTGGCCGTAAATGAAGCATCTATTTAATCTATTAAGTTTTGAGGTTCTCTATTTGAAGAGCCTAAAGGAATGCTGCCTTTTTGGTCTAAATGGTTTACGCCTGTATTTGTGGAAATTAGTCTTCTTTCTGCAAGAGCAAAGATCAGTCTCTTTGCATTTGATCTTTAGATAAGGCTTTTTACAAGCTTCCTAGAGTTTGGGCTTTCCCTTGAACATAGACTTTAAGAAACTTTGTTATTCACAAAGTTTATCCAGAGTAGACAAAACTAGTTGATAAATTTCATTGAGACAGATCTGTGATATATCTTTCCTTAATACATTAATATCTTTGTAACTTCAGTTAGAGTTCATCTAGAAATGAAGTGATGAATGTGTGCTAAAGATTAATATCACCAGTTCTACCCGTAATTGCATATTACTAGTTTGATCATCCAAATTAGTAACAGTGATATGAAAAAAAATTATTTGGAACTCTTAGAAGCAAAACTTTGAACATAAAAACCATAATTACAACCACAAATACCAGAAAAGGTACAATAACCAAGTAGTGCAATTTTATTGCAAGGTGGCAGAATACCATAATAGAGGTAAGTAATTGATATAAAGAGGGGGGATTGAAAATAAACTTATCTTAGAAAAGAAAAACATATAACTAGTATTGCTGCCAGCATGAATTCCTAAACCAGCTTACCCATTCATATGTTTCATCTAGAATTATTGCACATGTAACCAGGACTCAAACCTTGTAATTAGATACTTGAATGGAAAGGAAAAATATAAAAGATCAACTGTCTTCATAAATGGTTAATTTTATCAAATTCTCATACAACTATGCTTTAGTATCTTCTCAATATAACAAATATTATATAGAAAATTTTCCTTTTGTCTCCAGCAATTTTACGTGTCCACCGGCAAGCAATACGTAAGGTAGAACATAAGCTCAATCCTTAACATTAGAAAAATCAACATTTTCATTACATTCTTACAATCACAGAATTTTATAAAATTAACAAAAATTGCAATAGCATAAATCATATTTTTTCTTTTTGGAGGGGGAAAAAGATTACTCGAAAACATAGTTGCTAGATTAAAAAATTTGGAAAAGGATCTAAAGAAAACATTCTCTACAATCATCAATTTCCATCCTCTAACTCAGAAATTGCATCTAGGCTTGTTCACTTCATGCTGTCAATTAAAGGAACTAATAACTTCAATTTATATGAATTCGAATGTAAGGAGCCTTTGATATGAATATATATGCTGAGAGTTGAATATGCATATTCTAAGTTAAGTAAGCCTTATATATGGTCAAACCTCTTCAACCTTCAAAATTCACAAATCACGGAGGGTTACTGTCTTGTCGATGCTACCACTGCAGGTCTCTAGTCTGAACGCTCTTTGCCATCTTACTGGTGCTATCACAGGTCTGGTGCAAATGCCCTAAATGCTTTCAATTTGGGGAGGGAGAAGCCTGGTGTGAGCGCTTTGAATGGTTTTGATTTTAGGAGGAAGAAGCCTGGTACGAGCGATTTGAACGGAAACAATTTGGGGAGGAATATGTCTAGTGTAAAATCTCTTGAGTCTGAAATGCAAATGATTTGGGGAGTAAGAGGAATAAAAAATTAAAAGGAATATTAAATATCAATTACAAAAGGATGGTTGAGATTATGTAAAAACTAATGGCTCAGATCTGCTAACTTATTAAAACTCACCATTTTGCCCGATAAGCTTCTAGTACTCATTACTCTGATGAGCACCGAATGAGAATGCTTGTTTGGTCATGGAAGGAAAGGTTGGATATGACTCATAAATAATCTAGGACTAGTCTTGGGCTAAGTTTGCTTTTATTTGTTGTAGCTATTTCTCAACTTTAGAAATTTCTTTTTATTTTCTAAAGTATTTTGGTCTATTATATCCTTGATCAATAAATCTACAAAGTTTTTCATCTAGTTTCTATTCTTTTCAATGGAGTCTTTAATAAAAATTCTGTACTCAGTCATCAATTTGATTAACCTGTGAAGACAGGTTTTCTGTTGTGATAGTCAAATGATCAAGCTTTGAATCTATCCTGTAAAGGACTCTATTTTAGCTGATAGCATTCTATGGATGCCAGTTAAAAACTTCTGCTGGTGTAACAAGCTTGAGAGTACCTTGAAGGCAGAGTTTTATTTGTGGGACGAAGGGTCTACTAGTCACCTTAGTCCTATCATCTTTGTTTTTTAGAGGAGGAAATTTTCATCATAAGGCCTCATCATAGTGATACAAGGCAAAGCTTATATTAGTATAAGTGGGATTATTGGGATTATGGGTTTAGGGCATTTGTGGGAGAAGATCTTCATAGCCAAGTTCTTTAAGGAGTTAAAAAAGAGTACTCCTTTCTGTAGAAGGATTTGGAGGTCCTACCAATTTTCTTTTGGTGGGTGGTTTAGGGCCATGGTTGTCATCATCATCATCTTTTGGAGGTCACTTATGTTCTCATGGAGATCTAGGATGCTCAAACTTCTTAGTCTTTCTTCTTCTAGAACTATAGTCATCATCATCAAAATCATTCTAGAAATAATAGTCACAATTGGAATCACACATTTTTAGGGCACAGTCCCAGGTAAAGTGACTATTAATGTGTGAGACATAAATAGGATGAGCATCTGCATCAAACCACTTAATTGGAGGTTTTTAGTTGTTTGCAATAAAAGCTAGAGAAATGGACATGATCCTTCCAGAGAACTGGTTTAGATTGTAGGTTCTAGGTTTCTTGAAAATGGACTTCACAGTACCGTCCTACATCTTGTAGAGGATAGGAGGTTTTGTAGTGTGAACATCTCTTTAAACACCATGGAACTGCTTCTCATAATTGTTGATCCATTCTAAAGGCATCATGTTTGTTAATTGTTCAGTAAGTAGCTATCTCAGGATTTGCAGAATTAAAGGATTCTCCAAATTCCCTATATCCATAAATAAAGCATCTTCAATTGCATTAGGAAAACCAAGATCAAATGAATGATTTTAAAGTCACTAGGGACTTTAGAAAAATTATGACATTTTATGAAATCTCATTATGATTTGCATATTTTTCAAAAGGATTTTGCTATTATTTTCCCACTATAGATTAAAGAAGATATATTTTTGTATTTTGAAAGTTTGGTTTTATCACTTATCTTGTTATTTGTTATATTACATGAAGTACAAAAACATATATCCTTTTATTTTTTTTATTTTTTTATGAGTTAATCACATATTTTTTTATATTAATCAAATTAAACTTACTTGAATATTATTTTTTTACAAATATATACTAATTTTATAAAAACTACATTCTGATATGTTTTCACTTTTTTTAAATTAAAATAAAAAATAAAATGAATTTTACACTCGTCAAATTAAAATCATGCTATTTAAATAATTCAATTAAAAATTAAAAAGTTATTAAAATAATATATTCCTTAATTAGCAGCTCTGCTTTAACTAAATAACACCCTTACTATTTACCAATAATAATAATAATAATAATAATAATAATAATAATAATAATAATAATAATAATTCTTCCAAACTATAATATAAGGCATTTGTTATGAAAATAAGGAGAGAGAGAGAAGGAAAGGATAATAGTAAGGCAATAAGAATTGGGAGAGAAAACAAGGTAGTATATTTTATTCATTTGGGTGCCAAATGCTTTATACATGGCCTCTATTAATAAGCCTTCAACTATTAAAGCCTAACCTTAATGTTACAAATGAATAAAGAAGAGCACAATAGCATCGTATGTAACCTTTGGATGTTATAAGGCATTATGTAATGCCCTTATTGACATTACACTACAACCTTCCACTCAATCTACTAGTTGATTTAAAACTGTTTACTTCGAAAAACTTGGGATCCCCAAAATAAAACATTTTTAAAACTATTTCTTAAAATACTTGAGTTGTAAAACACTATATAGTGAAAAGCATTATGCATAAATACATCAAAGTCAACAAGAAAACATCTTCAAATTAAGCTAAAATAGGGGCCATATGCCTTGGCTTGTGCCACATGCGCCATGATATGTAGCACAAAGGCATAGCTCTCATGCTCTATGCCACACACTGTGGCATGTTGTCCCACGTTGATACATGTGCCGTGGCGCACACCTTAAATTCTATTATCAAATTGCAGAATCTAATGTGAACTTTGGACATGTGCCCTTTTTGCATTCAATGTCAGATTTGGATGATTCAAGCACTCACACAAAGCTTATTTCATTATCTAACCAATAATAGAGTAATTTAAATATGATATCTCATTCAAAAATTGGACACCCAAGTGCATTTTGACTGTTTTATGCTAAAATTTGTCATTTAAGCTACTCCAAATAAAACCACATTCATTAGGCACTTTTATAGAATTGACCACATCCCAATAGACAAGCTATACCTGATTGACCAATTATATAAGCAATATACATGCATACACACATTTGACCTGTAAATTGCCCATCACACGCTTTTTGGTGTATTCACATTTTTCTCATTTTAATCACATAATGGCCATATTCCACACACATATCAAATACCATACATTTATACATAATGAGCTATTAGCCTATGTGATCACATCGTTCCATATCCTCATTCGTATACACATTGGGCTAGAATATCAAAATCATATAAATACACAAGCATTCACAAACTATACACATAAGTTGAATCCTATGGCAACTTATATACATGTTCAGCACTATCAACAAGCACATTCATTATACCATCTTACAATTGGCTTTTTAGAGGAGTCTTTACTCAGCTCATTTCCTTACCCTTCATACCAGTAGTACCAGAACATGAAAAATGTAAATAATTATGGGTGAAATCAAAATCTAAATAATAAACATAGCTCATTTAATGTTTATCAACACAAGTAACTATGTCAAAGCATGAAAATCAAAGTAAAATATATATTTATCATACATAGATTTTCTCCTAGTTTTTCTCTTTACAAACTTTTTTCACACATTTTTATACACTAGTATGATCATTTATCCACCGATTTTTCGAAACTCTTTGACACAAAATCATAAGTTCTACTGGATCAATCATTCATTAACCTAAGCACATCTTTAGTGGTAGAAACACCTAATCAAAGGTAATCTATCCCACATAGAGACTATGATTTCCCTCATTTCACACACTTGTGATAGAAGTGTCCTTGACTCATAACCACATCATAATGAGCACTAAGGAGTTTCCAAACTACTCGGATGTCCCATGATAACAGTCCTAATATAATGCTGTACCAGATTACCCATGGTACCAGCCTATAAAATGCTGCATTGAATGTCCCACAGTGCTAACCTGTAAAATGGATTTATTCTCTCACATCTTATGATCATACTTTTCATGCCCATTCCACTATTTTTTTCCTTATTCACATACTTTGCACACATAAAAAAACACACATGCACACACAAAACATAGATATATACATATTAAATAAAGCCTGAAATCACCAAACTTTCATTTCACAAATCAATTTCATGCTAAACTCATTTGCATTGCTAAATCATGCATAAAAACTCATAAAATAATGAATGCATAGTCATACATTTACTTCTACACAGTTATAATAGCTAATAAATATAACGAACTATATGTTTACCTCAACCCTTCTATTTGCAAGAAAGGGTTACCCATATACCACAGTCTTACTTAACTTTCTCTTACTATTCAATTTGTTGTAAATAAAAATCTACACAATTAAGGCACCCTAAGTCAGTCTTCTTATTGATTAAAAGTTCCAATTATAGCAAATTAAGCATCTAAACCATCCTAACTTATCAATTCTAAGTTCATTTCTACCTATTACACCTAATCACTTCTTATTTTGAGCATTAACATGCTTGCTCTCAAACTTCTCCCATTCTTTTCTCTCTAAACTAGGTTACTTAAGCCTATACCTTTAAAACTTTATCATTTCACCTTAAACCAGTCACAAAGGTCTAGTTTTATCCCAAAGGACCTTTTTATTACTATAGGGTAAGAAATTATCTCCTTAAAACTTTCAAATTCAATTTCTCAATAGTTTAAACTGAGAAAAAGTAGGGTAGAATCAGAGGTTAAGGTAGTATGAGACTTACATGATAAGTAACAGGTCAGAAATGTCATCTATGCTCTTGAAAATCATTGCCCTAGCAAACCTCCTCTTTTTCTCCACGCCTGACCTCTCTTTCTCTAATTTCCTCTTTGTTTTTCCATGAGCTCCTTCATGTCTTTATTTACCAACTTTTTACACCATCTGTTGTGATGCATGGCTTAATGAGGGGAATTCCTCACCGTGCTCACGTGCTATGCCTCGCAATGTCGTTCTCCCACTCAAGTTTGTTCACATAACATCCCAATGAGTCAATATAACACTCTAAAATCCATAATTCTAACCTCACATTAAATTACTAATTCAATCCCTAATCAGTGTCAATGCAGAAATAAAAAATTCAGGATGTTACACATTAACCTTGAGAAACTCCTTCTAAATCATTCATTAAGAGGTTATTAGACATAAAGAATCCTAAGCATTAAGAGTTATGAGCATGCACTTATATAATCATATAATATTCATAATACTCCCCTTAGATGTCTATAACAAATATTGTGCCTCATTAAAACCTCACTAGGAAAAACCCAATGGGATAAAAAGCTAATGAAGGAAAAAGATCACACAATATTTTTAAACACTTATTAAAGTTTCCTTATTAAAAACCTTTTTAGGAAAATCTAATGAGACAAAACCTTAGAAAGAAAAAAAGAGTACAACATAATATTTATTCCTTATAGTCTCCCCCTGTTAACAATATCATTTTACTTCCCCTAGTGACACCATCACTTTATGTCTATGAATCTGCGCATTCTAATATCATATACTAACTTCTCAAATGTCAAAGTTGGAAATACCTTAGTAAACAAATATGCAAGATTGTCACATGAGCAAATTTATTAAACATCTATATCACCGCTCTTTAAAAGGTCATAAGTGAAAAAAAATTTAGATAAATATGTTTTATTCTATCTCCTTTGATGTATCCTCCTTTTTCATTGAGGTATGCATACTGTATTATCTTTATATTATCTTTATATAATATTGTTAGAATCTTTTTCCCAACAATAAAACACGCATCTTTTGGATATGATAGATCATTGACCTTAGCCAAACATATTCTCTACTTGTCTCATAAATTGAAATTATTTATGTATGATTTGATGAGGTAGCAGCTAAAATTTATTTTGTTGAACACCAAGATATTTCTATACCCACATAAGTAAACAAATATCTAATTTGTGATCTATCTTTATGTGAATTTGATCGAAATCTTACATTTACATAGCCAATAAGCTGTGATCCAAATTCATTAGAATAAAATAATCTCATATCAATTGTTCCTTGAAGATATCAAAACAAGTATTTAACTCCATTTTAATTCCTTTGGTTAGGAAAGAACTAAATTTTGCTAATAAATTTACAGCAAATGCAATATTAGGTCTTGTTGAATTAGTAAGATATATCACTACACCTATGGCATTCAGATATGATACTTCAGTAGTTCTTCATCTTTCTCTTGAAGGTGAAAAGGATCTTTGTTCTCATCAAGAGATCTTACAACCATCAGAATACTTAATGGATCTGCTTTGTCTATGAAAAATTGCATTAATATTTTGTTTAATGTAAGTTGATTGATGAAGAAAAGTTTTATTTGCTAAGTGTTAGATTTATAAACCAAGGCAATTTTTTTCTTCTAAGATATTTCATTTCAAATTCTTTCTTTAATTAATCAACTACCTTTTGGAGAACTTCAAGAGTTCCAATTATATTAAAATCATCTATATAGACAACAACTATAACAAACTCTAACCCATTTCTCTTTATAAAGAACACATGGAGAGATTAGGTTGTTTTTATAACTTTCATTCAATAAATATTTACTGAGATGATTATACCTTATTCTTCTAGATTGTTTCAGTCCATACAAAGGTTATGTAAATGAATTGCATATTTTTCTCAAGAATCTTTATATGCTTTAAGAAATTTGATATATTCAAGGATTTTTATATAAATTTTTAATCTAAAGAGTCATATAAATAGGTTGTAACAATATTCATTAAGCACATATCAAGTTTTTTGTGTACTGTCAGACTAATTAAATATCTTAAAGTGATTGCATGCATCATATTGTTTTGATTGGTTGCACTTGTTTCACACTATGTTATTTTGTATTTTAGCCCAATATTGTATATGATGTAAATATGTGGCAATTTGTATGGTGATGGATTAAAATACTTTTATAAGTGCAAGGAATATTTTATCTATGTGGTGACAGTGTATATGCAATGATTATGTGGCAATAGAAGCCAAATAGTGTATACGGTGTTGATTTGGTATTTTGGCCATATTGGGCGAAATGGCCATTGAGTGGCCAAATTTTGCATTTGGTATGTTTTTGTGTGTTTGAATACTCACTCAAGTGTATTTTAGTTCATTTGACTTGGTTCAAACCTCACAATGGGTTAATGGTATAAGTTATAAGTTTTGGGTACTTGAATGCTTGAAAATCACTTTAAAAATTGACTTTTGCATCCGAGCATCTAAAATTATCATAGGGTGTCAGATCGTAACAAAACTTGTACTATTAGTGAGCTTATTGAATAAGCTTCGCATGGGTGCTTGAATCACTCTAATCGAATATCGGATACGAAAATGGCACGTTTTTGAAGTTTGTCTAGAAAAGCTGTCATAACAGCATTGCTATTATGGACATGTGCACCGTGGTGCATTTCGCGCAAGTCACGGCACACGATGTAGTGAGAAAAATTGCCTTCTATGCCATATGCCATGGTGTATAGACCACGAGCTATGGCGCATGGACTAAAACACTCAAAAATGACATTTTTAGCCCTGTTTTGAAGTGTTTTACTTCCTAAAACTTTTTCATGCTTCCAATACCTTTATAAATTATTAAGTTTGAGCTCAAACTACAAATATGAAGGGTTTTTATAGGATCCCAAATATTCCACAATTATTTTTAAAAGATTATTAGTTTTAACCTTTATTTAGATAATGTGAGCTTAGGAGCAATCCTTGCTCCTAACTATGATTATTTGTTATGATTGCATGGTGAATTTTGATAATGTCAAGGTGGACATTACATTTTGGTATCAGTTTCTCAGGTTTTGAGATCTAGTTGTAGTGATGTCTCTATTGCATTCATTTTCATTAATTAGCAACTTTATGTACACAACTCTTTCCCTTTATCTCATTTCCTTTATTTCGCATTAATTCCCCTTCCATACTTGGTTTCTTCCTTAGGAGGGGAGAAAAATAGTTAGAAGAAGTACCCAAAATGCTGGCAACTCAGCTAAGAATTTATCGGAGAATGATGGGCCTATACTAAAGGTATAGCTAGAGATACAAGTGGAGCAACAACAAAGGCCTTAGGGTAATGATGCAATTTTAGAAGAATTGTGAGATATGATAAGGAATATTTAGAGAACTGTTCAAGACCACGATGCTCTGCTCTGTAATAGAGGTCATGAGGAGGAACAAAGGAGACTAGAGGTAGCTCATGAGAGCAATTGGAACCATCTCATGGTTCCAGTAGTAGACCTGGATCGTCTAGGACTAGAATGGATGGAGATGTTCAAGGAATGGCTATTAATTGAGTATGGAGGACTTTCTCTTAGTTTAACCCTCCAACCTTTAATGGAACTATGAAGGAAGGAGAAGCGGGGAAATGGATAGAGAGTTGAAACCATATTTGAGGTGATACCGTGCTCTATAGAGTAGAAGGTGATTATAGCCATAGTGTATCTGGTTGAAGATGCTAAACATTAGTAGAATTCTGTAAGACCAGTAGATGGATGTTAGCTAACTTGGGAACAATTCAAGGAAATGTTCTTTGATCATCATTTTCCTGTAGCATTTAGAGATGAGAAGGAGGCTGAGTTCCATACTTTTTGGCAGGGAGATCTTGACGTGGAAGCATTTATTCAGAAGTTTAATCAACTATTAAAATTTTCTGCTTATTTGAATGAGACGAGTGATAATAAGTGGAAGGCTAAGAGGCTTTTAGAAAAGATAAGGCCTAAATATAGACAACAGATTGCTCTGTTAGGAGTAACCACATATGGTGACATGTGTAATCGACTCTGAATTACAGCAAGAAGGGGTTGAGAAGTAGAAGTAGAAAGGAGACGAGATAGTCATGGGAGGTTCTCATCCTCTCTAGGCCCCTTTAAAGCATTCTTCAAGAAGACTGGTTATGGCCTGAGTAGTTTTCGAGTATTAGGCAAGAAGAGTTTTGTTAAAGGATCGCAGACTCAAGGAACATTTTAGAAGGGTGGATTTAGGAGTTCTAATGTTCCACAACCATGCCGATAAGCTTCTAATATGCCTGCCCCAACCTTGAGTATAGCTCAATCACCACTATGTGCTAAGTGTGGGTAGTTACATCTTGGGAGGTGTTGGGCACATTTTAAATGTGGGAAACCCAGCTATCTGGCAAGACAGTGCCCCAAGGGAAGAGTGGAGATGGCAGAGCAGAGATCGACCATTCCAGGATGAGTCTACACACTATCTCAGGAGGAGGCAAGAGTGTTGCTGAATTTGATAAAAGATATTATTTCTATCTGCGAGTAGAAAATTGAAGCATTGTTTGATTCCAGTGCTATACATTCGTTTATTTCATATGAATGTGTAAAGAGGTTGGGACTTCCTTTGCATGAATTGCCTTATGTGATTAAAGTGTCTACGCCATCTAGGTCATTCGATATGACTAGTGAAGCATGTTTGAATGTAGAAGTGAGGTTTGAAAATCATTCGACCACTCTTGATTTGATCTGGATTCTTGTGAAGGGCTTAGACATGATTATCAGTATGGATTAGTTGATGGCAAATAATGCCACCATGTATTGTGCTAGGAAGATAGTTTTGTTATCGGTACATACTGCACCGGCTAATATTCCTAGTGTATCTAAGTTCTTATTAGTATTGCAATTAGAGAAACTAATGCAACAAGGGTGTATGGCTTATATGGTTTTCTTCTCAGTGTATGAGGTCTACGATAGAAGTATTGATAAGATTGGGATAATCAATGAATTCCTTGAGGTATTTATAGATGATATGTCTGGCTTGCCTCCAGAAAGGGAAATGGAATTCACGATAGACCTAGTACTATTGAACCAATCTTAAAGGTATCATATCAGATGTCACCAACTGAGCTAGCTGAGTTGAAGAAGCAGATAGAGGAGTTACTTGAAAAGGGGTTTATTAAACTTAGCGTGTCACCTTGGGAATCACTTGTACTATTTGTTCAAAAGAAGGACGGTAGCTTATGGCTTTGTATTGATTATAGATAGTTAAATAAGGTGATTGTGAAGAACAAATATCCTTTATTAAGGATTGTTGATTTGTTAGATCAATTGGTGGGAGCTTCAGTTTTCTCAAAAATTAACCTAAGGTCAGGATACTATTAATTGAGAGTACACTTGGAGGATGTGCCTAAGATGGCTTTCTGTACCAGATATGGGAATTATGAGTTCTTGGTAATGTCATTTGGTTAACAAATGCACCTGTAGATTTTATAGACTATATGAACTATATATTTAGGCCTTACCTGGATCAATTTGTTATAGTATTCATTGATGACATTCTGATATATTCTAAAGATGAGGAGCAGCATGCGAAGAATTTGAGGACTGTGCTACAAATTTTGAAGGACAAAAAGCTCTATGCCAAGCTTAGCAAGTATGAGTTTTGGCTACGAGAGGTTTGATTTGTAGGACATGTGTCGGCAGAAGGGATTGCGATAGATCCGCATAAAGTGGATGCAGTATTGAAATGAGAGAGACCTAGTTTTGTGATTAAAAAATGAAGTTTTTTGGGATTAGCTGGATATTATCATAGACTTATCCAAGGTTTCTCTTAGATAATTTCATTATCAACTAGGTTGACCTAAGAAGATTAGTTGTTTATTTGGGATGACAAGTATGAGATTGCATTTCAAATGTTAAAAGAGAAACTAACTACAACACCAGTGTTGATTATTCCTAATCGACGATTGTCATATGAAGTATATACGGATTCATCTGTAAAGGGTCTGGGATTTGTGTTGAATTTTGGGGGCAAAATTCCTTTAAAGGAGAGGAGAATTATAACATCTGAAAACTTTAAATTTGAAAAAATTGACTAATTAAGGGAGAAATTAGTTTAAAATATGATTAATTAATTTAAATATATTTTTGGGTTGCTAATTGAATTTTTAGGTTATATTTGGCTCTAAATTGAGTTAAGATGGAAGTCGGATCAAGTCGGGTGACATCAGGGGGAGCAAAATCAACATTTTACTCACTGCGTCGTAAGCCGTTGCTTGCGTGGCGGGCGCTGTGGCGCACAGCACAGCAGACAAATTAAATGTTTGAAAATCATCAAAAAAAGTCAATTTTTATGGTAGGAAACCTAGAGCATGAAGGGGGAAACTTTAGATACTGCTAGGGCATTATTTTAGGAGGATTTTGAAGACAAATTGAGCCTTCAAACTCTTGAGTAAGTTTCCTACCTTTCTCCTCTACCTTTTCGTCCCATTTTCTATGGGATTTTGAAGTGGAAAAATTTGCTCTGAATGGATTAAGCCATGAGTCTATGTTTTGAAGGTTTTTATTGACTCTAAAAGTTTGATTTAGGTTTATTGATCTTGGATATGTGGTAGTATGAAGCTACTTTTTTCTTTGGTGAAAGTTAGATTAAGCCCTAACTTGATCATGGGCTTTTAAAGTGTGATAAGTTGAGATATTAAGTATTATGTTGTGATAGAGTTAGGAAAGGCTTGAAGGGGTTGTGTGAACAAATTGTAACCTTAACAAGCCTCTTTGTTAAGAATATGAGTGAGAAGTGGGAGAATTGGGAGGTTATTGATAGCTAATAGTACTTGTGTTAATTGAAAATTAACATATAGTACTTGTTGATGTAGATTGTGGTGTGGGAAGACTTACCTTGACACAAGAAGAGATTTAGTATTATGGGTAACCCTTTTAGTAACAAAAGGGTTAAGGTAACTAGATAATGTACATTATTTATTACCTTGTATAAGTTATTCTCAAGTTGTTCTAGCATGATTTGTTATGTATAGATATCTGAGTTTTATAAAAGTTAACTATTTTAGAAAATGAGTGGAGTATTGATTTGTAAAATGTCAAGTTTTTGAAGTAAGTAGTAAGATTCATTATATTAGTTAGAAAGTGTTTTATGCATGTTCAAGTGGAGATGTGTAGTGAAATGTGGCATATTAGAGGGTGGGAGGTCACCTTAGTGGAGTTAGTGAAGATTAAGTCCATATGATACTGCTGGTACCTTGGGACGCCAGGTGCAACATTTACTCTCTTTAGTGCCCAAAAATGGGTTAATGGATAAGGTGAAGACTAAAACACTCAAAAATGATATTTTTAGCCCTTTTTTGAAGTGTTTTTCTTCCCTATGCTTTTAATACCTTTATAAATCGTTAAGTTTGAGCTCAAACTACAAATATGAAGAGTTTTCATGGGATCCCAAATATTCCACATTATTTTTAAAAGATTATTAGTTTTGACCCTTATATAGGTAATGTGATCTTAGGATCAATCATTGCTCCTAATTATGATTATTTGTTGTGATTGTGTGGTGAATTTTGGTAATGTCAAGGTGGACATTATAGCTGACACATACTTTAAAGTAAAAATTATTTGCCATGCTCCTTGGCGCATGTAACATATGATGCGACATGTGGTATAGTAAGGGAAATTCCACCATGCTTGCATGCTTCTCTTTGAATCATCATTCTTTTTCTCGATCTTATCCATTCAATATCTAAATAAGTCAAAATCTCAATTTAGGATCCAAAATCCTGATTATCTAATTAATCTAACAAATTACTAACTCACCCTCTAATTAGTAATAAGTTTTTCAGATTAAAATTTTAGGATGTTACAATTTTCCTCTTCTCTTACGAATTTTGTCCTCAATATTCAAACAACCACACATACACATATTTAAGGAAATAAATGTGGGTACTGGTACCTCATCTTAGATTCTGTCTCCTTAGGTAGCGTCACCAATAGTCATACCCCTCAAGAATACCTTCACTTGTTAAATAGTTTTATTTCTAAGCTACTTATTTTTCATATCCACTATTCATTTATTCTCTTATAGATCTATCACTTCAGGCTCAATTACGTGAGAAGGATTTGGTTAGTATTTCTTGTGTTGAGACATGTGAAACATGTTGTGAACCCCTGACAATTGTGGTGATAAGGCAACATGATAGGCAATCAGTCCAATTTTCTTTAGAATCTCAAATGGACCTAAGAATCTAGGAGTCAACTTCTTAGCTCAAATTGACCTCTTGATTTCAGTTATTGGTATAACTCTAAAAATATGAGGTCACCCACTAGAAATTCTAACAATCTTCTATATCAATTAGCGTAGCTCTTTTATCTATTCTGAGCTATTAATAGCTTTTGTTTTATCATCTCAATCTTTTGCATCATCTAATCTACAATGATTGGTCTCATTATACTTCTTTAGCTTGACTCAATCTAATATAATGGCAATCTATACTTTCTGCCACATAGAGCCTCATACAATGCTATTTAAATACTAGAGTGGTAATTGTTGTTGTATGTGAATTCAGCCAATAGCAAATGGCTGTCCCAACTAACTATTAACTTCAACATATAGGCTTGCAACACATGCTCTAAAGTTTGCATTGTTTGCTCTATCTAACTATCAGTCTGAGGATAGTATGCCATATTGAACTTCAAACTAATACCTACTGCTCTTTGTAAAGCTCCACAGAATCTAGATATGAACCTCAAATCATGCTCTTTGTAAACTTCAAACACCCTATGCAATCATACCACCTCTTAGATATAATTGCTAGCTTTTCTAGAGAATTATTAATTTAAATGGTCAAAAGGTGAGTTGATTTTATCAACCAGTCCACAATCACCCAGATAGAATCATGTCTTGATTTGGTTCTAGGCAATCTCGAGATGAAATCCATAGAGTGTCCCATTTTGACTTAAGATTCTCTAAGGGTTGCAAAGTCCCAGTTGGTCTCTAATGCTCAATCTTAACTTTTTGACACGACAAACACCGAGATACAAACTCTATCACTTCTCTTTTGATCCCTGGCCACCACCAATAGAGCTTCATGTCTTGGTACATATTCACAGCTCATAGGTGAATAATGTACTTGCTAGAATGAGCCTCACTCAAACACCTTTCTTAGGTTCACGACATGTGGTACACAAATTTGATCCTGGTACACTACGAATCTATTATCTTTAAAACTAAAATCTATAGTCAGATCCAACTCAACTTTTTGTTGAATCCTAAGAAGATACCTATCTTCTTGTTGTGCCATCCTCAATTCTCACCAAAATTTACTACTAACAATAGTAGCATATGCACCAACTAATGCTTTCAATTGCACATCTTAATAATTCTATCAAACTATGCTCTTGCACCATTAAGCTAGCCATATGTTGTGTCTTGTTACTCAATGCATTCGTAACTACATTGGCTTGACCTAGATGATACTTTAACTTGAAATTATAATCCATAAGCAAATCCATCCATCTCCTTTGCTTCATATCCAGCTCCTTCTAGTCTATTAGATACTTTAGGGTCTTGTGGTCACTAAACATTGAGCCATATAGATAATGATCCTAAATCTTCAAGGAAAATACCATAGCTGTAAACTCTAGGTCATATGCTAGATACTTCTCTTCATAAAGCATGTGCTACTACTCGCTCATCTTGCATTAACACACAGCCCAAACATTTTAGAGAAGCATCCATTTACACCTTATAAGGTAATCATGAATTTGAAATCACTAACACAGATGTAATGTTTAGTTTCTCTTTTAGCTTCTAAAATGCTTCTTTGTACCTATCATCCTAGATAAATGGTTGGCCTTTTCACATAAACTGTGTTAAAGGGAAAGCAATTTAAGAGAATCTCTAGATAAACTATCGATAATATCTTGCTAACCTTAAAAAACTATGGATCTCCATGATAGAATTAGGCCGCTCCTACTTCAATACTACATCTACCTTATGCAAATCAATAAAAATTACACCCACAGAAAGAATGTGCCCTAAAAATTTGACTTCTCTTAACCAAAACTCACAATTTCTCAATATAACATAAAGCTTATTCTCTCTCAAAATCTGAAGCACAACTTTAAGGTGGTTGGCGCACTACTCCTTATCTTTTGAATAAATCAAAATGTCATTAATAAAGAACATAACAAAATTAATCTAAGTACAGCCTAAAAATATAGTTCATCTAGTCTATGAATACGACAAGCATGTTAGTCAAAGCAAAAGGCATGATGAGAAATTCATAGTGACCATAACAAGTCTTGAAAACTCTTTTGGATATATCCTCTACACAAAGTCTTAACTAATAATACCCTAACCATAAGTCAATTTTAGAAAAGACTAAGGCTCCAGCTAATAAATCTAACAGATTGTTGATCCTAGGCAAAAGATACTTGTTCTATATCATTACTTTGTTCAATTGTCGGTAATCAAGATACAAGCACAGACTAACATCCTTCTTCCTTACAACCAATACTGGCGATTAATAAACACCTTATCCAACAGTTCCTTAATTTTCTTTTCCAACTCAACTAACTCTGATGGTGACATAGAATATGATGCCTTGGAAATAGGTTTAGTGTTATAGACCAAATCAATAGAGAATTCAACTTTTCTTTCAGGAGGTAATCTAAACATCTCTTTAGAAAATACCTTAAGAAATTCACTCATAGCCCTAATCTTCTTAATGCCATTATCATACACGTTACTGGCTACAAAGAAAAACCATATATGTAGAACACCCTTGCTTTATGAACTTCTTAACTTGCACCACCAATAAAGACTTGGTTGACTCTAAAGAACTAGCTCCTGCAAGTAGTATCGATAAAGAAACTAACTTTATAGCATAATCTAGTATAGTCTTGTTAGCGATTAGCTAGTCCATGCCAAATATCACATCTATTCCTTTCATAGTAATACAAATCAAGTTATCACAAATACCATATTCTTAAACTCAATCTCTACTTTCTAGCAAGTTTTACTAATAATGCATAAAGACCCCAAAGGCATGGACACTCTAATAATAAATGGTAATTATTTTAGAACCAATCCTAGTCTATAAACACACTTTTTCAAAGTAAAAGAATGTTTAGCTTTAGAGTCAAATAGAGCCTTTATCTTACTACTATAGATGGAGATTATACCTTTAATCAAATTTAGAGACACTCTGGCCTCTTCTTGTGTCACAGCAAAGACTCATTCCAAAATGGTAAAATGTTGTTCTGTAACTTCTACTTTACTATATGGACAATTCTAGGCAATGTAACCTAGTTTACCACACTTGAAACAGGCCCAACACTTGCCCATATGAAATCTGCCACACAGGTTGTATGGAGGCAATCTTCTAGTGTTCAACATAGGAGTAAGTACATTAAAAGCTTGCCTTGAGGGTTACGAAGGTCCAAGTTTAATACAACTACTCCACTGTACTAAGCCCTCTAAATTGACCTAGTTTGAGAACCTCTAGAAAAACTCTTCTTCCCCAAAGCTCCAAATTTGTTTGATCTATAACTAAGCTTCTTTGAAACAAGGATTGTAAGACCCAAAAGGGATGAAAATCTCCCTTACTGTCTCTCTTCATCTTTGCCATGACCTCCCTGCCTCTTTTAGCAGCTACTCTTAACTTGTGACACATCTCCACATAGGGAGTCATGTCGAGCAAGGCAATTTGTTGTTTATACTCATGTCATATCATCTCTAATAATCTCTCCACCTTTTATCTTGTATCACTACTGTGCTGCAGATAAGTAGAATAGGCAGATAGAAAATTAAATCTTTGGATAAATTCTTCCTTGTCTAAGTCTCCCTACTAAAACCATAAAATTCTTTCTCCTTTTCAGTTTTGAAAGATACTGTGAAGTAATAGTCAAAGAAAATCTTCTTAAACTCCTCCTATGACAACCTTACCCTACTAGCTAGTCTAAGTGAATCCCATTATTCCATCATTGCTCCAACTAGTTGTATTGTAATTAGAGTCATATTCTATTTTGATGTGTAGGTCACTACCTCAAATTTGGTCTTAAGGTGTAAAGTCCTAAGGTCCAAACTATAAAGTCCCTTTTCAACCCATGCTTTACCATTCTACACCACACAATCAATAAATCAAAATTAGAGTAATAGTCCTTTACTTGTTTTCAAAATCACAAGATCCCAACTTTTTAAAACATATATTCAAATAAGAGGGCTAGCAAAAGTGTAATACAATCAATTAGCTCAAAAAGCCACAACTTTATAACCCTAAAAAAGGGCAATGTGTTGTAGCATATGCAACACATGCACTGTGGCATGTGGCACAGAACCACATGCTTTGTTCATAACTGTATCTTGTGCCGCATTAGGCACATCATGCACCGTAGCATGCTTGTTTGAATTTCTATTATCATTTATCAGCATAAATGATGAACTTCTAGTGTACATCATTTTCACATTTAATGTCCGATTGGGTGATTCAAGCGCCCACACGACGCTTACGACATATACTAGTTAATGGAACAAGTTTGGACTTGATCTGACAGTCTGATCTAAAATTAGACATCTGAGTGCAAAAGGTCATTTTTTTCTTTCAAAAGCTTACACCCTAAGTGCTTAACTCTCATTTCTTGTCCCATTAGATCACCTCAAGCCTTGAACTAAGTCCAAAAAGACTACATACACCTGATTAATATCACAATACACATATATCACATCAATAGTCCATTTTGGCCTCTTAAATCCACATTACACATTTGTAGTCTTATATGAGGAAAACACATAAAACACATAATCACAAATATAACTAGACTTATTCTACTTTTAATCTTTCAACTCTAACATGTGGGGCCTTGCCTCACCATATGATCAAGAATCATAAATATACTCGATTCTTTTAAATGGGGCTCTACATTAACATTTGTGTTAACTTCATACCATTTGAGTCAAATTCTTATTTTACAATATAAGTCACATTCAATTCACACAATCAATCAGAATCAACACATATATACACTAGTAGAACAAGTTACAACATCACATACTTGCTTGATTTGCATATAACCTTACCCATATACCCTCCACTAGGGTACCCTTAGAATAATGAAACATATACACATATATACAAGCAAGCTTTACAATACAACTCACTTTCTCATATCCACATACAATTATGTATTCTAGTTGACAACTTAACTCTATCAACATATTTATACATTCATGTCTACTCAAAGGTAGTCATACCATTACTAATTGAGGCTACTCTTTCCTTGTTTCTTTTACTAACCTTCTTAAGCTCTCTTTACCTATGTTCAAAAGTAATGAAGTGAGACATACGTCTCAGTAACTCGGAGGCAACCCCAATTATCAGTTAGTAAGCAAAATCATAAACAAGTGATAAAGTAGTTTATGTATTCATAAAATAATAACATATGCATATATAAGAATTCATTCTTATCAACCTCATTATGCTCATGTAATACATTCTTGGTTCCCCCCAGTAGAGTAAACTCTATACCGAAACCCCTATCCAATCATAAGGAATAGGACCCACCATACCACTGCTTGGACCTAGTCATTTTCATATAGGTAGTCTCCTAAGTTTGTCATGGTAGAGTCAAGCTCTATACTTTGGATCATCAGGACTTTCTAGCCTTATACAGAGTAAGACCACAGCCCCTACCCTAATCTAGGGTAACCTTATAGATCATTCAATATCCTAGGTTTGTCGTGGCAGAGTCAAGTTCTACGCGCTAAATCATCAAGATTTCTTCTCCTAGGTCTGGCCTGGTAAAGTCAAGCTCTATGCTTTGGATTATTAGAACTTCCTGGACCTCCTTATAGTAATGCCGCATTTCCTCTGACCATAATCTAGGGTATATCTTGCAGATGCAATATATGTCAATGCATGTGTCACTTCTTAAATTCATTTCAATCAATACTCATACACTCGCATGCATATACTTTTACAATGCTACTACTCTATTAATTTACAATACAATGCACGTAATTATATTAAAATACTTGCAAACAATTTCACTAATAAATAAGTAAAAAGGTTACTTCAATTACCTTTAACCTTTGTTACCAAGGGTTACCTATCACACTAAGCTCCCAAAGTTGCAAATTCTCATGAGCAACTTCACATGTGCTCAATCTATATAACACAGTGCCTCTTAGTCAATTTCCAACACATTTCATAGGCATTAATTCGGCTAAACTGGATCTCTTAACATATAAAATAGTTCAATTGAACCTTTTTCAATTCACTTATCCATTAATTATGTTTACTAGTCCTATAGGTTACTCAACCAACCATAGCAACCTCCTAATCCATTCATTCACCTAAAATCTTACTATTAACCTAACTTTTAGGTTATTTTGAGCCTAAATGCTTAAAGCTCAACCATTCAACTCCATATTAGTCACAAAACCTTAGTTTTGTATTTGATATCTCGTTTCTAACACTTCTTTTAGATTACAACAGCTCAAAATCTCATGATTTGATTTCTCAACCTATAAAATTCAATGAAAAAGGGGTAGACTTAAAGCTTAGGATTGTACGATACTTACCTAGCAAGTTATCAATCAAAGAAAACTCCCAAGCTCCAACTATGGCTTGCCTTAGTAGAGATAGGCTCCTCTCCCCTTCCAAACGTGTCTTCAGCTCTCTCCCTTCTGATTTCACGAGCTGCCCATATTAGCTTTAAGTGATTTCTAGATAGTACACCACATTGCGTGGTGTAGTGAGAAAATTCTCACTAGTGCTAGCACGTTCTCTCCTAAATTATCTCTCTACCCTTTGATCCTACCTATTAATACAGCACCCAAATAACACAAAACATCAACTAAACAACTAAACCATAATCAATTTCCTAATTACTAATTTACTCTTGATTAGCAATTAGTTCTTGGGATTGAAATTCAGGATGTTACATGAGGCCTTATATCTATAATCAGCCTTATACTCCTTCATGCTACTATCAAAGGTCAATAGACTGAATCTCAAAAATATCCTCTATGCTTTATCAATAGATAGGTCTACACTGCCCTCAACTACTTGCCTACTACTTAAACCTTGAGATAGTTCAGTCTTACTTTAACCTTCCTCCTGATTAGGTCTATCCCAACCATCTGCTCTAGTACCTTGACCTTTGTCCCTTAGTAGTACATCATGGTCACATGGCATCCTTCTTATATCCATAACCATATCCCTCAGCTCCTCCAACAACTCATCTCATTTATTAACTACCAATAAGCATGCCAAAGCTCGAGTACCTCTCCTCATTTTCTCCCCTCTTAAGAATGAAAAAATAACAGATAAGATAAGTGGAAGGGAAAGAGTGGTGTAATGAAAGAAGATAAGTTGTCAATAATTAATATAAATATAATATTCAAGAAAAATGACCAAATCTCGAAACTCAAGAAACTGATACCAATAATGTAATACCCTTCTAACATTACCAACTAACACGCAAACATACTTAGATTTCAAATTGAGAGCCATAAAATTAATTGGTTAAGATCCCAAAATAAAAGAATTTGGAAAACTATTTTAAATAGGTTAAAAGTTGTGTCCCTACACAACGAAAACTATAAGATCATATATATAAATTGCAAGAAGAAAAGAGGAGCAAAATGGCCAATTCTGGTTAACTAAGCCATATGCCATGCATATGTCACATATGTCGTAGCATGTGGTACTATGCCAAATCTTTTAATTTTTTGACATGCACCACAACATGTGCACCATGTGCTGTGATGCACATATTGGATTTTTTTCTATCAAAATAACACATCTAACATAAACTTTTGACATGCGCTGTTTTTACTTCTGATGTTTGATTGGGATGGTTCAAGAGCCCACACAAAGCTTATTTCAAAATCTAGCTAATGACACTAGTTTCATTTAAGTCCACATTTTATTTAAAAATTGGACATCTAGATGCAAAATGATTGTTTTAAGTCATTTTCACTTACCCGAGCACCACAATTCCAAACTAAGTGTCATTGGCCATTTCTCAAGCCTTGATCACATCCAATAGGATACTTAAAACTTGCTTGACCAATTATACACACAGTATCTCATATACACACAATTTTGGTTGCTAAACTACCTTTCACACACTTAGACAGACTTATACATTCACACACATTTGCATATAAATACCCATACCTGGCCAAACTTCACATTTTCATATCAACACAACACGTACAAATGCACTTGTTAATTATACCTTAGCTCTTACTTATAGGATTCATCACAAAACACATATAAGTACACACTACGGGGCTAGGTTGTACAAATACACATCCACAAGTACATCTACCAAAATATGCATATATACATATCTGTGTAGTTCTATGGAAACTTATATGAAACTCACAGTTTAAAATAAACATATTCATTACACCAACCTAAAGTTAGCTAAAAAGAGATTTGCTAATCTGGGCCTAATTATTTTCCTTTCAAGTTTCTAACATCAGAGCCTGAAAAATATAAATAACCATGTGATAGGTCATATTTGTTACACACTTTTCTTAGGCATTTAGGACTACATTTCATGATAGAAATTCCTAAAATGTGTATTCTTGGTGTTAAATTAGGTTTTTGAGCCCTAATGAGAAAGCATACATATTAAGGGTATTTTAGTCATTTTGCACTTTGTTGGGAATTCAAGGGAAAATTGGGAATTTTATGTGTGCATTAGTATTAGGACTATTTCTATATGTTAAGAGTCTCTATATGCATTGATATCACATTCCTAGTGCAATTTTGCCTAAGCATTCAAATACATGCATTAAGGGTAATTTGATCATAAAATGCATTTCTTCACCAAATTAGGGTTAAGCTTAAGATTTATGTCTTTTGATGAGCTAAGATAATTGGTTTAATTAGTTTTTATTGATTCATCCTAGGTTGAAATTTATTAAGAAAAGACAACATTTTAAGGTTGTCTCCTTAAGGGTTTCTAATTAGCCTTTGATTTTAGTTCAAGTGTGTGCTTGTCTACACTTGAGTTTTGTGAGGCTTTTATATTCATTTTCATTTAGTCATTTTAATACATTGGATGAATTAAATATTTTCTATCTTAGTCTACTTAAATAAATGTCACACTATAGTTATTTGATTATTTGATTTAATTGTGATTTAGGTGAATAAGTGTGACAAATAGAGACATACCTCAATTGGCACATGAGGAAGTTTGAGCAAGAAATTTTAGACCTGAATGTGCTTCAACATGGTGTGATTTATCAAGTATAATGAGGCACACATGAATTTTTCATGCACCTGTACACAAAGGATCAAGTTGTCTTGTCAAAGTTCAAGATAATTATAATGTGTTTGAGAAGCTTAAAAGCAAACTTCATCTTTGAATGTGAATGGCATTAGGAGTGAATTTCAAGATAATTAAGGGAATATAAGAGCTCATTATATCCATGCACATATGGGATTAGAAGAGAAACATTGGAATTATCACCTAAGTTGACTTACAACCGAGACTACCCTTAACCTCACTTGACCTAATGACTTATTTTGAGTTTTGTGGCAACTTGTTTACCAGGTATACCATCATATTTTCATCTAAAACAGATTTTTATTAGGCTTAGGATGAATTTTTAGATCATTTACTCATATTTTTAGATTTCAAGCTTCAAGTTCTTCAAGTTCTCTCACTTCTCTCTCTATACTCCCACTCTCTCTCCTCCATATCTCTCAATCTAACTATCTAAATTTTACAAAACCACCACCATTCTCTTTCTCTACATAAGCTAATAGCTTTCTCAAGAATCAAACCAAGCTATCATAAGGAGAAATCATGGTGAAGAAGACTATAATCTTAGAGCTTTATTTTGTTCATCACTTGAAAATGCAAGGCTAGATTTTTAAAGGAGCTACTATGAGAAGGAGGAAACCTTGAGTTTGTATTATTTTCTAACTATATGTGAATTTCTTCTCTCTACTTTTCCCTCTTTGAAATTACAAATTTTTATGACTCTTTGATTTTTTAATTTTAAGTGATGATTCATATAATTGAGAGATGCTTGTTGCAACTTGAGTTTTATTACTTTAAGCTCTATATTTTAGCCTCTTTAAGTTGATTCATAATCTTGGTTATCTTGATGAGTTTAACATGTTTTTTTGCTTTTCATAATCTTGCCAACTTAAATCCATGTGAATATCTTCATGAATCATAATCTTGAGCATGTTGATTCCTTTATATATGTTTGACCTAATTGACTCATGTTTGTAATAATTTAGTTAGGCTTAATGATAGCTTTGCTTTAGCTCATTCTAAGACCATAATCTTGGATTGGGATTGGTCAAGGTATTAGCTAAGTCTTGGTTAATATAACTAAGTCACTAAAACCAAAGAGAAGAGAGAAGAAACCAAACCAAACTAGCTAGGTTGTAATCAAACAAGGATAAGTGACCAATTCCCCATAGGAGTTTCTACTTTTAATAGGTTTTCACACACCTAATTTATTCACCTTCAAATTAGATTAATTAGATCATTTAGTTTTAAGGTTAACTCTATCCTAACTCATCCTTTAACTTGTAGCACACTTCAAACCTAAATTTCCAACTAAGCCTCCTTATAGAGATCGACCTAAGTTCACACTAATACTACATTAGTGTAGTTTAGTATTATTTTGCTAGGGTAGCGACAACCTTAGTCAAAATTTGGCCCCACTACCAGGGAGGCAAGGCTAGGATTTTTTTTTAGGGTTGAATTGTGTTTAATTTTTCAATTACATGATTTTTAGATTTTTTTTGTGAATTTTCATGATTTTTGGGGTTTTTGTGAAGTTTGGGTTACTAAGGGTGAAACTATGTGAAAACTATTTTCCTAGCTTTTTTGGATGAATTTTGAATATTCATTGGCAAATGCTCTATTATGAAAAAAAAATTAGAAAATTTGTGCACAAAAAGATTTATATCTTAGATTGTGAACAGAAGTGGTTTGGTATCATTTGCATTCGTATACTATATTGCGTGAATTTTTAAACTTCATAAAGTCAAATACACTTTTTTTTGGAGAAATCTAGGACTCTATATCAACTTTGCATCTAAAGCTCAGATTTCTCCTCAGTATCTTAGCTTCATTTTTTGTTTTTTTGTATTTTTTTTTTGATTCAGCCACTGACCTATTTGAAATAAGTGACAAAACTTGTAGGGTCAATTTAGAAGAATTTTTGTTTTCTGATTACTGTAGCCTGAATTGCAAGAAAAACTAGGAAGTATTGGCTCATTGAAAAATTCTACAACTTTTGCATATTGTTGTTCAATATCTTCTCTAATTACAATTAAATTTTTAGGGAATTTGGTTATGGGAATTGATTTGTAGCAGTTGCACAAGTGGACTGGGTAGAAAGCAAAGTTCTAGGATGTCCAGTTTTGGAAAAAGATTCTTCCTGAGCATTTCTAAACTCTTCCCTTGCTTGTTTTAATGCTGAATTCACTTTGTTCTTTTATTTAATTTTGTGTTTAAGTGATGTTTGAGTTTTTTTCCCTAATTCTAATTTTAGAAAACAAAATATTGCTTCTCTCTTTTGTTTTGCTTATAAGTCTTTTGCTTCCTTGCATTGCAAGTTTTATGTGTTTTGCATTCCTTGGGTCTTTCATTTTTAGAACCAGCTTTAGGTGTTCTTGTTTTTTCACCTTGTATGCCTTTGTTATTGATTTTAGTGCTTGTTCTTCATTTTCTTTGCATTACATTGCATGACGTAATGTCATCCCTGACATTACCAAACACATAGAACACCAAACACAAAACACCATTATGATAACTAAGATTAGTCTAATCCCAAGACAAATAGTCATCATAACACAAAGGTTAAAGAATATTTAAGAAAAAGGGATCCCAAGAAAAACCCTTTCAAAAGAGCATTTGAGCTCAAACCATAGTTTAAAACTAAGTAAATAAGATAACAAAAGTATAGGAAATTTGTCATGATATAAAAATAATACAACAAAATATTTTAGCCACATAGGCATAATGCATTGCGGCACAGTGCATCATCTTTCATGACAAACAACACAAAGGGGAATGCCCCATCTCTGTGCCTCTCACTATGGAGTGATGGATAGTGCACCACAGCATGCAACCATTGTCATGACAGCAAATTGCTATCATGATAGTTTTTCGAGCCAACTTTCCGAGCACATCATTTTGCCATCTGATATCTAATTCAAGCAATTCAAGCATCCATACATAGCTCTTAGAGCCACCTAGCTATTGACACTAGTCCCATACCCAAACGCTAAGTCAAATGAGATTTAGACACTCAAACATAGAATGGCACATTTTCTTTCAAAAATCACAACCAAGGTGCCCAAACCCCTAAACCAAGTGCCAATAACTGCAAAACCACTTGAAGCAACTCAAATGAACTACAAACAACCTATTTAAGTATTTAATCACAACCATAATAGTCCAGACAAGAATTGGCCACCAAAACCCCATTTTCAACATAAATTTTACAAGGGGTAACAATTTCTCATAAACGATCCAATGGCCAAACAAATACATAAATCAATACAAAACTAACATTTGCACTAATATCTCAACCTGTCATAGCCATTGCAACACAGATACACCAAACCTAGGTCGAGATACCCACAATCACAACAGAAATCATGCAAGTACGTCATAAAATTACATATATATGTCCTAAGTTGGCATATGGATTCAATATTCATTACAAACCAAAATTTAATGAAAGGACTATACAACTGAAAGCTAGTCCCCTTGATGCTCGTATGCACCTTTCTTTCCCTTACCCCTATTAGAGCCTTCACCTACAAAATGTAACCACGAGTGAGTCAAGGACTCAATAACTAAATAATCTAATCAACTACTTGTGTGTGAGAACAATTTGTGCATATATGAAGTGGCATAGCAAATCATATAACATGTCTCATAAATCAACATGTATGGTTATAGAATGATATGCATGATCAACACACCACCTTATACCCTCCTTATGTCTTCCGATAGAATCTGTGGGCTGATAATTTGATAAGACCAAATCTATATGACTGGACTGGCCTAAGCTCACCATTAGTAGGATACAACCTTAGCTAAAAGCTCCTTCTCTCACTATGAACCATAGATTCCCTATATCCACAAGTACTAGGGGTGTCATTGCCCAATCTAGCACCTGTAGTACTGGGACTTCTAAATAATATAATATTGAGCATTAGGGCCTCTACGGTACTAGTGTACCACATGAATTTTTAAACAATATCCTAACAACATAATAAGGTGAACTCCTAACCTTTCACAATAATCATACCAAACATGCTTAATACATCCAACAGATATCTATAACATATCATTTATCATGATTTCTCATTTTCACTTAAACCATCAAATTTTGCAAGTAATTATACATAAAATAACATTTACTTTTTCAATTAATAAAACTTTAAAACTTTTCATTCCATTTTACATAACTTCAAAATCATAATTTCGTATTATTACTAGGTTAATATCAAAGCAAAACATTACTTTTAAAACTACACACTACTATCGAAACATGCAAAAAGGGAGATTAGACAATTTGGTTACCTTAGCTCTTTTGTCACTAAAAGGGTTACCATGGTCTAACAATGGCTCTATATGCGTCCACTAGTACCATAATGCTCGATCAAAGGTTAATCTACATAAACTCTTAATTGTCAAATCCTCTCACTAATCATCCCATTTATAATACAACTAGGGGTACCCATTGTGAACACTGTATTTTGTCCAAGTATTTTCTAAGTTTAATATCAATAATAATAAATAACTAAAAAATATATAAAAATACAAAAATAAAATTTAATCCTTTTTAGGATTATATTTTCAAAACAAAAAAATTTAATTTAATTGATAGGGTTTAGTTTTATTTTAGATGATCTTTTATTGGTTAGGATTTTATTTCTCTTAGTTCATTAAAATAATAAAAAAATATATAAAAATACAAAAAAAATTTAATCCTTTTTAGGATTATATTTTTAAAAAAATAAAATAATATTAATGATTTAACAAAATAAAAAAAATTTACTTAAATCTTTAAAAAATTTCTCCATAATTACCCCAATCATCCAAAGATATTAGGAACTAACTTTTAAAAGTAAACTCATTTTGAATTTCTTTCTTTAAATTTTGTTGTCTTTAAAAAAAAAAGATATGCTTGCCTAATTCAAAATCAGATTTGTTTTCTAATTTTTAAAATTAATAAACATGATTAAACAAAGAATTATAGTTTTTTTAAAAGAAATAATAATACAATAATATAAATTGATGGGCTAAACCTTAACCCATCAGTTTCAATATTTGTTTGCCCGTTTTAGCACCGTACGTAGAAGAAGAAAACGCACAGAAAAAAGAGGGAAGTAGAACACGCGAACGCATAAAGATGAAGAAACCAGAGCCATAGACGCCAAAAACACCAAAGAGAAGAGGCGAAAATAGAGTAGAGAACAAATGGCGAAGGCAAGTCACGCACGTGAGCGAAGAAGGAAAGCAACACATAGGCACAGAAAACATAGCGGGAGAAGGGGAAAAAATAAAGAAGGCAATCTAAGGCTGAAGCGTGTGAGATTGGAAGAGTAAATGGAAGGTAAGTAATCATGATTCTAGAAGGATTTATCCCTTCTATTCTCTATATAAAGATAGGTGTTTTGGCCAAACAAAAGGGGGAGATGACCAAGAGTCTGAGAGAGAGAGAGAGTGATCTGGAAATTTTTTTGAGAAAAATAAGTGAAAAACAGAGAGGTAGTTGAGATTAGAGGGAAAGATTTCTGAAAAATAGAGACTGAGAGAAAGGGGACCAAAGGTGAAATTTGAAGAGGAGAACTGAGAGTCCGAGGGAGGAGATTTTTGAAAAAAGACTGAGAGCAAAGAAGAGGCCAAGAGACAGAAAGATTTTTCTAAAAAAAATAAAGAGAAGAAAGCGATTAGGAAATTGTTAAAGAAGGGATCGAGAATCTAAGATTTTGCTTCTACCTAGGGAGAAAACGCAAGAAGGATCGAGGAAGAAGAGAATTTCTGAAGGACTAAGGACTAATATCTCCTTGCTACAATAGGTTTGAGAATTCATTTTTGTGATTTAAATTCTTGTTCTGCCTCCCGATTCTAGTTCATGTTCTACTCCATGAAATTTGATTTGCTAGGTGTTTGTTTTATTCAGAGTTGAATGGATTGAAAGGCTGAAACCTTTTTCTTAGGTATTTGCTAAGTTTTCTTATTGTAAGCCTAATAAACTTATTCTATTAGCCAATTACTTTGGGTTTACATGAATTATGTATGTTCGTGGGGTGTGTTTAAGATGCCAACAAAAATGTGACACAAGAAGGTAGGCACATCTAGAATTAGTAGATGTATGTTGCTGAAATATGGTCCTATATTATGAGTTTGAATATTTGAAATTGCTAGTATACTTGTTTCATGATTTGGCTACCTTGGAGATTTTTAAGTAGTTATAAATCATGCTGCTTTGTTTTTTAACAATCAAAATGTTATATGGAAATATTTAGATAATAAAAATTTAAAGCTTATGGTTTTAACTTGGATATGCTCGGCTTTAAATAATGTGTGGTTTGAACTCATTCTCCCTAAAGGTCAAATTATATACTTGTTTTACAACATTTTAGGGCTTTTTTAAAATTTAGGAATTAGCCTTTGTGATTAATCTCAGAACTTTCACTTTATGCTATTTGAACAATGTTAACTGCAGTTGCTTATGTTGTTGGTAACTTAAGGAGAATGCATTTTTTTTTGAATTACACTTCATTGTTTCTTGAGCTATAATTATAAAGATTGCTAGGCTGTTTAACAATTAAAATCTAAATCTGCATGAATGTGACCATGTGTGTTTAATAGACATAGCTTCAATTGTCTCAAATAAAATTGGTTGTGTGAAAATCATGTGAATCTCCATAATTGATTAAAATGCTTTCATATCGTGTAAATTAATAAGATTTTGCAAGCATGAGGATCAATCTTGTATGCATTTATATGGGTTTTAAAGGCCCATCATAAAAATTAACTCTCTTTTTATAATCCAAATTAATAATTTATTTTAGTCCCATGTGAGATTTCAGGAATCTTCGTAGAGACTTAAATTAATTACATCATCATGTGGGATAATAAGTCCTTGCAGATGTAGTGATTTTTAATTTTCATAATAAATAAATAATTTTTGTAAATAATGATATAATACGCAATTTAGAAAATTAATTAACCAAATTAATGTATTTAAATTGTAATCACATTTATTGATTATATCTTTTAGTCATGTGAGATTTTTAAATCTTCATAGACTTCTAAGATAATCGCGTTATCATATGAGTCAATAAAACTCTGCAGATATAACGATTAAGTTTTTAAAATATATATAAATTATATATTAAATTAATTAAATTAAAAATATATTTAAATAAATTTAATTCCTTTATCAAGTGAGATTTTGAAATCTCCGCAGATATTTAGGATAATCATATTACCGTATAAGTCAATAAGGCTTTGCAGATATGATGATTAAAATTATTTAAAAACATATATATACATACTTAAAAAAATTATTACTAACACTTAAAAATATAAATAAATTAAATTTCTAAATTCTTTTATCGTGTAAGATTTTAAAATCTCTGCAGATGTTTAGAACAACTGCATTACTATATGAACCAATAAGATTCTGCAGGTATATTGGTTAAATTTCCAATCATATAAAAAAATAATTTTAAACCCTTTTCTTTTCTTTATTTCAAAAATTCAAAAATTGAGAAAATAATTAAAATTAAATTACTTCTTGCAATTTAAAACACACATATCAAAATTTTAGAAATTGTTTTATTTGCAAAATGATGAATTATTTCTAACTAATTTCTCTTGAAAAAAAATATTTTCACCAATAAACTTTTAAGGCCAAACTATGTGGACTTTGATCCCCATCACAGGGTACGTAGACCTCAGAGTCAGATTCTGAGTCAAGTCCTCTCTCGTAAATGAATAAAAATTTCTCACTTAATTCTTATTATTTTTATATTAAGTAGATGAATATAAAAGGGATAATTAAAATAATTTTAAAACCATATTAATATAGCATAATAAACTTCAGGTAACCGTTTTGACGAACGGGTGTTGTGGGGTGCCTAACACCTTCCCCACACTCAATCGACTCCTATATCTATTTTTTATTTTTATAGACCATCCTTATTCTCCTTCAATTAGTTTTTCTAAGATTTTTCTCAAAATTTTGGTGGCAACTCCCGTTCCATGATGTTCTTGCCGCAAAGGTTGGAACCTCCACTCGCATGTCGTTCGCGATGCATATTTTGGGTGCAACACCCATTATGCTCAAAACCACAATTTAGCCTCAATAATCCTTCCAACATACTACATTAACCTTATTTAACATCCCAACACATAAACAACACTATTATATTACCCACATTGATCTTAATCATCTAATTTCTACTTAGGGTTCGTTTAAACCCTAACAAAAAATTCCAATCTTTATGTAATCCATAAACATAGGTTTAGAAGCTTGAATTAACTCTCCAAGACCTTAACTAAGGCAATGGGTTCAGCCATTACCCAAGAAAATACAAAATCATAGCCCTAAAATACCTAAATCATCAAAAAAACTCGTATAAAGGGAGAGGGACAAGTGAAGGAAGCTTATCCAAAGCTAAATCATACTCCAAATGCTTCCAAAGTGTTCCCAAGGTCAAGCTCTAGCACCCATTAGTTGTCTACTGTTACCTCCTTACGATCTCTCTTTCCCACTTACCATTTTCCATCTGATTTCTTGATCTAATAAAAGTAAAATTTTATACATACACCACGACGCATGGCTCGTCTGCTATAGTGTATGGCACAAAGAACTCTACACTCATTTTGAATTTCTCTCCATGCCAGGGCTCACTCATACTTTGATTAAGCCCTCTTTTAAGGATGTCCAAGGATCTATTAGCTACATTAGTCTCCTTAAAACATTATTAACCAAAAATCTACTTAATTTGACCAAAATACCCTTATAAACATTGGAAATTCCCAAGTTAAAAATCCAACATATTACAAATGATTCGTGGGAGACCTAGTGAGCAAATTCCAATTGACCAAGAGATTGAGAGAATCTTGAGGAGGATAAGAAGAGAAAGAAATCTGATTGATAACTATCTTATTTTAGAATTCTCTATAGTTGCTCCTAATCACAACATTGATCTTACTCATCTAGGTATACTTAAAACTTCAACAATGACCCTAATCCCAACCCTAATGTCAATCCTATGCTTCAAAGTGTTCAAAACCAAAATGTTAGGGTTGTTAACTAAGGGCATAGGGTAAATCTTAAGGGTCCAGCACCTATTCCACTTTTAAACAATGCTCAAATCCATACACCAAACCTAAGGAATAATGAAAACTTCATGCAAAATCATAACCATGCATTTAGGGAAGAAGTTAGCATGCATCATCCTCAAAATGATGAGATTTCCCTTAGGCAACTTACTTCTCCTAATTAGAATACTAATCCCTATGGTTTGTACATTCATTAACATGACCATATGTTTGAGCTTAAACATTCTCTTATTCAAGTATTACCTAAGTTTCATGTGTTGCCTGGTAAGGATTGTCATAGATTCTTGCATTCATTATATCTTGTGTGCAATGCCATCAAACTAATTAGTTCTCATATAGATGATGTTCAAGCTAGAGCATTTGTATTTTGCCTAGAGTTACATGTAAAAGAATGGTATATGAACTTTTCACCTCATGTTAAGGTACACACTTGGGAAGAGTTGAGGGATATGTTTTTTAAAAAAATTCTTTCCATCATCTAAGCTAGCTAGCTTGAGAAAACAAATCATAAGCCTAGTAAAGAATTTTAATGAAATTCTTTTTGAGTTTTGGAATAGATTTCAATCTATAGTAGCTAGATGTCTATATCACTAAATTCTAGGCGAGCACCTTATTCAATATTTCTATGATGGTCTCTTGCCTAAGGATAAGATGAGTTTAGATGCCACCTCTGATGGGTCCCTTAGTGATTTATCTCCTAACAAAGATTAGGAATTGATTGACAAAATGGCACAAAGTAGAGCTCAATATAGGGTGAGGGAACCTAAAGTAGCTTTAGTTACTAATGGTTTGTCTAGCTCACAATTTGATGACCTTGCATATAGAATTGAAAAGCTCATTTCACCATAAGTAAATGTAAATGAAAATGCTAATATGAGAAGTGTGTCTAATGATGGTATTCCTTGGAATGCTATGGTCCCTATGTCTTGTTCTTTTTGCAACTCTTCCATGCATAGTGAAGGTAATTGTCCTTTACAATATGAATATGCTCATGAGTTGAATGCTATGTATAGGACAAATAACCAAAAAGGAGGTCAACAAGGCATGTTTGGGACCACATACAATCTAACTTGGAGAAATCATCCTAATTTGTCTTATGCTAATCCAAGTCCTTAAAGCAAAAACACCAAGGAGGGGAATTCCAAAGGTACCCAAACCATGACAACTCTATGCCATACAGACAAGGTAATGGTTCCTACTCTTAACCTCTAGTACCTCTAGGAAAATTGTACCTATTGAGGGACCATCTTCTTTAACTTCGAGTGCCAATTCAATGCTATTCATCTTGAGTTGTAACAAAATGATATCAAGAGTAATAGGGAGGCTCAACAAGCACAAAACAAAGCCACCAATAGTGATATGTCTTCCATGAAAAATACTATATATGCTTTGTTAAGCAAATGAATATTTTGACTAACCATATTTCTTCTACTAATTCTCAACAACCTACTTTTCCTAGTAATACAGCCGTTAATCATATGTCTTCTATTAATGCCATTGAGCTTAGAGGTGAAAATACGGTAGGTCAAAATCATGAAAATGAGCTTATTCATGAAAAATTCAATTTTAAAAATTTTGTTCTGGTACCTCTTCCTTGTGATTTTAATGTAAATTCTTGTTGTAATGATGCTGTTTCTTATAGTGATGAAGGTGAGGAAGGTGTGGAACAAGTCTATAGTGATCCCTCACCTCAAAAAGAGCCAAAAGAGTAAGGAAATCAAGTCCAAAATGCCACTGTACAATACCAAAACGTGAATGTCCAGCAACATGAGAAGGAGAAGAAAGGTCAAGGAGATACAGCTAGGTAAGAAATTATGAGGAAATTACCCTTCCCGCAAGCTCAAGCATCCAATTAACCAGCTTAAGTACCACAAGACCAAGAGGTAATGAACTTCTTTTCTAAAATTCAAGTGAATGTGCCTCTTTTAGATTTGATTAAGAACATTCCTCAATATGCTAAATTTCTTAAGGAGTGTTGCACAAATAAGACAAAATTTAAACCTAATGCTAGAGTGCAATTGCTATCCTCTATTAGTGCTATCATGAAGCCCCAACTTTCTATAAAGTGTGAGGATCTCAGATTCTTCACTATCCCTTGCCAAATTGGTCCTCTTAAATTTTCTCATGCATTGATTGATTTAGGTGCAACAATAAATGTGATGCCTTCTTCCATTTATGCTTCATTGAAAATTAATTGTTTGTATGCTGCTAATATGATTTGTCAATTGGCCTATAGAAGTGTTAGGAGACCTCAAGGAATTATTGAGGATTTGTTTGTTATTGTGAAAAATTTTCTATTTTTTGGTTGACTTTTATGTTTTGGATATGGCTAACAAGGGGAATAGGGATGATATACTCATTTTAGGTAGACCATTCATAAGGACCACAAAGACCCTTTTTGATATAGACAAGGGGACTCTTGTGCTTAAATGTGGTGATGAGGGTGTTTATTTTAATATCTATGAAGCCATAAAACATCCTTATGAAGATTATTATTTGCTAGGTCTAAATGCTGTTGAAGTTGTTGTTGATAACTTAGTAAAAGAGCATGCTTTATCTTTGCCTCTTTTATGTGATACTTTGTCATCTAATTTCGACCCTAGTATTGATTGTGCTTGAATTGATGGATTTTCATGTGAGATTTGTAAAGAAATTTAGTCTAGATTGCTTGATGAGGATTTTCCTTTAGACATGTATCTTATGGATGATTTGGATTTATCCTTTTTGATTACTATGCTTAATTATGAGGAAGGTATTTCTCCTTATGTTGTAGGTACCAAGGGCGTAGGCAACCATTCTTCTCTTGATGTTCTTAAGATTCCCAAACATGAGGATGGAAGCCTATTCAAAACAACAATAGAAGCCTTGAAAACTACCAATTCAAGTGAGAGCATTGACCAAAGGCAAGGAGAAGCCGTGAAGAGGGATGAATTAGTACATGAAGAAGATTGCTCAAATTTGGAAAAATTTCCAGCATCATTGTGTAAGATTGATCTTGTCCAAGATAAAGAATTTCAAGAGGAACAAAGTAAAGCAAGGATGTAAAAGGACTTAAAGATGATGCAAGATGACAAAGAGATGGGAATTCAAGGAAATAATGGTACAAAGCCTAATGATAATATGGATGGTAATGATTTTAATCTTGATGAATTTCATGATGAATTGACTTTGTTTTAAAGTACTTATTCTAACTCTCTTGTCAATTGTTGTTGTTTAAATGTGCTTGAAGAAAGGTATTTTGTTGATTTTATTAGTGCTTGGACATGGCTGAAATTGATGATGAATTTGGAGGAACTGCATTTGAATTAGAAGAGGCCATGCTAACTAATGAGTGCAATTCCCAAGCTCATGCTCTAAATTTTCAAGATGTGCTTCAAATTCACGAAGAGCTTGTTTGTAATGCTTTTAAAGAGATTATTTCATGTGATCTTACACTAGATAAAGGAAGACCTTTACATCAATTCACTATAAGAGATTCAAATTACAACTTTAAGCCACCATGAAAGCTTCATAGGTTGTATCTATTCTTTCTTATTACTTGATTTTATTTGTACATATAGCACACAAGTGGATATACTTATTAGTAATGCCTGCTACTACTTTTCACACATGTGGAGCACTTTTCTTGCATGTGTTTGTGCTTTGTATAATTCTTGTTAACTCATAAGTGTGGGGACAGCACAACCAAGATCATTAGTTTAGGATTTTTAGTTTTCTTTGTTTTATTTGGTTTAAAAAATAAATTGGGCCTTAATTTTTAGCGAGTTTGACTTGATCAAGTTGCAATTTTTAGCTTTTCATAGTGTTGTGTTGTTTTCAATTTTTGAAAAATAAAAAAATTTGCATCTTTTAGAGCTTGACAATTCTCTATTTCTAGTTTCTTTGCCGTAACTTTAAAAATTCACTGGGAATAAATTTGAACGATTTTTGACCTAAAATTTATTTCATTTGAAAACTATATGTCTTAGCTTCAATTTAAATTTCATTTGGTCAAATTTGGATGTGAGGAGTGTTTTATGCATCCTTGCTAAGCTATCAAGGTGTAACATCTGAAAACTTTAAATTTGGAAAAAAATTGACTAATTAAGGGATAAATTAGTTTAAAAGATGATTAATTAATTTAATTATGTTTTGAATTGTTAATTAGCTTTTTGGATCATGTTTGGCTCTAAATTGAGTTAGGATGGAAGTTGGATCAAATCAAGTGGCATCGGGGGGAGCAAAATTGACATTTTGCTCACTGCATCATGAGCCATGGCTTGTGCATCATGTGCTACGGTGTACAACACAACACAAAAAGCATAAAATTTGAAAATTATCAGAAATAGGCAGTTTTTGTAGGGGGAAACCTAGAACACGAAGGGAAAAGCTTTAGGCATAATTAGCGCATCATTTTGGGAGGATTTTAAAGATAAATTGGGCCTTCAAACTCTTAAGTAAGTTTCCTACCCTTCTCCTCTACATTTTCATCACATTTTCCATGGAATTTAGAAGTGGGAGAATTTACTTTAAATGGATTAAGCTATAGGTCTATGTTTCAAAGATTTAAATTACTTTTAAAGGTTTGATTTAAGTTTATTAACCTTTAATAAGTGGTAATATGAAGCTACTTTATTGTTTGGTGAAAGTTGGATCAAGCCCTAACTTGATCATCAGGTTTTAAAGTATAATAAGTTGAGACATTAAGTGTTATGCTGTGATAGAGTGAGAGAGAGGCTTGAGGGGATTGTGTGAGCAAATTGTAATCTTGACAAGCCTCTTTATTGAGAATATGAATAAGAAGTAGGAGAATTGGGATGTTATTGATAGCTAATAGTACTTGTGTTAATTGAAAATTAACATATAGTACTTACTGATATAGATTGTAGTATGAAAAAACTTACCTTAACACAAGAAGAGATTTGGTGCCATAAGTAATCCTTTTAGTAATAAAAGGGTTGAGGTAACTAGATAATTTGCATTATTTATTACCTCGTATTAGTTATTCTTAAGTTGTTTTTCTATAATTTGTTATGTATATATTTATATATATTTTGTAAAAGTTAACTATTTTAGAAATTGAGTGCAGTATTAATTTGTGAAATTCCATATTCTTGAAGTAAGTGGTAAGATTTGTTATATTTGTTATTAATTTCTATAATTTATATGGTCAAGTAGAGATATGTAGTAAAATGTGATATATTAGAGGGTGGGAGGTCACCCTAGTGGAGTTAGTAAAAATTAAGTTTATATGGCACTACTAGCACCTCGGACACTAGGTGCAGCTCATATTTCTCCTTAGTGCCCTAAAAAGGGAGCAGTGTTGGAGACTTACTCTCCTTAGTACCTAAAGGGGTGCAGAATTGAAGACTATGCTCCTTAGCATCTGTAGGATGCGGTGTTGGAATAATGACACTCTAATTACTTGTAACAGGGGGAACCTGTAGTCCAAAAGTGGTTTATGACACCTTGGCCAGGTAATCCTACCATTGGATAGTGAGCTTGGGGACCATACATGTGGTTTGGTTCCATGAAATAGCCTATGGTTTGGTCGGGAGTACTGGACGATTGAATGATTAGTGATCATGCATTTGAATTATGGTAATTGTATATGGTGTGTTTATTATACTTATTTTAAAGCTTGTTTATAACTTGACATGTTAATCAATAATGTAAATTATCTTAGTTACTAAGATTTTTATCTCACCCTGTGGTTATTATTTTATAGGTTCTACCGCTGAGACTAAGTAAGGGAAGGAATTAGGCAAGGGCTAGCATACTTGTTACATTATCATTGTAAAAGTCAATTTTATTTTAAGTTGTGTACATAAACTTATACGGATGACAACATGAGTTGCCAATTAAGAATGCACGTCATTTTGATTAGTTGTACTTGTATTATACTATGATATTTTATATTTTAGCCCAACATTATATATGATGTGTATATGTGGTGATTTTTATTGTGATGGGCTAAAATACTAACACAAGTTGTAAGGAATGTTGTATACACGTGGTGATAATATATGTGTGGTGTATTATATGTAAATAGAGGCCAAATAATGTATATGGTATTGATTTTATATTTTGGCCATATTAGGTGAAATTGGCATTAAGTGGCCAAAGTTTGTATTTGGTATATTTTTGTGTGTTTGAATTCTCAATCAGGTGTATTTTAGTCTATTGGACTTGGTTCAAGCCTCAAAATGGGTTAATGGTATAAGTTTTAAGTTTTGGGTACTTGGATGCTTGAAAACCTGACTTTTGTATTCAAGTGTCTAAAATTCTCATACAATGTCAGATTGTAACAAAACTTATACCATTAGTTAGCTTATTGAATAAGCTTCACATGGGTGATTGAATTACTCCAGCCGAATATCAGATGCAAAAATAGTGCATGTTTGAAGCTCATCCTAAAAAGTTATCATGACAGCATTTTGTTGTCATGGATACGTGCACCGTAGCGCATTGCGTATGAGCCATAGCACACAGTAAAGCATCCAAATTTACCTCTCTATGCCACATGCCGTGGCCCATGGACCACAAACCATGACACATGTACTAAAATACTCAAAAATGATATTTTGGACCTGTTTTCAAGTGTTTAGCTTCCTAAAACTTTTCCATGCTTCCAATATTTTTATAAATCATTAAGTTTTAGCTCAAACTATAAATTTGAATGGTTTTTATGGGATCCTAAATATTCTAAAATTATTTCTAAAAGATTATTAGTTTTAATCTTTAGATATATATAATGTGAGCTTCTTGCTCCTAATTATGATTGTTTGTTGTGATTGTATGGTGAATTTTGGTAATGTCAAGGCAAACATTACACAAGGTCTAGGGAATCATTACAAAGGATCCTAAAACCTTGAGGCCAATTTGAATTAGTATATCTCTCACCTTGTGTGTCTAAATTTCTTGGTTCTAGTCCTTCCTTTCTCCTTATTGTCTTGTCTCTTTTTCTTCTGTTTAGCATTTTCTTTGATTTTGTCTTTATCTTGTTAAAAAATTTGTTAGAGTCTCATAAGGTCCTTTGGATGAATTTTTGTTTCTCCAAAACTGTAGACCATTTTGTAAAAAATTCTAGGAATTATTAGGAAGAAATTTTGAGATGAAATTTTATATCATTTTCTTTTGTGTATCTTCTATCACTCATAAATTTTTCAAGGGAATTGCTTGTGTGGATCTTCTATTATAAAATCCACAAGTTCACCATCCCTAGAGAGATATTTTCAAGATTTTCAAAATAGTCACAATTTTGGTATTTTCGGTCCTATGACCTTATTTGCTCCTAAAAATTTTTCTCTTGTACTTTTCATGCATTCATTCATGGATTTAGTGTCCTAGACATATTTGATCATACATTGAGGACAATGCATGGTTTGAGTATGGAGGGAGAGCATAAAATTGGTTTTCTTTTTGTTTTGTTTTGAAAATTTTTTTAAAAATTATAAAAATTCTATTGTTTTGATTAATCTTAGGAAATTATTTTTTTTTTTATTTTGAAACATGAACTTTTTAGATGATGTTGCCCTAATTTTTGTACTCTATGAAGCAATTTTTCTATTAGAGTGTGTGTATATGATTAGAAAAGCAAAATTAGCCAACATGGAAGGAGCCTTCAATTATTGAGAGTTATATCTTTAGTATTTGCACTCTCTAGAACTTGTATTTCCTCTTAATTAAGTCTACATCATTGCATTTGTTATAGAGAAGATGATTTTGGCATTCATATAAAAAGCACAAAGCCTTTTAACTAACCCTAATGTGATTGATTATTCTTTTGTTATCCAATTTGAGCGTTTCTTTTGTTTCTTTCATTTTTAAACACGATCCCTTTATTTTTTTCATGGATTGCGTGCACTCTTTTATAGTGTTTTTCAATGTCGTTAATTTTCCTTAGTTTAACTTAATGGATAAACTCATTCCTTCATTATCTTTCTACATTTATTCCATCTTCTCAAAGGAACAAGTCTTATTTTATGTGACTCTTATTCTTGAACCCAAGACATTTTTTGGCTTTTGTATGAGGGAAAAAAAAAAGGAAAAGAATGGCAAGAAAAAGAAGAAGAAGAAAATATGAAAAACAAGAATAGAAAAAGAAATATAAAGAAAAAGAAAGAGCAAAAGAAAGAATAAAAAAGGTTGCCAAAAAGAAAAAAATCAAAATAAATAAGGAAAAAAATGAGAGAAGAAAATAAAAGGAATGCAAAAGTAGAAGTTAAGCAAGAATGTGAGGGTTTCTTTGAGTTTCAAGTCATTTTACTACTTTGTTCCTTATTCTTTCATATCCCTTTCATTCTCATTGTTCATATGAGTTTGTATCTACTTAGTTAAGGTTTGGAAAATTTTGAACATCATTGCATGCTCATATTGTGGCTAAGGTATGGTTTCTTGAGCCAAAACCATACCCGTTCACATACAAATCTAAGTATATGTTAGCCACATTACATCCATAATAAAGACAAATTAATTCTTGAGAACATTTACAAATTAGTAGTAGAGAGGTAGAGGAATTACAAGCCTATAATAGGGTGCTTTGCTATTGTACATAGAGTGAAATAATATACCTTTAAACACTTGAGTGGATTAAGAGCAAACACTACGTCCTTATGAGGCTTTATCTATGATTTTGCATCTTTTTAATGGTTTATTTATGAGGGATAAAGTTCTTTAATTATGACAGCAACATCTTCTTTGTTTGTATACAAATTTCCTTGACTTTTGATTGGATTTCCCTTGGCATTTCATTTATGTTTTCTTCTTTTTGTTTTTAAAGAATTGTGAGGTGAGGTATTATCTTGATTTGATTTTGCCTAGAGTATAAAATATTTTTTGTGGGGGGATTTTTGAAACCTCTCTAAGATTAGACCACACTTAACTCCAAATTATGGTAATCTAGGGCTTAACTCACAAGATTTATCAAACTGTAGGGTTTCTAAATGAATTTCTCAAAATCTATTTCAAGAAATCCCAATTTTCAACATTTTAAATCTCAAATATAATTTAAGGATTCCAAATCAGAGTTTTAAAAATAAAGCGGAAGCATTGGAAATCAATTAGGACCCAAATAATGAGTTTTAAAACTCAAAACAGATTTTTACACAAAATTCGACACGTGCGCCGCGGCTTACAGTTCATACATCATGACGTGTCTCCTTTGTACCATGCGTCGCAGCATGAGGTGCCATGCACCGTGGCGCATTGCATGAAATTTGACAGATCAGTACTGTCATTTGATAGCACGGGGAGCGAACTTCCAACGCGTACCAAATCTTTGTCCAACGGCTATTTAAGGTGGTTTTATGTCTACACAGAGCTTTCTCCTAGCTTTAGCTAATGGCACTAGTTTCACAATCAAATTCATTTTCTATCAAAAGATGGATACTAAAACCCATTTTGACACATTTTCATAAAATTTTCCAAATGGGGTATCCCAACTCAACCACACATACCAATAGCCTACAGCAACCCTCCGACCACACTCAATGGACTCTTATGGACTCGTGCAAACACCACAGACAAACTAAAAATGCCAATTTTACAAAACCACCTCTCAACCTTAATTTTCACAAAATATAGAGGGGGAGGGAAAGTTGCACCAAATCAACCATTTTATTTATATTTCTTAAAAATACATATGTTCCTACTTGTAAAAGTATTTTGGCCCTAATCATGGGTTCACAACAAAAACTTACTGACCCAGGGGACAAAATACACTAGTTAAATACAAAATCATGCAAGTAGTACACCAAACATGACAATTGCTCCTAGTTGAAAAATACATTAACAATTACACATGTAAACTACTAAAGAGAGACATTAAGAGGATTTACTCCATAAATCTTGAGTCTTTATGTGTTTTCCTCGACTCGAATCTAATAAGCTAGTCCTTGAAAATATTCAGAATTGAGGGGTGAGTACAACTACTTAGTAACCAAGTTTCACTTAACCCGTACAGTTACATATTAATTGTAAATAGATGCTAAAAGGAACATAACACATATATCACATAGTATTGGGTCACAGTTCACAAAACTAACAACCATGTAACCAGGCTTACCACAAAACACTATACACCCTTAACATGTGCTGGACCACAATACTATCAACCATGTGGCCAGACTTATATACATGATCATGTGCCAACCTTATATCCTCATGTTATCTCCGACACGAAATTGGTGGCTATCACGTGGCTACGTCCTTCACGGACTAACCCAGCCTTTCACTTGTGAGGAGCTACTAGGATAGGATTAACTCACTCACTTATGTAATTCAGTTTCCCCCAATACTAATAACCATAGGATGTCATACCCCTAATCTAGCCTCCTCATGAATTAGTGGAGACTAGTTAGGTTCGAGTTCCTCGTAGAACAAGTGAGACAATCCTGAATCAACTATGGGATAAGGGCTACCTCTCAATTTCAACAGTCGGTGCCAAGGCTAGTTCTCAATTCCAACGGTCACTACCAATACCACGTGGATTTTTAATCAAACTACTCCTCTCCCTAGGCGAGCTCCTGCCAATGATCATGTCATGCACATTTCACACATTTTATGTAGTTTAATATTCGTTACTCAATACATAAACTCACATAACGTGTATACTCCACATTTTAACACATAATTCATCATAATTCCCCACCTATAGTAATAAATCACAATTAATTTTATAAAATATCAAGGGTGGTAGAATCAAGGTTTTCTTTCTCAAAACCATTTCATACTCAAGAATTTGCTAATATGCATCATCAAATTAACTCACAAATCACATTTCACAAACAATTAGCATTCAACTATAAAAATCAAGTTTCCCTCAGTCACCTTAAACCTTTAAGAGATCAAAGGTTTACCCCTCACTATATCAACTTTCCCAAGCTTCAACAAGCTCAAAAGGTGCCAAGAGGAACCTCTTTACAACCAAATCATAAGGATATCATCATCATCTAGCTCTTTAAGCTCTATCAATATAAAAACTCCTCATATACTATTTTACCAACTCTTTACCACTACCCATTCATACCTAATAGGCTTATTAAATTCTATTAATGCACATTATCATTAATAACATCTCAAACTATCATTAATACATATTAACCTCTCCCAACTACCTCATAAATATTAATTTCTGAATATTAAATGCTTCTATGGACCAACCACTTCTAAAATGATCAATGTGGTACTCCAATACATTAAATCACTCCCCTTAATCTTATTTTAACCAATGGAATTGGACCCATACTCTTATGGACCGAAAATCCATCTCCCAACTCAAGCCCTACTATAAATAATCATAAATGAGAGAGGGAAGGGAAGAAGGAAGTACTTTAATCTTACCTTAGGTGTTCGAGAGCTTTAATCTATCCTCAATGGGGCCAAATATTGTGCCCTAATAGAGACAAAACCAAGCTCTTCATTTTCCTCCTTTCTTCCTCTTCTATTTTCGTGCAACTCACAAATTAGATGTATTAGATTTTTGGCATGTGCCATAGCACACGTTGCCTTCTACCATGGTGCAGGGCACAGAGGAGCCTGTTATGTTTAAATTGTGTCTGTGCACTGCAGCAAACTAACCATGTGCTGTGGCATGTGGCACAGAACACAACTCTTCAATTTTTCATCCCCTTTCCTTGCCTGGGTAGCTTGCCATCAATTCAAACCTATATCTAAGGCTGAAAATTACAACAATTATGCTAAGTTAAGCCCCTCTAGCCACACACCTCATCAACTCACTAACTACCCTAATTAAGTTAACAAATTAGGGTTAAAATTTTTCGGATGTTACAATTTTGATAGATCATATTTGTTACACACTTTTCTTAGGCATTTAAGACCACATTTCATGATAGGAAACCCTAAAAAGTACATTCTTGGTGTTAAATTAGGGTTTTGAACCTTAATGAGAAAGTGTGCATATTAGGGGTATTTTTGTCATTTTATACTTTATTGGGAATTCAAGGGCAAATTGGGAATTTTATGTATGCATTAGTTTTAAGACCATTTCTATATGTTAAGAGTTTTCATATGCATTGATATCACATTCTTAATGCAATTTTGCCTAAGTATTCAAATACATGCATTAGGGGTAATTTGGTCATAAAAAGCACTTTTTCACCAAATTAGGGTTAAGCTTGAGATTTATTCTTTTGAGATAAGATGATTGGTCTAATTAGTTTTCATTGATTTATCCTAGATTGAGATTTATTAGGAAAAGATAACATTTTAAGATTGTCTCCTTAAGGGTTTTTAATTAGTCTTTAATTTTAGTTCAAGTGTGTGCTTGTCTACATTTAAGTTTTGTGAGGCTTTTATATTCATTTTCCTTTATTCATTTTAATACCTTAGATGAATTAAATATTTCCTATCTTAGTTTACTTAAATAAATGTCACACTATGGTTATTTGATTATTTGATTTAATTGTGATTTAAGTGAATAAGTGTGACAAATAGAGACATACCTCAATCGGCACATGGGGAAGCTTGAGCAAGAAATTTCAAACTTGAATGTGATTTAACATGGTGTGATTTATCAAATCTAATGATGCACACATGAAGTTTCCATGCACCTGCATACAAGGGATCAAGTTGTCTTGTCAAAGTTCAAGATAATTGCAATGTGTTTAAGAAGCATGGAAGCAAATTTCATATCTAAATTTGAATGGCATTAGGAGTGAATTTCAAGGAAATTAGGGGAACCTAAGAGCTTATCATGTCCATGCACATATGGGATTAGAAGAGAAACATTAGAATTTTCACCCTAGTTGACTTGCAACCTAGACTACCCTTAACCTCACTTAATCTAATGACTTGTTTTAAGTTTTGTGGCAACTTGTTTTGTAGGTAGACCGTCTTATTTTCATCCCAAACAGATTTTTATTAGGCTTAGGATGAATTTTCAAATCATTCACTCATATTTTTAGATTTCAAGCTTTAAGTTCTTCAAGTTCTCACACTTCTCTCTCTGTACTCCCACTTTCTCTCATCCATATCTCTCAATCTAACCATCCAAATTTTACAAAACCACCACCATTCTCTTCCTTTTCTTTTCATCCTCTACATAACCTAATAGCTTTCTCAAGGATCAAACTAAGCTATCACAGGAAGAAATTATGGTAAAGAAGATCATAATCTTGGTGCTTCATTTTGTTCATCACTTGAGATGCAAAGCTAGATTTTTAAGGAGCTATTATGAGGAGGAGGAAACCTTGAGTTTGTATTATTTTCTAGCTAGATTTAAATTTTTTCTCTCTAATCCTGTTGATTCTAGGAAGAAACTAGACTAAATATTATGTATATGTCTCAACTCTCGCTTAGAATATGACTCTAAACTTTTAAAATGCTGCAAATTCAATAACAATATGTGCATGAATAATAATTCAAGTATAGGGCGAGCTTCAAAATATAAATTATTAGTAACAAATTATTACCTCTTCAAATAAGTGGATAATACCTTGAGTGATAATTTCATACATGAAAAGTATTACATAATAACCACACTCTACATTTCCTGATTGTTGAGGACACTAATAAGAAAATAAAAAATAATTAAATTCATTAAAAAAATTATAATATTTATTTTACTTGAAGAATAAATTTGAAATACTTACTTGCATTTGCACCCATTTGATTTCTGTTTTCTTTTTGTCCACCATTCTTGTTGATTTCTAATATGTCATTAAAGATCTATTTATTAAATATACATACTTAAAAAATATTAAATATATTGTAATAATAACAGAAAATAAAGTTATTCAAAAACCTTTGATTCAATAAAAAACTTCATATTTTTCATTGAAGTGAACAAAACCAGTGTGTTATATTTTCCTATGGGCAAACGACAAAAAGCATACCACATCATTAAGAAAATTTTCTATAAATTGAGGTGAATTAAAAATTTAATACCTCTCAATAATTGATAAAAATCAACACATCATTTTTTGCCTATATATTATCTTTCTAATATAAGGCATTCTTAGGTTTTCAATAAATCACCAATTTCAACAAATCAAATCTAATGCATGATATTATCTACTAATCAAATATAATCAATCACACAATTAACAAATAAAAATTATGTTTTAATCAAATAATTTGTGCTTTGAAATTTAGAAAAATTTGGCAACATAACAACTTATAAATAAAGATTGCCCAAGATCTAAACCCTCAAATTCAGCTATCAGTTTCTAATACATTAACTATTTCAGCAACAGGACAATTTAATTTGAACTAATTAAATCCAATGCATGACAACTTATAATTAAGTTTAACAAAATATAATTAAAAAGAAAAAAATATTATAATTAGGAAAATTAAAAATTAAATATAAAAAATAGAAACAGAATGCAAAAAGAAAAAGTTTAATTATAATCAAGCAAAAAATTGCAAAAAAAAATGGTAAAAAATTGCAAAAAAAAAAAACCTAGATGATGCATCAGGCAACATGAGTTGTGGGTGAGCTAAGGTAACTCAATTATGGGGTGAGGAGCTGAATAATGACAATGGCAATGCTAGTTGAAGGAAGGAGATACTATGGGCATGAGCTAAAGTGTGAGATGTGGGTATGAGCTGTGAGAAATAAGCTAAAGGTTGAGTTGTGGTTAACGGGCTTTGGGCATCGAGGGCTAAGGGCAGAGTTGTGGATGATGTGAGCTAAGGGCGGAACTAAGAGCATCAAGAGCTGAGGGTCAAGTTATGGGAGATGGGAGTTGACGACAAAGCAGTGGGGCATGCGATTTGACGGAGCTATGGGCGATAAGAGCTGTGGGCGACAATAGAAGTGATGAGGAAGCAGCCGTGAAACTAAGAATGCTCAAATGAACAATTGAGGGTTTTTTTTAGCTAGTTTATGACAGGTCTGCAATAAACCTATGGCCATAAATCATTGAGGGCAACGGGTTTAATGCACGCCAGTCACCGTAAATAATCCACAATTTATATTATAACTATTTATTATAATTTATATTATAATAAGTAACAAAATTATTTTAATATATTCATTAAATCAATAACAATTAATAATTTAAATTATTAAATTAAATTAATTAATTTGTAATGTAATTTAAAAATTATTAAATTAATTAATTAATTATTAATTTAATTTTAATTATCCATTTATGGCGATAGGTCTAATGCGGACCTGTCACCATAAAGGAATAATATTATAATAAATAATATAATTAATTTAATTTATTCATTAAATAATTAATAAGTCAAATTTATTAAATTAATTAATTAAGAATTTAATTTTAAAATTATTATTTAATTAGTTAACTAATAAATTAATTTTAAATGAATAACACTGTTTTAATGTATTTTAATCATTTATGGTGACAGTTTTATTGCGGACCTATCACTATAAATGGTTGATGTTTAGACATTTTAAATTATATTACACTAAGTAAAATAATTAATTTAATGTATTCATTAAATTAATAATAATTAATAATTAATCATTTTCAGTTAATCATTAATAAATTAAATTTGTTGCTTAATTAATAATTTAATTTTATTAATTTAATTTTATTTAATGTATTTGATTTCAAACATTTTAATTGTGATTAAAATCAGACACATTTATGGCAATAGGACTCCAAAGGACTTGCCGCCATAAATGTTTTTGAAATTTTCATTTAGTTTTTGTATTATTTATGGCGACAAGTGGTGCCTATCGCCATAAATGTAATTAAAAATATCATAAATAAGTTAATTTAATTAAGTAATTTAATTGCTTTATTAAATTTCATTTCATGTGTCTGAACTCACACATATTTAATGTGGTTTTGAGTTTAGATATATTTATGGTTATAGTCCATTTGTGTTTCTATCACCGTAAATACTCTACTTTTTAACTTATTTATATATTTGCCACTTAATATTTCATTACCATAGTTTTTTGTCAAATTGTGACAAAAAATATGTCGTTAAAATTTTGTTTTGTACTAGTGCAATCTCAAATAATATGTTAGACAGAATGTCTCGTGATTCCAACCTGATCATGTGGATTTCTTTACACACACATCACCACACACACACGCGCACACATAAAGTGTGAACTCCCACACATTCATGATTATGCTATTCTCACACACATGTACACTTTTACTTACTTTCACACTTACAAATATATATATATATATATATATTGAATTTTCTTTTAAAACCACCAATAACTGGATAGACAATGTCAAATCACTTTTAATGCTAAAACATGCACAATACAAAACACACTAAATCAAAAAGCATATATATCATATTTTAGCATTCACTTAAATATAATTGTACTAGCTAATGAACATAACAAAATATTTAGTTACTTCAACCTTTTAGTTTTGAAGAAAGGTTATCTGTGGCACAAATCTCTTCACTCAAATTCCTTTTGCTTAGTCATCGTACAACTTCACAGTAATCTACACAAATTAGTACCCTAAGTCGATTATCAAATTGACTAAAAATACTAGTTACATCAATTAAGCCTCTACATACTTCCATCTATCCTTCCTAGGTCCTTCTCATCCTTATAAATTCTCTCAGCATTTAAAGTAGTCTTAGTACACTTCTAATCAAACTTTTACCTATTTTTACTTATTAAATTTAACTAATTTAAGCCTACAACTTCAAAGCTTAGCCACTAACTTCCAAATCAATCTCAAAACTTTAATTTAACTCTAAAGAGTCTTTTTAATACAAAAGGGTAAAGAAACAACCGCTTAAACCTTCCTTATTCAATTTCTCTTTAACTTAAACAAAGAAAGATTAGTGGAGAATTAGACCTTAGGGCGATATAAAACTTATCTGACAAGCAACAAGTTGAAAATATCCCCCAAGTGGCTGTGAAGCTTTGCCTAGCTAAGCACCCTTTCTTCTCCCCTCTCTTATGTTCCCTTTCTCCTTTTCTTCTCTGTTCTACGAGCTAATTCACATACTTTAAAGTCAAAATTATGTTCCATGCACTATGGTGAATGGCACAGTGAAGGAAATTCTACCATGCTCGTATGCTTCACTTTGGAACATCATTCTTTCACCTAATCCTATCCATTCAATATATAAAAGAAGTCAAAACCTCTGTTTACCATCCAAAATCCTAATTATCTAATAAATCTACTAAATTATTAATTTACCCTCTAATTACTAATTAGTTTCTCATATTAAAATTTCATGATGTTACATTTGGCACGTCAAGCATTGAGCCACATGCTCTGTCACACCCTTCTTCATTCCTGACTACCACCATATCTACTTCATGTCCTAATACATCTTGGTAGCGTTAAGGTGAATCGTGTACTTACTTTAATGTGCCTCATCTAGAATCATCTTTCTCATCTCCTCATCACTTAGTGTATAGATCCGGTCTTAGTATATCACATAACCATCATCTCTAAACCTGAATTATATGGTTCATCTCTCTTCTATATTCTCAAGGATTAGTCCTCTCTAGAACTCAATAGTTACCATTATGGAATGTATATTACGTAATGTCATATGTGGTACTTTCCTCTAGGTATCCAAGAAGGTCTCAAGTAGTTGATGCTCCTAAATCATCATACGCACAACATGCACAGTATTTTGACTTAGTGCATCAGCTATTATATTTGGTTTACCCAAATTATACTTGATCTCAAAGTTGTAGTCTTTAAGAAAATCCATCCATCTACGTTGCCTCATATTGAGCCCTTTTAATCCACTAAGTATTTCAAACTTTTGTGGTTGTTAAAAACTTCAAACACAACCATACATGTAGTGTTGCCAAATCTTCAATGCAAAAACTACATTAATTGGGTGGTTCTCTTTATACGATCTTAACTATCTTAAGGTATAGGCTACAACCTACTTGTCTTGCATTAGAATACATCCTTCTTCAGTAAGGCATCCATAAAGACTACATATAGTAAGTGATGATCAGAAATAATTAACACTGGTGTTGAAGTCAACTTCTTTCTTAACTCTTGGAATGTTGCCTCACAATTATCCATCCACACATATGGCTGATCCTTTGTAATCAACTTAGTCAGTGGAGATGTGATCATTCACATATTTCACATACCAAAACACTTGGTTTTGTATCAAATTGTGCATATTAGGGTTTCATTCTTAATTTTGAGCTATCTTTTCTATGATCATATGAACCCTAATCTTGCTATTTAGTATTGATTTGTCACTTCCAAACCCTAATTTGATATCTTGGGTATTATTTATCTTCTCTTCCTTTTTAATTCTCCTTTTAGAATTTATTTAGTCTTTTTATTTTCCCTTTCAGACTTGTGTGAGGGCAATTTTAGAATCAATGATCAAAGACTAATCAACATGCTTAGACGAATTTAAGAGGTGGCAATTAAATAATGAAAGGTGACAAAGGAGAGCTGGATGGCATCATTTTCAGAATTAAAGTGAGAAGATTAATTAAATAAATACAAAGGACCATAGGAAGCATTGAAGGACATATCATCAAGGCTTTAAAGAGCATGTTAGGCATGATTTTCATTAGATTCTAGGGAGCACATGTGGCAACTAATCAAGAGCTAAGGAAGACTCACATTTCCTACACATATTCACATGTCCCTTGCCATATTTCCAAACATACAAAAACACTTCATTAGCATTAAGATTAGATCATTCACTCTCTCTTCAGCCATATTTTCTAGATTTTTCTCTCATCTCCCTTCTCATATTCTGTTTGTCTAGCCCAAGCAATTTACAATTCTAGATTTCATCTCCTCTTCTTCTCTTCATCTTCATTTTATCTAGCATCTTTACTCTTCTTCCAGCTTCATAAAAAATATATGTATAATCCTAAAAGATTACACATAATATTAAATTTAGAAAAATAAATTTAAGTAAATCCATGCCATAAAAAATATGTGAAACATTAGCATCTAATTTTAATATCAAATAGTAACATCAAAATTAACACACACACACACACACACACACACAAAAAAATTAAACTTTGCTAGTATCATTAACTAAATCTCCTATACTTCCCAAGGGAGGAATGAGTTCAATACATTAATAACCTATATCTCCTATACTTCCCACTCCTTTCAATTTGTTTAGTGAAAAGGAAGATTTCATTATTACGAGAAAACTATACAAGAGAAAACAAAATTGGGAATTATCATCAAGCTTTAAAGCTAGAAAAGGATCTAAGTGTATGATTAACAATAGGTATAACTTGAAATAAGATGCAATCAGTAGAGAAGGATTCATCGTAGAAAATGCATCTTCCTCACTCCCTATAACTTCCAGCAAGTTGTGCTTATCCTAATCTTCCATGAGGTGTCAAGATGAAGCTTTTATGAGCATAGAATAAGCCAATTAATGATATCAATCCCATAAAAATAAGTACACATATTAGTAGGGAGTCTTTTCCTTTAAACACTTACTACTAATAGGGATTTTTTTAAGTATGTGATCTATGTTCACAACCAAAGCATGACAAAGTGAGGACCATCAATCAATGCCATTTTCCTTCAAAGTCTCTCAGCATTAGTTAGTAGTGTCCTTTAACCATGAGCCAAATGAATATTTTAGACCATATGACATTTCTCATTACAAGCTTCCTCTTCTAAAGTTGTATAATAGGATTTGACAATAAATTTTCCATTAACAATAAGATTCCAAGTACAACTTAGCATAACTGGTTCAATCATATTAAATGATATCTTAACAATCTTATCAAGTAACTCCTTAGGCAACTGGTGTTGGAAAGTTCCCCACAGCCAATGCCCTTCCTCATCAACTTAATCAGAGATTGGCTTAAGCAATTCTTGGTTAAAAATATTAGCAAAGGATAAATTTTTAAGTGAACCACAGTTACCCACCTAAAAATCATACCAAAAAGAAAGCATTTTACCATTACTTAAAAGCCCTTTCTATGTAGTATGCCTAGTAAATGAATGAAATTAAATGTTGCTCAATTTCAATTTTCCACTTCTTCAGCAATGAAAGCCTATAGTATGCAATACTAAATGAACATTGCTTTTTGTCAAATGAGGACCCTATATTATTAAGAACATGAAAGGTCAATCAAATGTCATATAAATTGTAAAGAAATTACCTAATAAAAAATGAAAGCAAACTTTTTTATCCAGGGAATGAACGAATGTTTGAGCAAGGTTTAGAACTTATCTAAAAGGCAATGAAAACTCTATATTACCATATTTGGATGCATGACAATATAGTAACAGGATAACAGTCAGTTATGTGCATTCACGGCTCAAGCTCAATCTTTTGAGATTAAACATTCTAAGAATCTACATCAAAAAAATAATACTTCTTGATGTTCTTTAATGAAGTAATATCCATGAAGAAGAGAAGTGAATCATAAGGACAAGTGACTTAACAATAAGAATTTTGTTAATTGAAGTTTCAGATGCAAACCTTATGAAATCATCAAGTTTTCTTTAAATTTTGAAGAGCCAACAATGTTTTCTTTCTTCATGTTTATAAAGTTTACCAACAAATAGACATTAAGTCTAAGTGCACAAATCCTGGAATGAATAGATCAAATAAGGACAAAAAAAAGTAACATGAAGCCATAAATCCAACATATGTAAGTGATCAAGTACAAGGAACCAAATTATAAAACACTAGATCTAAATAATGAAAAAGAACCTCATTGTAAGAGATCATTTACTTGAAGTAATAAATAAAAATAAGAGGAATAGAAGCAGATAGCATTCACTATTGCTATTTTTTCTTTTCATCACACCCAAACAATGTAATTAACCCAAATATTATTTTGAAGAGCATATTTAGGAAAAATCCTGATCACAACTTTGAGAAAGCAAGTCTTAGGTCTTCCATGTTTCTTATATCCAGAGAAGCTCATAAGAATTTAGGTTGATAATAATGCTTATCCAAATAAATTCTTGATACAGGAAAATAAAATAGTCCTTATAAGTTTCAAAAAGCATTCATAAATAATGAGCACTTCAAGGATTAAATTATACCAACAATATAGAACCTCCCTCAACAAAAGAATTACACATAGAGACTAATTATATTTGATTAGTAGAAGCACCAAAGGATATATATTTTCATTGCTTTTCTCATTTATGTTGATGGAAACCTAATGATTATGACCTAAGGGGACTAATTAATTAGAGCAAGGCTTTATCCATATGTGCATGACAAATGCGTATTTTCATTGCTCAGTTGATTATGACCTATAAGATATCTTCATTGATTGTTATGGGAGAAAATTAAGGGAAACGAACCTAGAACTATTTTTTTTCCTAATGACAATATCAAAGTAGTTAGTATTATGAGAAAGGAATGGAGAACTTTGGGGACTAATTAATTCACAGTAAATATATTGTTTATTTCTCTTAGCTGATTATGACCTGTTCACCAGAGTACATTTTCAATGCTTAGCTCATGGGACTAATTCCTCTCATGATCATTATTATGAAACATAAATTGATCTTCATTCACCTTTTGATAGAAATCACTTATTTAACCTTACCTAGAAGAATTTTCAAAACAATCACACTGCTTTTACTTTGACAATAAATAGTCACTCAATTTTACTTAAAGGAAATTAGAGCGAAGCATAGACTGAAAGTGATGTATGTCATTAAGCATAATTTACTCTGCTTATTACAAAAGAGAAACTTTACTAGTCAAACTATAGCTGTTAAATCATTTCTTCTCGTTGCCTCATCGAACTTCTCCTTCAACCACTTTATAACAAAAACCAAAAATGCAAAATAACATTATAAAGCAAGGAAAGAATGATAGTGGATGAATACAAAGAATAAAAAAAATCTAAAGTGAAATCTACAAATTTATTGCAAAATAAAGTATAAGAAGAAGAATATAAGCTGAATAATGACAACTTCCATCAGATTTCAACTGGAAATGCCACAAATGCTACCTGAAAAGATGTCATCATGGGGATTTTGGTTGATGATAGTCTTCATTTGAATGGAGAAACAGAAGAAGAGGAACAGAGTAAGGTCATTTGAATCTGAATAGAGAAAGCATCATCACAAGCACCTTTACTCACTGGAAGTTGGTCAATGTGCACAAAGAATAGAGGGAACTGAATAGAGAATGCAAAGAATAGTGAGGAAAGACACAAAGAGCAATGCAATCGAATCTAACAACACTCCAAGTAGAACCCTATGACTAGATATAATACCTAATCTTCTTTTATGGTTAACAGTAGACGTCCCCAAAGAAGAAAGAGATAACTCTCAATATCAGCAACCATCTATTAACAAACCATCTAGCTTGTAGATGTTAAGGGAGCTGATTGTGAGAGAAAGAATGAAGTTGGGTGAAAGAAAATAGAAACATGGAGAAAGAATAAAAGAGTTTTAAAGCATTGGGAGAAGTGAGGAGACTGAAAGGATAAAAATAAGAAGTAAAAAGAAATGTCAGGCATGTATTTTGAATTTTAAATTTTGAAACTTGAAAAAGTGGGGCAAAGAAATGAAAAAAACAAGTCCTATAAGAGCTGGTGTAGTGATTAAGAAGCAACAACAAGCCTAAGGTGGAGCTATTGATTTATCTATAAGCCGAACTATTCATATGAATAGTGAAAATAGTCTAAAGCCATGATAAGCAGATCAGCAATTATGACTTGGGAGGTTTTTCTTTGATAGTTATATTGATATGCTTAAGGAATGTCACTTCTCTCAACCAAAACTAATATTTGCTGAGTTTGGCATACAATTGGTTATCTTTTAAAAGTAACAGAATGATGCGGAGATGCTTCATGTACTCTTCCTCATCTCTATAGTATATCAGGATGTCCTCTATAAACACCATCACAACATTATTGAGGTAGGGATGAAAGATTCAATTCATATAGTCTATAAATACTATTAGAGCATTCGCCAAACCATATAGCATCATAAGAAACTTATAGTGGCCATATCTAGTGCAAAAAGTAGTCTTCAGTACATCCTCAACTCTAACTCACAACTAACAATATCTCGACCTCAAATTGATCTTGAAAAAGACAGAAGTGCAAACCAACTGATCCAAAAGATTATTAATTATAGGCAAAGGGTACTTATTTTTTACTGTCACCTTATTCAGCTGCTTGTTGAATACAGAGTCTCATACCGCCATCCTTCTTCTTGATAAACAATACCGATGATCCCCACGAAGACACACTTGATTGAATGAAATACTTATGTAATAATTCCTCAAGATGCTTCTTTAGTTCTGCCAATTTAGAAGGAGACATCCAATATAAATCTTTTAACATTAGTTCAGTCTTTGGTACAAGATCAATAGAGATTTCAACCTCTTGTTCATGTGGCAATCCAAACACTTCTTCAGAGAATACCTCAAGGAATTCATTCACTACCCACTACTACAAAAAAAGGAATAAATGATGGTTAATATGCATCATTTATGCGGCTGACATTTAAAGCCCCCTAATAAATGACGATCATAAAACGTCATTCAAAATAAAATTTTTATAGAGGGTGAGCCTAATGAGACAATAAATGATAAGTAAATTATTTACCCATCATTTAAAGCTATACAATAAATGACGAGTAAATAATTTACCCATCATTTAAAGTCATAATAAATGATGGGTAAATTACTTACCCATCATTTATTGTCATATAAATGATAGTTATTTATATAACCATTATTTATTATATGGTTTTTTTTAAAATATGGGAGCTGTTTTTATACAAACCCCCTACAAAAAGCAATCAAAACTATAGTAAACAGCCATTTCAAATTTGAATATCAACTAAATTTATTGTATTCAATTTCAAAATTAATCAAAAATATCTCTTAACTAATCTATATCAAGTAAACAAATGTAATTATATTAAGTAAACTATTTTTAAAAATAAACTACTTATTAAAAGTATAAACATCCTAGCCACTTCTTCAAGGTAGTTCTTTTGATCTTCTTTGTATGATGTCCACACTTGAAAAATATGTTAACACCATTCTTCAATTACCTCATTTATTTCTGCATCCCCGAATTCTTCAACATAAGAATCGTCATAGTACGACAATATATAAATGATCCACCATAAATTAATTTTAATACATTAATTTTTTTTGTAATTTAAAAGTTAATATTGTTGACATACCATCTCGAGAATTATGCTCTTGTTATGGATAATGATGTCCTTCATGAATCTCAAGATACAAAAGCCACAATCCAAGCTATTTTTCTTTTGTCTTGGACACTAAAAATTAAAGAATCAATAAATATGTATTAATGCATTACATTTCAATTTAATAAATAATTCCAATTACCTTAATTATATTCCAAGTGTAGGCCACACCAAAATTTATAAAGGACCTTAGAATTGATTGTCCTGTGTTTGTGCAATATAACACAATCACCCTAATGAAACAATAAAAAATATGTTAGTATGGAATTTAAATAATCAAATAAATATGTGAAATGCTTTATGCAGTCACGTATTAATCAACTCCAATAAAATTTGTCTCTTCCCTGGTTTCCCTCCAAGAGAATTGAGATAATATATCTTTAGAGTGTTGCCAAATAGTTCGGCAGTGATCAATATCCAATAGTCCCTAATAGTATTAACAAGTGTTGCCAAATTATAATTAAGTGATTAAATTTAAAATAAAAGATTCTTAAGATAAGTGAGAATTATGTTACCCTTGATAGTATGGTATCGTGAATAATGTTCCCTTTTGAGCCCTTGCTTTGAAATTCTCACTTAGTGCTATTGCTTGTTCTAAAATTTTATTACTTTTAATTAAGGCATATGCACACATTTCATGAGGACTAACGAAGATGAACTTCGTTTGTAGATCGAAAAGAACAACAAATTTTTCATACAAGCACCTATTATAAATACAATAAATGGATTAGTTTATATTTAAAATATTAACTATTCATATAGAAAAAAATATTGTATATAGAAGCTGAGAACAGTGAGATTGGTCATATCATGTTGAACCACTTTATCAATAATATCAAGCGAAAGAATATCATATTGGTCTTTGCAATATATACCATCCTTAAATGGGATTTGCAAGATCGGAGGATTAGATCTATGAATCATTGCATATGCCTGGAGTAAATTTCTATGTTGGCTTGGTAATTAAGGCTCTTGTTCAAGCACAACTTTATAGGAGACTGTCATTTTAAAGGAGAGCCTAGATTGGGGTATCATCTTTTTTTTGGACAATACATCTTTATTAGTTTTTTTTTGGATTGGCATCCTAACTTGACTAGCTTGCCATCCAACAAAACTACCCATCACCTCTCCAACAATCCTTATGTCCTTGGTGGGAATAGGCAGCAGATAATTTAAATCTTTTGGCACATCAATAGCAACGCATATATAAGATGCAGGGAGTGGCATATTATCTAGCATGTCTCCCAACAAATTAAACACCCAACTGATAGCAACCACATGATGATTCAGGCTATTTGCCAATAACTCACATATGCTCTCACCCTATATTAATAAGTAATATACTATATTCAAGTTATGAAAAATAGAAATAGTGAAACACAAGTAAAATAAATTAATAATATTTTACCTCGAGGAGATTTTTAACAAGCTGCATGACACTATAACTACCTTTCTCGCTAAGACTAATATGAAACTCTGCCTCCCGCCTCTCCTTGTCCTTTAGTAAGGCTTCAATCATATTCCATTGCCTAGATAGCTCCTCTTTCAGGGTGGCAATCTTAGCCTTTGCACCCACATCCACTAGTGACCTTGCCTTCTTTTGTGACTTGAATATTTGTTCTTTTCAAAATACCGAAGCCATATCCTCTAACTCGACCAGGGTGTTCGAGATTACCTAATGCCTTTCCCAAGACATCATCATTAGGTATGCCACTTTTCTTGATCTTGGCCTATGCAATATATAGTAAGAAAGTTAAATTAGTTGATTGAGTATAAAAAAATGTCAAGTTAATGTACTTACATACTTGTTAGCAAGCTCCTAAACACGTTCGTCAACAATGTTTCCTTTTTTATTGGTTCAACCTTCTATGAAGAGTCTATGACATGAAATTGAGCTTAACCCTGAACCCTCTCGCTCAATCTATGAATTTAGATAAATTTGAATTTCAGTATAGTACATATATCCATGAAATAAGATAAAATTATATAGTATAAATATTAACATACTAGTTGTTGCTCAACTCCTACATATCCTATGCGCCCTTTCTTGTAAGGGTATAGATCTTTTTCATGCAACTCTTTCTTTTTATGCCTCAACTCCTGTGCAAAACACATAGAATCATGTCAATAAAATTAAATATATTTACAATAATTAATTCATCTCATTATTCTTACTTGAAATTGTCCTTGGAGACGTTGAGCAATAAATTCATCCTATTATTCTTGTGAAACTAATAGCCTTATCAAGTTAGGGACCTTAGCACTAATGCTTCTTCAGTACTAAAGTAGAAAAACAAAATAAATAATAAATAATAAATAACAATATAAAAAAATAAAGCACATAATAAGTAATTTACAGATTTAAGGTAAATCACACATTATAAAACAAATATAGCACATAATAAATAATAATAAAAAATTAAATCATGCAAAACAAGTAACCTACAAGTCTAAATTGTTCTTTTTCTTTTTCTTATATGTTCATTATCTTTACTCTCCTTCTTTGCTCAACTGCTTTTAGCCCTTTTCCTTGAAATCTAAATACCTTCATTGTGATCATTTCTTATATAAAAGGCCTCAATGAAGTAACTTTCAAATGATGTCCCCATAAATGAATCATCTTCAACTATAGAATCATTCATATCTTTGTTTATTTTACTTCTCAATAAAATGATAGACCAATTTACTTTAACTGGATTAGGAACAAAGAATACTTGTTGAGCTTATAAGGCTAAAATAAAAGGCTCATCTTTATAACCTTATCTATTAAGATCCACCATTAAGAACCCCACGTCATCAATTTTAAGACCATTTTTATGATCAACCTACTTATAACTAAAAATCAAAACTTAAAATTTGATGTAATCTAACTCCCAAATATGCTCAACTGCTCCAAAGTATGACATTTTTGCATACAAGGGATTTTTTGCTTTTAGTAGTATATATATGCATTGCTTGAGCTATAAAAGTTATACAACTATTTTGCATTGTGCTCTAATTATCTTGCTCTTTAGTATCAAATGTGTACCCATTAATGAGATAGCCATTGAAAGAAAGAACTTGTTTATTTGGTCCTCTTGCCAACCATTTTAATTTTTTAGAAACTGAATCAAGATCAGCAGCCAACTTCTTAAGAATGTGCTATCTCATCCAAATTGTAAAACTCTTATTATGCTTGTTTGCATACCAAGTCTCCGATCTATTAGGGTTATCCTACTTAAGCTCGGCCATGTGCATCTCTACATACTCCTTAACCTCTACAGAGTTGTGTAGTACATATAAATATGTTTGTTCCTATTGTAAGTTAGAGATTGTAACTAATTTATTGTCCATAATTCCTTTTCTATCAATTTTACTATAATGCCAAGAAGTTGGAAGACCAATATGGTTGATATTTAATAAGTACTCAGTATAAAATTCAATTACGTCCTCACAAATGTATCATTCAATGATAGAATCTTTAAGCCGACCTTGATTTTTCATATATTCTTTTAGTATCTTCATGTAATGCTCGAATGGGTACATCCATCTCAAGAAAGCTGGGCCATACATTTATATATCTCTAACCAGATGAATAGTGAGGTACACCATTATATCGAAGAATACAGGCAAAAAATACATTTCAAGTTCACTCAAGATTAACATAATTTGACTTTCCAATCTTAGAAATTTTTCTAGGTCAATCATTTTACTACATATAGACTTGAAGAAGAAACATAATTTTATGATCATGGCTCAAACTGTATTGGGTAAAATAGAATATATAGCCATTGGAATAAAATTTTCCATCAACACATGGTAATCATGCAATTCTAAACCCTTCAACTTCAAATCCTTCAAAGACACAAGGCCCTTAATAGTTGGAGAGTACCTCCCTGGAACTTTAATAGTAGAAAGTGACTCACAAAAAGTCTTATTTTCTTTTCTAGATAGTGTACGAGCTGCTGTACAAAGAAATGTGCAACTTCTGTTCTCTTGCTGAGCCAACTCTTCTTTTATCCCCATAGAAATCATATCAAGTCTTGCCTTGATACCATCTTTGGTCTTTCCTGAAATATGTAGTAATGTACCAATTAAGCTGTTGCACACATTTCTCTCAATGTGCATGACATCAAGAAAATGTCTCACATATAAGGATTGTCAGTATGGTAGGTCAAAAAAATAGACCTTTTCTTCCACCCACATATTCGAATATGCTTTGCAAAAGGTTTGCCAAACTCATTATTCAAATTCTTCACCTTATCAAAATGTTGCTCACCTGTCAGTGGCAAAGATGCCTTACTTCCCTCTGAATTTCCATTGAAAGATTATTTCAGCCGCCAATAATAATGATCAGGATACAACCATTTATGATGTTCAAGATAGACATTCTTTATCCCATGTTTTAATCTCACTGAATGTATGCCCTCTTTACAAATAGGACATCCGAGTTTTCCATATGCTAGAAAATCATTGATTATGACAAACAACAATTCTCTTAAATTGAACCTTTCTTCTCTATATCCATCATATACCTCAACACTGTGCTCCCACAATAATTTCAAGTCTTTAATTAAAGAAGTCAAATATATGTCTATGTTATTTCCTAACTATTTTGGCCCCAAAATTAGAATGGATAGCATCATATATTTTTGCTCCATACATGACCATGGAGGTAAGTTGTAAATTATTGAAATAACTGGCCATGTACTATGAATGCTACTTTGAAGCCCGTGTGGATTCATTCTATCAGTAGATAATATGAGGTGAAGGTTCCTATCTTTTACTCCAAAGTTAAGGTAATCGAGATCAATTTTTTTACAATGAGAAGAGTTAGCTACATGCTGAAGCTTCCTATCTTTGATCCATTTATTAGCATAGTATGTCAAATTTTTTGCATTCTCTACACTACTGTATAGCTATCTAAATCTAGGTGTAATGGGAATATACCATAATGCTTTCTCCAAAGTCTTTCCATTTTCTTTATAGCATAAGGCATTACATTTTGGATACTTTGTTAATGATGCATATTCATTTCCAAATAATATGCAATTATTAAGACAAACATGTTGTAACATCTTGAATTTCTAATCCTGTATTAATGATTAATTAAGAATGGATTGGTGATTTAATGTAGGAATAGGATTCAGAGTAGTGAAGTGTTATTTTCACTCATTGGGATGTTATACGAATAGATATGAGTAGAAGAGTGGAGTCTCAAAGTAGATCATGTGAGCATAGTGAGGATCTCCCTCATTGTGCCACACACCGCAGTAGGGGATAAATGTGTTACGGTGCATGAAGCATAAATTAGATTAATAGGGACGTGTCTAGCTTGTGAAACTGAAAGGAGAAATGTGGGAGGAGAGCTCAAACATGGAGAAGAGCAAGGGCTGTGCTAGGGCAAGCTAAATCAGGAGCAAGGACGGTGTCTCTGACTTGTTACTTATTGGTAAGTCACATACTGCCTTAACCTCCAAATCTACCCTATTTTCTCTTAATTGTAACCAGTGAGAAAGTGAATTTAGAGTTTTAAGGATTTGATTTTTGAATTCAAAGTTTTAAGGAGTTGATTTCTTACCCTATAGTAACAGAAAGGTTCTTTAGAACTAAACTAGTGCTTTGTGATTAGTTGGAGTCAAAACAAAAAAGCTTTGGAGCTGTAGGCAAGAATTGCCCTAATCTAGAGAGAATAGTGAGAGAAAATTGCTAGAAAGTGTTAAAACTTGGAATAATGGGAAATCAATGGTAATGTGTGTAATCGAGTGCGAAACATGAAATTGATAATGATTAAGTGTTTAAATGTGATAATTGGCACTTTTGATCAATAGAGGAATTAACTCTGAATGCTAATTCTATGTAGATTCTAGTGTGTGATGCATGAATTATGAGAAAGGAGCTTATATAGGGTTGAAGTTACACGAGTAACCCTTTCTATCGAACAGAAGGGTTGAGGTAGCCATATAGTTTATTGTGTTTAATAACTATTATAACTATATAGAAGTAAATACAAATGATAAAGTTGTGGTTTCGAAGAGTTTTATTCATAATTTGATATTGTAAATGATTTTAGCATGAAAACTGATTTATAAAAGGCTATTGATTTTGATTGATATGTATATACAGTGTATAAAATTTTATGATATGGAAATGTGAAGAAAAAGTAGTGAAAACTATGAAAGAGCATGATCATAAGGGGTATGAGTTTACCCAAGATATGTGGAGATGTGTGTTATGTAGATATATGAGTGAAAAATCCATATAGTCAGGTTAGCATCATGGGACATCCAATGCAGCATTATACGAGCTGGTACCATGGGTAATCCGGTACAATATATCATAGGACTATTACTATGAGACATTTGAGTAATCTGGCAACTCCCTAATGCCCGATAAGGTATAGTTAAGAGTCAACTACAACATCTTAAAACTTCAAATATGGAAAAGTTGATTAATTAAGGGATAAATTAGTTAAAAATATGATTAATTTATTTAATTGTGTTTTTGGGTTGCTAATTAGGTTTTTGGGTTATATTTGGCTTTAAATTGAGATAGGATGAAAGTCGGATCAAGTTGGGAGGCATCAAGGGAGAAAAATCAACATTTTGCTTGCTGTGTCGTGAGCCGCGGCTTGCGTGGCATGCGCTGCGGCGCACGGAACAGCAGGCAACTTAAATTTTCAAGAATCATCAAAAATTCACAGATTTTGGGGTAGAAAACCTAGAGCACAAAGGGGGCAACTTTGGGCACTTCTAGGGCATCAATTTAGAAGGATTTTAAAGATCATTTGAGTCTCCAAACTCTTGGGTAAGTTTCCTACCCTTCTCCTCTACCTTTTCATCTCATTTTCCTGGGATTTAGAAGAGTGAGAATTTAGTCTGATTGGATTAAGCCATCCGTCAATGTTTGAAGGTTTCTATTGACTCTAAAGGTTTAATTTAGGTTTATTGATCTTGGATATATGGTAATAGGAAGCTACTTTCTTGTTTGGTAAATTCTAGATCAAGCCCTAACTTGATCATAGGGTGTTCAAATGTGATAAGTTGAGATATTAAATTTTATGTTATGATAGAGTTAGAAAGAGACTTGAAGGGATGATGTGAACAAATTCTAATCTTGACAAGTCTATTTCTTGAGAATTTGAGTGAGAAGTAGGAGAATTGGGAGGTTATTATTAGCTAATGGTCCTTATGTTAATTGAAAATTAACATATAGTACTTGTTGATGTAGATTGTGGTGTGGGAAGACTTACCTTAACACAAGAAGAGAATTAGTATCATGGGTAACCCTTTTAGTAACAAAAAGGTTGAGGTAACTAGATAATTTGCATTGTTTATTACCTTGTATAAGTTATTCTCAAGTGCTTTTCTATGATTTGTTGAGTATATATGTATAAATTCTTTAAAAGGTTAACTATTTTAGAAAATGAGTAGAGTATTGGTTTGTGAAATTCTATAATTTTAAAGTAATGGTAAGATTTATTAGATTGGTTTGGAAAGTTATTTATGCATGGTCAAGTGGAGATATACAGTGAAATGTGCCATATTAGAGGGTGGGAGGTCACCCTAGTGAACATAGTGAAGATTAAGTCCATATGGCATTGCTGGCACCTTGGGACATCAGGTGCAGTATTTACTCACCTTAGTGCCCGAAAATAGGTGCAGAGTTGGAGACTATACTCTGTAGCATCCATATGATGTGGTATTGGAGTAATGACACCCCAATTACTTGTAATAAGGGGAATTAGTAGTTCGAAAGTGGTTTAGGACACCTTGGCCGGGTAGTCCTACTATGGATGGTGAGCTTAGGGACCATACATGTGGTTTGATTCTGTGAAATAGCCTACTGGTTCGGTCGGGAGTATTGAAGGACTGGATGGTTAGAGATCATGCATGCAAATTTGTGGTGATATTGTATGATATGCTTATATTACTTATTCTAATGCTTTTTTATAACTTGACTTGTTAATCAATAATTTAGATTATCTTAGTTATTGAGATTTTTATCTCACCCTATAGATTATCATTTTACATGTTCTACCTCTGAGACTAGGCAGGGAAAAGAATTGGGCAAGGACTAGTAGATTAGCTACATCAAATAGTAATGCCCGATTTTGGTTTGAGTGGTGTACATAAACTTGTTATATGATATTATATGTTCCCAACTAAGAGTGCATATCATTTTGATTGGTTATACTTGTTTCATACTATGTTATTATGTATTTTAGCCCAATATTGTATATGAGGTGAATATGTGGCAATTTTTATAGTGATGGGCTAAAATCTTAGTACAAGTGCAAGGAATGTTTTATCTAGATGGTGACAAGGTATATGTAATGTATTATGTGGCAATAGAGGCTAAATAGTGCTTATAGTGTTAATTGTGTATTTTGGCCATATTAGGCGAAATGGCCATTGAGTGGCCAAATTTTGTGTTTAGTATGTTTTTGTGTATTTGATTGGTCACTCAAGTGTATTTTGGTCCATTGGACTTGATTCAAGCCTCACAATGGGTTAATGGTATAAGTTATGAGTTTTTGGTGCTTGGATGGTTGAAAATTTCTTTGAAAAATTAACTTTTACATCCAAGTGTCTAAAATTCTCATTTGGTGTCGGATCGTAACGAAACATGTACTATTAGTTAGCTTATTGAATAAGCTTCGCATGGGAACTTGAATTACTCCAGTCGGACATCGGATGTGAAAATGACACGTGTTCGAAGTTCATCTAGAAAAGCTATCATGACAGCATTGCTATCATGGACACGTGCGCCGCGGCGCATTTCGCGCAAGCTGCGACACATGGTACAGTGAGAAAATTTGTCATTATGTGCCACATGTCACAGTGTATAGACCAAAACACTCAAAAATGACATTTTTAGCCCTGTTTTTGAAGTGGTTTGTTCCCAAAACTTTCCCATACTTCCAATGCCTATATAAATCATTAAGTTTGAGCTCAAACTATCAATTTAAAGGGTTTTTATGGGATCCCAATTATTCCACAATTATTTCTAAAGGATTATTAGTTTTAACCCTTATATATATATAATGTAAGCTTAGGAGCAATCTTTGCTCCTAATTATAATTGTTTGTTGTGATTGTGTGGTAAATTTTGGTAATGTCAAGGTGGACATTACATCAACGATACCTCTATCATAAGTGTGCGAAGAGGGAAAACCATAGTCTATAGATGGGTTAAATTACCTTTAGCCAGGTGTTTCTACAACTGAAAGTGTGCTCGGGTCAATAAGTGGTTGATCCAGGAGAGCCTTTAGTTTCATGTTGGGGAGCATTGGAGGTTCGGTGGCTAAATGATCATGCTAGTATGTATTTGTGTGGAATTGTTTTGAAAAGAGGAATCATTTCATATTTTGATGTGTGTGTGTGTATGTGATATTACTTTATTTTGTTACTTTGGCATGGTTATCTGTAGAAATAAGCATTTAATGAACTATATTGATTACTAAGATTTTTATCTTACCCATGGTTATTTACATTTTTCAAGATCTGGTGCTAGTGGTTCGAAGGGGAAAGATATTAGCTGAGTTGAGATCTCTCACTAAGCCTTTGTAAGATTTTGGTGTAACAAACTTGGTTGTTATTAGTCTTGTAAATGTATAGGTTGCCATAGGATTTGTACATGTGTATAAAGATATAATTATGGTATTCTTTGTGATTTTAAGGTCACTAGCCCTTGTATATATGTGAATGATGAAATGACTGGATGGGCTAGTGGATGGATGTAATTATGTGTGAATATGAGATAGGTGGAGATTATATGTAGTGATTTGGCCATATATGAGATCAAAGAAATGAAAATGTGAATTTGACCAAAATGATAAAATAGCTGATTTATAGGCCAAATTTGTGTATGTGTGTTATATTGTGCATGTGTATAGTTAATTGGGTGTATTGTCCATTTGGACTTGGTCAAGGCCCAAAAAGTGGCTAATGACATTTGGTTTTGAATTGAGACACTTAAGTGGCAAAATTTTGGTAGAAACTAGTCAAAATACACTTGAGTGTTCAATTTTTAATAGAGATATCAGATTAAGATGAAACCAATATCATTAGTTAGATTTTGAAACAAGATTCGTGTGAACACTTGAACCATCCCAATTAAACATCATATGTGAAAATAGCACGCATCTAAATTTCATATTAGAAACTGCCATTTGACAGCAAATTCAAGTGTGTGCGCTGCGGTGCATGTACTTGCATGCCGCGGAGCACGGCATAGAGCAAGCGACTGTGGCCTCTATGGCACATGTCGTGGCTCATGTGGCACAAGCCATGGCGTATGGTGCCAAATTTTACTTTATTTTTTAGTGATGCACATGTTTTCTAGATCCTTGATGCACAAAGGTTTATTGCTTTTACTGTGTGTAATAAGATTTATAGGTGAGTAAGTTATAAAATGATTTCTAAAAATTTTTGGGATCCCAATACTTTCAATATTTACAACTTAAATTACTTTAAAGTAATTAGATCAATTGTAGTGGAGTGCATGGTAATGTCAGCGAGAGCATTACACATGTTTTTTCTTATAACTCATGCCAATTGAGCATAACATTTGTTTTATCTCATACATAGTCCTTAGAAGTTCATTGTTCGTAGGTAGAAGTTATTTTATAAGTGTAAGATTTATTATAAAACTCTTATCATTTCATCCATTGCTTACTTTCAAGTTGCATAATTTCAACACTGCCAACAACTTTGTGAATCCAATGCAACCAGCATACTTTTTGCGTTACTTTTCAACATCTCTAACATTTCAGGACAATCCTCAAGTTCCCTTTCAATTGCATTGGCCATCTCTTTAGGACAATCACCCTTATAAGTATCTTTGTCATAATTATCTGATTCAAAGCTTCCTTTATACTCCCAATTACTAGTACACTCATCGTCTCTAATCTCTTCATGCTTATGCCTATACTTGTAATTTTCATCAATTTCGTAGCACAATAAATGGTCTTCCAACTTAGATGCACTAATTTGCTTCAAAAGACTATATCTTACACAATGGCACACTATTTTTCTAGGATGTTTTACATACTCGAGAGCAAACCTTATAAACTCTTTGACACCATTCAAATACTCTTTATTTAATCAATTGGCAAACATCCATTCTTTATCCATAACTCTAATCTAAAAGACAATTCATTCAAGGAAATGTGATCAATGACTCATGAATATGGAAAGGAAAGGAATGATAGAAAGATTATTAACAAGGAAATTGACTACTCTGCATATAATATAGAGTAATTAATGAGTCACAATGCATGAGCATTCACATATTCCTTCAATCGCTGAAAAAAATTCGGCAACATAACGGCATAAACAAAGTATTTCCCAAGCTCAAACCCTCTTTTCAGTCCTCGCATCTCACTCAACAAACTAATTTTAACCATATACAATCACAACAGTAACAAAATTCTCACAAAATAGCATTTTTAAATTAACTCTATTTATTATAAAACTATATCTAAAATTCATTCAAAAATCATAGAAAAAAGAAAAACACCATAAACATCATTTTCAATCAATGTTTTATATCTCATTGATCATTCTAAGGTTACAAATATCCTATATTAATAATCCCAAGCCAAGAAAAAATCATTCTTTAGGAAATGTAAAAATCTCAATAAAATAGCAATGATTTTTAGAGAAATCGCACATCAGTTTTGGTCACTTAAATCAACTCCAATTGTAATAAAAATTGGCATAATAGTACATTTCAATATATAGTTTTGAATAATAAAACTGCTCTGATCAAATAAGGCACAGAATTTAAATTAAAAATTATTAAAATAAATCAGTCAAAATTCATAAAAAAATACAATCATAATAAATATCCCATTTTGATCACTAATTTTCACCTTAATAATCATCCTAAGGCTAATTATATCATCTTCTACCATTCTCAAGTCAATAACACATTAAACAATAATAATTTTTGACACCCCACAATACAAAAATGAGCAAAAACTTAAACAAGAAAAATTAACGAATAAAATAATCTATAACATTAAATAAATCAATCCCATAATCAAGAAATCTAAGGATATTGGAAGAAAATGAAGAAAAATCATAGAAATTACACACCCACATACCTTGGAGAAGAGAGTATAAAACACAAAGAGGAAGAAAATGAGATGGCAACCGACGGCATAGGTGGTGGTGCTTTCATGTCGGAGAGGATGAAGATGGTCGACGGCAACAATGGAGGAAGATTGAGAGATTTCTATCAATTTCGTGTGCAAGTAGAGAAGAGAGGATATGAAAAAAGATGAATGGGCATGAATGAAAAATGAACCTATAAAATTGATTTAAAAAGGGAATAAATGATGGGTATTTTAATACTGGTCATGTATTCCATCATATATAACTGGTGTTTAAAACACCCATCATATATTTGGAAGACTTCAATTTTTTTTCCTTTCAAAAACTGAAACGTTGGGCTACAATATGTGACAAGTATTTGGTCAGACTTTAAATGACGAGTATTTTAAACACCCATCATTTAAAGTTTAAATTTTTTTTATTTTTTTCCTTAACACCTGTCATTTAAAGTTTAAATTTTTTTATTTTTTTCCTTACAAAAACTGAAACGTTGGGCTATAATAAATAACAAGTGTTTAAACACCCGTTATTTATTGTCAGACCTTTAAATGACGGGTCATTATAACACCCGTCATTTAAAGGTTATTTTCTTTTTTATTTTTTAAATTAAGAAATTGAAAGGTTTTTTAACCTTTAAATGATAGGCGTCATTTATGTTATGACCATTACCTGCCTTTCTCATATATGAAGTTTTTTTATTTAACCGTCATTTTTTATGGCGTCTTATATTTAGATTTTTATAGTAGTGATCCCTATCTTATCAATATTTTTTTCATGAACTGCATGGACAGAGAAGAATACCATATAAACCTAACAAATCTATTAGATATATCTATCTGCTTGCATCACATATAAGAACCTTGACTAACTAGGTTTCACTATAGGTGCAATGTACACAAGCAAAGATATCATTTTTCTTACATAGTCCATTATTGCATTATTTGCTGACAACTAATCATACCCACTACTATGTCTAACACAATCATAGGTGAGCAAATCAAATCTATTATAGTCGATCTATTTTCAAATCTCATATCAACTCCTAAACAAGCACGATTGGTCTTCATAAAGACTCTCATCAGTATAGATACATTTATCACATAAGGCAAGGTATAAGCAGACAATTTCAATCGCAAAACACAATCATTAAATATGAAGGAATAGGTAGCACTCAAATCAAAAAATGTATCTATATCACATCCATGAAGGGAAATCTTACCTTGAATCAAATTTAGAGACACACCAGCCTCCTCTTAGCAGAATGCAAATACCCTTCCAGGAGTAGTGAATCTCTACTCTATGGTACGCATCATGCCCTTCTCACAGTGTCTGGCTGTATGCCCCATCTTACCACACTTAAAGCAAGTCGAATACTTGCCTATATGATACCTTCCATACTTGGTGCACTATAAAGTCCTAGTGGTACTAACGGTAGGGATAGACATAGTAGATGACTCTGAACCCCCAATACTTGTTGGAAATTATGCCTTAAGGCCAATTATTATACTATGCACATTATTATTTAATGAATTTCTCTTTTAACAATTGCATATTCAATATGATAACTATATCCCTGGACAAAATATAGTGATTGTCCTAAATGTCTCTGGTCGGTCATCCTTAAGAGATCATAGATGAAACAAGACTAGTATGACTTTGATTAATTATAGAGATGCAAATTAAAGTCATAGGCACTTAAAAGAGTATGAGATGTTGGACCGACCCATTATGAGAAAGTTTCATGGTACAAGTCATAAGCTTATCTCAATGTAACTATATCACTAAGCCCTTTGACCTCAGATCATCATGGATTCCTATATGATGAATACTGAACTTTGACCTAGTTAAAAGTCACCTTTGATCGGGTGATCATAAAGGCTATGATTGAGTTTAGTGATATTTATACAGAGGAATATGAGTGGTCAAGATGAAATTTGTCCCTCACATTAAGTGAGAGATATTACTGAGCCCCTCGATGAGTAAGACTGAAAAAATGTATGGCCATACTATAATGGAAAGAGTTTTTCCATTGCTACTATCAGTCTACTCAGAGATTGAGAAAGTAACGATCAAGTAAAGGAAAATGACAACTCCATGTCTCATACTTGACCGAAATATTGCATGACAAAAGGGATGTGATATGATTGCATGATAGGTTACATTGGGTCATCAATCTCTATGTGAATTGGATAGCTGCAATGTCTTGCTAGAGGCTACTTGTGACTTATGGGCTAATAGCGTAATTAGCCTACTGCCAATTTCATATGGGCCTACAAGGTCACACACAAAAATGGCCCAACTCGAGCTATAATGTTCAAGTTCATTGAATCTGAAATATGTTTAGATTCAATGAATGAAATATAGGGTGAATATTATATATATATATATATATATGAATATTTATTTGATAAATATATGTATATATATGAAATATGAAATTCAAAATATAATTTTATATATATATATATATATGTATATATATATTTTTTTCAAAATATATATCTATATATATCCACATATGTGTGTGTATATATATATGATATATAAAATTAAATGTAGATAATATAATATATATATATATATTGAAATATATATGTATATATATATTCATAGATATATATAATATAATATGTATATGTGATATATATTATATTATATTATATTATATTATATTATATTTGGCTATGTATTGTGTAACATCCTAAAACTTCAAACCTAGAAAAAGTAGATTAATTAAGGAATAAATTAGTTAAAAATATGATTAATTTATTTAAGTATGTTTTTGGGTGGCTAATTGGATTTTTGGGTCATATTTGGCTCTAAATTGAGATAGGATGAAAGTCGGATCAAGTCGGGAGGTATCGAGGGAAGCAAAATCAAGTTGTTGCTTATTGTACCGTGAGCCGTGACTTGTGTGGCGTGCGCTGCGGCGCACGGCACAGCAGGCAACTTATATTTTCGGGAATCAGTAGAAAAACTCATATTTTGGGGTGGAAAACCTAAAGCACGAAGGAGGCAACTTTGACCACTACTAAGGCATCAATTTAGAAGGATTTTGAAGATCATTTGAGCCTTCAAACTCTTGGGTAAGATTCCTACCCTTCTCCTCTATCTTTTCATCTCATTTTTTATGAGATTTGGAAGAGTGAGATTTTGGTCTGATGGGATTAAGCCATAGGTCAATGTTTTGAAGGTTTCTATTGACTCTAAAGGTTTAATTTAGGTTTATTTATCTTGGATATGTAGTAATCTGATGCTACTTTGTTGTTTAGTGGAAGTTGGATCAAGCTTTATCTTGATCATGGGATGTTGAAGTGTGATAGGTTGAGATATTAAGTTTCATGTTGTGATAGAGTTAGAAGGAGACTTAAAGGGATGAAGTGAATAAATTCTAATCTTGACAAGTCTATTTGTTGAGAATTTGAGTGAGAAGTGGAGAATTGGGAGGTTATTAGTAGTTAATAGTACTTGTTGTTGTAGATTGTGGTGTGGGAAGACTTACCTTGACATAAGAAGAGAATTAGTACCACGACTAACCCTTTTAGTAATAAAAGGGTTGAGGTAATTAGATAATTTGCATTGTTTATTTCCTTGTATAAGTTATTCTCAAGTGCTTTTCTATGATTTGTTGAGTATATATGCATAAATTCTTTAAAGGTTATCTATTTTAGAAAAGTGGAGTATTGGTTTTGTAAAATTCTATATTTTTGAAGTAAATGGAAATATTTTGTTATACTTGCTTGAAAAGTTGTTTATGCATGATCAAGTGGAGATATGTAGTGAAATGTGGCATATTAGAGGGTGGGAGGTCACCCTAGTGGAGATAGTGAAGGTTTAAGTCCATATGGCATTGCTAACACCTCGGGATGCCAGGTGTAGCATTTACTCTCTTTAGTGCCCGAAAATGGGTGCGGTGTTGGAGACTTACTCTCCTCAGTACCCAATAGGGTGCGGAGTTGGAGACTATGCTCCTTAGCATCCATAGGATGTGGTGTTGGAGTAACGACACCCCAATTACTTGTAATAGGGGGAATTAGTAGTCTGGAATTGGTTGAGGACACCTTAGCCGGGTAGTCCTACCATGGATGGTGAGCTTGGGGACCATACATGTGGTTTGGTTCTATGAAATAGCCTACTGGTTTGGTCAGGAGTATTGGAGGACTGGATGGTTAGGGATCATGCATGCAAATTTGTAGTGATATTATATGATGTGATTATGTTACTTATTTTAATACTTTTTTATAACTTGGCTTGTTAATCAATAATGTAGATTATCTTAGTTACTGAGATTTTTATCTCACCCCGTGGATTATCATTTTACAGGTACTACCAGTGAGATTGAGCTAGGGAGAGAATCGGGCAGGGGCTAGCATATCTGCTACACTCTTTGTAAAGCCTGATTTTGGTTTGAGTAGTGTGCATAAACTTGTTATATGATATTATATGTTGCTAACTAGGAATGCATATCATTTTGCTTGGTTGCACTTGTTTCATATGTTGTTGTGTATTTTAGCCCAATATTGTATATGAGGTGAACATGTGAGAATTTTTTTGGTGATGGACTAAAATACTAATACAAGTGCAAGGAATGTTTTATCTATGTGGTGACAATGTAATTGTAGTGTATTATGTGGCAATAGAGGCCAAGTAGCATATATGATGTTGATTTGGTATTTTGGCCATTTTGGGCAAAATGGCCCTTGAGTGGCCAAATTTTGTGTTTGGTATGTTTTTGTGTGTTTGATTGGTTATTCAAGTATATTTTGGTCCATTGGACTTGGTTCAAGCCTCACAATGGGTTAATGGTATAAGTTATGAGTTTTGAATACTTGAATGGTTGAAAATTTCTTTAAAAAACTGACTTTTGCATTCGACTATCCAAAATTCTCATATAGTGTCGGATCATAACAAGACTTGTACCATTAGTTAACTTATTGAATAAGCTTCACGTGGGCGCTTGAATCACTCTAATCAAACATCGTATGTGAAAATGGCGCACGTTTGAAGTTCGTCTAGAAAAGCTGTCACGACAGCATTGCTGTCATAGACACGTGCGCCGTGGCACATTTTGCACAAGCCGTGGCGCACGGTACAATGAGGAAACTTATCATTTTGTGCCACAAGCCATGGCGCACGGACCACGAGCCATGGCGCATGGACCAAAACACTCAGAAATGACATTTTTGGCCCTGTTTTGAAGTGGTTTGCTTCCTAAAACTTTTCTATGCTTCCAATACTTTTATAAATCCTTAAGTTTGAGCTCAAACTATCAATTTAAAGGGTTTTCATGGGATCCCAATTATTCCACAATTATTTTTAAAAGATTATTAATTTAAACCCTTATATGGATAATGTGTGATTAGGAGCAAATCCTTGCTCCTAATTATGATTGTTTGTTGTGATTGTGTCTGTGAATTTTGGTAATGTCAAGGTGGACATTACATATTGCTACAGGGTTTGACCGATACGATATGGGTCATAGCAGAGCATAAAAGGTTCTCAGTCCTCTTTCATACTAAGATTGACAAGCCAGCACTCTCTAAAGCCTGGCTGTAGACCGTTCACAGAACCACTTCCTTCAGACCAGCATAACACAGCCTTCCTTCGTTTCCTACTGGAGGCGTAGCCATAGCAACACATAACCAGTAATTCCCCTAACAGGGTCATTGCAAAACTCTAAAACTTTTGTTAAGCACCAGATAATAATCTCCCTTTAACCCCTAAAAGGAAATTACTTAGACATACCTGTTACTCTTCAATATTTACAAAAGAGGAAATAATTGAAGCAAATATTTTTATTAATAGTGAGAAGGCAAAGTTATAAGGATGGAGGCAGATAATTCAAGTGCTCAAGAAAGCTCTAAGGTTCTCATTTTTGATAAATATAATTTTATATTTGACTATTTATTTGATAAATATAAATATTAGATATATATATATATAATTCAAAATATAATTTTATAATATAATATATATATCTCTGATATATATATGATATATAAAATTTATATATATATATATATATTTAAAATATATATGTATATATATTCGTATATATATAATATAATATGCATATGTGACATTATATTATATTATGTTATGTTATGTTATGTTATGTTATGTTAGTTTTAAATTTAATTTTATATGATAAATTAAATTTAATAACTAACATGATAAGAGAGAATATCATGTCAGTTTTATAATTTAAATTTATAAGATAAATTTGAATTAGATATAATATTATGGATTAAATTTATGATATAAATTTAATTAAATTTTTATGAGCTTTTAAGTGGAAGACGAAAACCCTTATCGATATACTATATATAGATAGGAAAGTCCTTATGAAGGGAGAGAGAGTTAGAAAAGTTCTGATGGTAAAAATACTTTGAGAGCCACGAAACACCCTATAGAAAGGAAAATTAACATTCAAAGAAGAACGGACGCTGAGAGTACTGGCACACTGTTCAAGTTAGAGAACTATTCATGTGGACACCGGTAAAGGGAGCAAATCTACATTGTCAACTCCTGAGATCCAAATGTGTACCAACTTAAAAAAATGATAACTCTTCTATCCACCTTGACTTAAACGAGTTCATTCAATCCATATCAAGATAGTGACTTTAAAATTTTAATCTTCTGCTGTGCCTCCCTATCTAATAGTGGTACCAAAGCCAGGTCAAATTTTCATTTAAGTTGGATTTTGGTTGATTACATTCTTAAATCTACATGTGATGAACTTCTTTGGATGAACATTGCTTTAAGATTTTTAAAATTTATATGTGATATTTTCAAAAGCTATATATATTCTTTTCATGTGATGATTTTGAAACATATATATCTATAAACTCATTTTGTATATATTCAAATTTATATGAATTTAAATAAATTAATATGATTAATATTTAGCTATATGATGTGTGTTCTCAATATGACTAATATTCGTCCATATGATGTGCGTTCTCAATGTCATTATTGTTCGTTCACGTTCTCATATAGTTTAGGCTAGATTGTCAATATGATTGATGAATCCAAAAGGTCTCATATGGTTTAGCGGGACCATCGTGGCTAACTCTACGTAACGCAACCTAATTCACAATTTATACCCTTTCATTATATATGAATTGTTTATTTGTTATGTTTTCTTTGCCTTGAAGTTGTTTGGGTATGGTGACACATATGGCTCTAGTTTTACAAGAGTTGTAAATTTTAAATACGACCTGCGTGTCATGCCTCTCTCTATAAACTTTGAATGTACATTCTCTTCTCATCTCAATCCCCTCATATGAATAAATGAGGTTTCTTAATGTAATTTATCTTCTTAGAGAGGTCCTCTCATTGGCTTGGGATGGATATAGGTTAGGTGAGCCATATCGTGTCACATTTAATTATGCTTTTGATTAGATCATAATATGCATGATTTTGTATGAGACACAACTGCTTTCACTTTACACATTTATTAAATTAATAAGTCAAACTCTCTAATCAAAATCTTAAGTCATAATGCTGTCAATGAATGAATACTTGTTAAAATCTAGATCACTCAAATGTAGGATCCACCAAAGTGGATACATTTTGGTTATTTTGGTGAGACAAGCGTGAGTAATAGTGCTACTCATAAAGATTCATTATTATCTAACTTAATCGAGATTATCAAAATGGTTTTGGATCTCAAGATATTAGATGGGATTGAACATATCGGATCATATGATGATTGAATCCCATAAAGATCTAAGAGTTACATGTGATGTAATTGGTAAATGAGTTACCTACCTAAATAACTTAATTTTAAGCGTTCTGCCAAAGTGGACTTAAATTTAAGTGAAATATAGGTATTAGCCTACTAATTAAATTTGAGGGTTGTTAGTTTTAGTGGAAGATATAAAATTAACTTTATGTATTTTATTGTAAAATCATGTCGACTGGTAACACTGCTACACTATTGTTGCAATTAGTCCTTGAGAAGGACAAACTCAATGAGACAAACTTTCTTGACTGGTTCAGGAACTTGAGAATTGTTCTCAAGTAAGAAAGAAAGGCTTATGTCCTAGATGAACCCATTCCTGAGGAGCCTGCAGCAAATGCTCTAAGAACTCAAATGGATGCTTACATAAAGTACACCAATGACTCGATGGATGTAGGATGCCTAATGCTAGCTACTATGGTTCTAGAACTTTAAAGAGATTTGGAACACATGGAGGCTTATGAGATAATTGTACATCTTAAGGAAATCTTCTAACAACAGGCAAGGCAAGAGAGGTATGAGACCACAAAGGCCTTACACTCCTGCAAGATGGCTGAGGGTGTATCAGTTAGCACTCATGTTTTGAAGATGAAGAGCTATATTGATCACCTTAAAAGGCTCGAATTTCCCTTAAGCCAGGAGTTGGCTACAGATTTGATCTTCAACACACTCCCGAAAAGTTATGACCAGTTTGTTTTTAAAACATGAATGACATGGAGAAATCCATTTCTGAATTGCATGGGATGCTTAAAACTGTTGAGCAAAACATTAAGAAAAAGCCTAGCACTATTTTATGGTTTAGAAAGGAAATGGTATGAAAAAGGAAGGCAAAGGCAAGGGCAAGGAAAAGGGTAAAGGCTCAGATGGTAAGACCAAAGAATCAAACAAGCCCAAAACTAAGCCTCTAGCTAAGAAGGCAAAGCCTCCAAAAGAAGGAGTTTGCTTATTTTGCAATGAACCGAGTCATTGGAAGAGGAACTACAAGCTCTACTTGAAAGATTTGAAAAAGAAGGATAGCGAGGCTACTCCTTCAGGTATTTATGTTATACACATTCACCTTTCTACTTCTTCTATATGGGTATTAGATACTGCATGTGGTTCTCACATTTGTACAAATGTATAGGGTCTCAGATAAAGTAGAAAGTTGATGAAGGGCAAAGTGGACCTACGAGTTAGAAACAGAGCAAGAGTTGCTGCTTTAGCCATAAGCACTTATGAATTACTTTTGCCCAATAGGTTTTTATTAGTTTTGAACAATTGCTATTATGTTCCTGCTTTGAGTAGCAACATTGTTTCTCTTTCTTATTTGGATAGGGAAGGTTTTACTTATATTACTAGGAATGGTAAATGTTCTATTTATCAAAATGACATTTTTTTATGCTAATAGTGATTTACATTTTGGTCATTATCTTTTAAATCTAGAACATCCTCGTAATGAAGACATCTATAATGTAACTACCAAAAGGATGAAATCGAACACTTTGAATCCAACCTACCTATGGCATTGTCGTCTCGCCATATAAATGAGAAACACATTTCTAAGCTCCATGGCCAGATTTTCAATCTTATGACACTTGTAAATCTTGTTTATTAGGAAAGATGACGAAAGCACCTTTTATTGGGCATGGTAAGAGGGCTAATGACTTACTAGGACTCATACATATAGATGTATGTAGACTAATGAGCACAACTGCCAGAGGGGTTATCTGTACTTTATTACCTTTATTGATGACTACAGTAAATAATAATAATATATATATATTTTTTCAAAAATATATGTATATATAGATTTGTTTATATATATAATATAATATGTATATATTATATTATATTATATTATGTTATATTATGTTAGTTTTAAATTTAATTTTATATGATAGATTAAATTTAATAACTAACATGATAAGAGAGAATATCATGTCAGTTTTATAAATTGACATGATATTCTCTCTTATCATATTAGTTGTTAAATTTAATCTATCATACAAAATTAAATTTAAAACTAACATAACATAACATAACATAACATAACATAACATACCATACCATAATATAATATAATATAATATAATATATACATCTTATATTATATATATATAAACAAATCTATATATACATATATATTTTGAAAATATATATATGATATTATGGATTAAATTTATGAGATAAATTTAATTAAATTTTCGTAAGCTTTTAAGTGGAAGGTGAAAACCCTTATCAATACACTCTGAGAGCCACGAAACACCCTATAGAAAGAAAAATTAACGTTCAAAGAAGAACGGACACTGAGCGCGCTAGCACGCTTTTCGAGTTAAAGAGACTGTTCATGTGGATACCGGTAGAGGGAGCAGATCTATATTGTCAACTTCTGAGATCCAAACATGCGCCAACTTCAAAAAAAAAAGGTAACTCTTCTATCCACTTTGACTTAAACAAGTTTGTTTGGTCCATATCAGGATATGGATTTTAAAATTTTAATCTTCTACTGCACCTCCCTATCCAACAATACTATGTTTTAGTCCACTACTCATTTGGAAAGAACCATGGGACTCAAATCCCTTCTGAAATATCTTCTCCTTCACATAGCTCCTAGAACTACCGAATCTAAGCCCAGATCTCTCACTAATTCTGCCCATAGGGCCAAGTGATTGAGAAAGCCTACCCTAGATATCTCTTCTCTTCTCCCTCTCTTCCTTTTTTTCCTCTTCTCTCTACAATCTTCAATTTATTACATATCTCATCATAAGATGTGATCTCAAATGAGGTCAAGTATTGCCAATACTCTGGCCTCATCTTCACAAGTAATCTCTCTACCTTCCATTTTGAGTCATCATTCCCTATGAGATATGTGGAGCACTTAAAAAGCTAGTTGCATTTAGAGATGAAGGTTTATTCATCAAGATTCCCTTGTTTAAATTCAAAAATACAAAATCAATATTTTTTAAATTAGAATCCGAATTGAACAAATCTATCAAATCTTAAATTGAATACTCACAAACTTAATGTGGACAAAATTTCAAAACAACTAAAACCAAAAGAGTTGTTGACAAGGAAAGTAATCAATATAAAATAATAATATTCCGTAAGAAATGAGAGCATCACCTCAAATGCACTAGGCTTGCCAATGGAGCCGATCCTCAATCAAAGCATTGTAGGTTTCCAAATCCTTTAATTTACTACAATTCTCTTGAGTTTTGTCCTTGGGAAGAATAAATCGAATAACTGAACAAAATTGGGAAAGTGAATTAATTAAAATGAGTGCTCTCACATTTTCTAACCTAAAGGGACTCAAACTCAAAGACTTAGCGCCTGTTTGGTTTTTGTTTTCAAAAACTATTTTATAATACAGTTTCTAAAATTATTTTTCAAAACAAAATAACAATAAAAATTTGTTTTGTTATTTCAATTAAAAAATAGTTTTAAAATTAAAAAATTTGACTGATAGTAATGATTATAAGCAATTAACGGTGATAATTAATAATAAAAATTAGTCAAGGTAACTATAATTTTTAATAATGAAATGTAGTATATTTTCAAAATAACGAAAATAAAACAAAAACAACATGAAGTTGTTTCTATTTTTTTAAAAAAACCAAAAATGAAAAAAGTTTTGAAAACAATTAAATGAAAAACACTTATCCAAATAAGTTTTTAAATTTTTTTTGTTTTCAAATACAAAAATCAATTTTCAAAAACAGAAAACAAATAGGTCCTTATTGGGCAATTACAATAGGATATACGAGAGTGTGCAAATAGAAGTGGCAAGGTTTCAACAATAGCGATCTAAGAGTTGCAGAGAATTGTCCTTATCAAATCGAGTGTCTAATTTGTTATCTGGATGATTGCTTCTATTACAGAGATGCTATCCCACATATATAATCAAATAATGTTGGACAGTTACTTCTCTCTGTTTTTTTTTTTTTTAATCCTATATCTTTCCCGCCCTCTATGTGACAGTATCATCATTCCTCGATCTCCCCATGTTACTCCGATAATCTTATACTATGCTTCACTCACAAAGAAAATAAGACAAGAGAGAAAATAGGAAAAGAGAAAAGTGGAGGAATGTAATTTTCTCTCTCATTGTGTAAGAAAAATGGGGGATAGAAAAATTATTAATTTTATATGGACAAAATAACCATTTTGTTTGCAGAAAAATATTTTTATATAATAAAATTTAATATTTTAACATATTATTTATATAATTTTATTATATATTACTATTTGAATAAAAATATAAATGTATATTATTTTATACCATGCTAGAAAAAAAAATTATTTTGTCTAATTTTAAAATTTATCTTTAAAATTATTAAATATTTAAAAAATTAGGATGAAAATGGAGGGGAAAAAAACAATGAACAAAAGATTTGTGGGTAAATTTTGAAGATTGATTTTTCTCTCCAAAATCTCACATATTCGGAGAGAAAATATGAAGGTAAAAATGTTTAGGTCCCACATGTTATTTTTCTTTCAATTTTTACTCCCTCCCATTTCTCTCTTCTTAGCCAAAAAATGTCAATTTATCTACACTTTTCTATCCCACTTTTATTCCTCTTGTTTTTCTCTGCTACCAAGCACAACATCATGATTGTGGTTAGGGACAAGCTTCAATGGATAACTACCCTTAACACACCATTTCTTTTAATCCTTTGTCTTTTATTTGTCAATAAAAAATTTAAACAAGTTGGATTTTGAAAGCTCACCAAGGCTGATATGTAGTTTTACAAATCATTTTCATATTGTTTCATTTAATCCTTTGTTTCTCTAGAAGCAAACCTCATCATTATGGGTGTGAACACCGTATTTTGTTTGGGCATTTTTTAAATTTAATAATAAATAATTAAAAAATACAAAAAATGTAAAAATAAAATTTAATCCTTTTTAGGATTATATTTTCAAAAAAAATCTTTAATTAATAGGGTTTAATTTTATTTTAGATAACCTTTTGTTGGTTAGGATTTTATTTCTCTTAGTTCATTAAAATAATCAAAAATATAAAAATACAAAAAATAAAATTTAATCCCTTTTTAAGATTATATTTTCAAAAAAAAAATAATGATAATTTAACAAAATAAAAAAAAAAGAAAGGTTAAATCTTGAAAAAGAAAATCTCTCCCAAATTATCCTAATCATTCAAGAATATTGAGAGTCTACTTTTGAGAGTTAATTTTTCTCTCCTCAAATCTTATTTTCATTTAAATACATATTATATATATATATATGTATGTATGTATGTATGTATTAATCAGAATTATTAATCAAAAAATAAAAAAAAAAGAGAAAAAGCTGGACAAAATGCTGATAGAGTCAGCGTTTCATCACAGCTTAAGTGGGTGGTTAGGCACAGAGCAAAAGAAACAGAAACAAGCACACACACAAGACAGAACAAAAACATGCAGTAGCACACACGCAAAAACACTTAAATAAAGACAATGCACTCAAATGCCATGCATACAGAGATAAAGAAAACCAGAAGGCACACGTGAGCAAAAGCCACTTGGTTAGATGCAATAGAAAGAAAGTAGGAACGGCATGCATGAAGCACAGACCATAGAGAAAAGCACAGAAACACAGAAGAAAATTCAGACGCATGCACACGGCAGCACATAAACTCTCACCTCACACACAAGCTCTTCCTTATTTCTGCTTTAAAAGGGATGAAGGACTGAAAGAAGAGAAGAAGGGATGAGGAGACTGAGAAAAACTAAGACGTGAAAGAGGCTAGAGGCTAAACTAAACAAAGGCTGAGAAGATGAGGGAAGAGGCTCTTCTGGCAGAAAAAAACAAAGATGAGAGGCTAAAAAAACAAAGGCGGAAGAGAAGGGAAAAGGAGAAACAGAGACAGAGAGGAGGTGAAATAAAAAAAGAGAGCACAAATGAAAGACACAAAAGAGACACCGAAACTGGATGAGAAACAGAGGAAGGAATCAAGAAAATAGAGCAGAAAACTAGAGCAGGAGACCGAGGAGAAGAGCATGAGGAATAGTGACAGAGAAAGAGAATAGAAAATAAGAGCATGAGGACGGACGGAAGAGAGGAGAAGGAAGCTGGACGTGAAAGCTGAAAAATAAAGACTGAGTGAAAGAGGAAACCAAGAGGATGCATACGAAAGGAATGTGAAAACTAAAACTAGAGATAGAGAGAAGGAGGAAACCGAGATAAAAAAGGGAGGAGTTTGTTGGACAGAAGTGGTGAGACGGATCTGAGAAGTACTACCCACAGGTTTTCTAGTCTGCTTGCTTATGGATTTGAAATGCTCAGTTTGATTTCGGTTTATTATTCCCAAACAAATTTCATGTTTAAATATTTGTCCCACATTTTTCAGTTTTCAAATAAAAATTAATGTGATTGTCATTTAAAAAAAAAAAGAGTGTGAAAAAAAGGTAAAGAGATTGCAAATAATAATTTTTGCTTACTATCATAACTAAGCTTAATTTGATTTTAGGCATAATCTCATTTCAAATAATGAAAGAATTAGTGCAATTATTAAGCAAGGTCTTTAAATGTGTTTTTAGCATGAAAGGGCATATTAATATGTATGGGCATGATTTTTCATCTCCATTAGTCCTAAGGTCCTTTACTTGTTGATAATATTATTACACTCATGTCATATGGCACTCTCCATCATGATTACATGTACGATTTCATTTATTATGACAAGCCTATTTTATAAAAGGCGGAGGGGAGAGAATTTTATTCTTACCTAATTGAAAAAAAATGAAATGAATAAGAGAAAATTTATTTCTAATCATTTACTTGTCGTGTGAGATTTTAAGAATTTCTGCAGATATTTAAAGCGATCTCATATCGTGTAAATCAATAAGATTTCGCAGGTATAGAAATCCAATTTATACGTATAATCAATGGTTTCAATGACCAACCATTAAAACTAACTAACTTTTTATAATCTAAATAATCCATTTAAGTTCCATGTGAGATTTCAAGAATCTTCGTAGGGACTTAAATTAATCACATTATTGCATGGGATAATAAGTCCTCGCAGATACAGTGATTCTCAATTTTTATAATAAATAAATGACTTTTACAAATAATCATATAACACAATTTAGAAAATTAATTAATCAAATTAATGTATTTAAATTATAATCATATTCACTGATTATATCTTTTAGTCATGTGAGATTTTTGAATCTCCGCAGACTTCTAAGATAATTGTATTATTATATGAGTCAATAAGACTATGCAGATATAACAATTAAGTTTTTAAAACATATATAAATTATATATTAAATTAATTAAACTAAAAATATGTATTTAAATAAATTTAATTCCTTTATCATGTGAGATTTTAAAATTTTCACAGATATTTAGGGTAATCATATTACCGTATAAGTCAATAAGGCTTTGCAGGTAGGATGATTAAGAACCTTTAAAACATGTATATACACACTTAAAATATATTTTTAACACTTAAAATATACATAAGAATAAATAAATAAATTAAAGTGCCAAACTCTTCTATCGTGTGAGATTTTGGAATCTCCGCAGATATTTAGAGCAATTGCATTACCGTATGAATCAATAAGGTTCTACAGGTACTGCAATTAAATTCCTAATCACAAAATATAAAAAAATAATTTTAAACCATTTTCTTTTCTTTAACTCAAAATTCAAAAATTGAGAAAATAATTAAAATTAAATTACTTTTTGTAATTTAAAACACACATATCAAAATTTTAAAAATTATTTTATTTGCAAAATGGTGAGTTATTTCTAATTAATTTCTCTTCAGAAAATATTTTTACCAACAAACTTTTAAGCTCGAATTATATGGACTTTGATCCCCATCATAGGGTACGTAGACCTCGGAGTTAGATTCTGAGTCAAGTCCATCCTTCCTCCTAAATAAATAAATACTTCTCATCTAATTCTTATCATTTTTATCAAACATATGAATATAAAAGGGATAATTAAAATAATTATAAAACTATACTAATAAAGCACAGCAAACTTCAGGTAACTGTTCTAATAAACGGGTGTTGTGGGGTGCCTAACACCTTCTCCACACTCAACCAACTCCCGAACTTATTTTCTGATTATGCAGATCATCCTTATCCTCCATTAATCGGTTTCCCGAGATTTTCCTCAAAATCTTGGTAGCGACTCCTCGTTCGATTCGGTTCCCGCCATGAAGGCCGAGACCTCCGCTCGCGCGCCCTTCGCGTTGCACTTTTCCGAGTGCAACAGTGGGTCTTGATTGATTTAAAGTCTTGGTCCATTGTGTTGAAATGATGGGGGGCTAAATCCTAGGTATCTTGGAGGGAATCAAACTTTGTTGAAATGCTAAACTCACCAGAATTCACATCTACTCTGATTCTTTAGAAGCTTTGTTGCTCATCCAACACAATTTCTACAAGAATCACTCCCTCTTTGAGATCATTAACAAAATTAAAGATTTTGCCATGAAAGAATGGATTATTATGTTTGGCCATATTTTTAGAGAAGCGAATAGGTGTGCTAGTCTCCTTGCTCATCAGGCACTTAGAGACAACTTTAATATTGTTATCTACAACAACCTCACTTAAGATGCAAAGATCAAATGATTTTTTATATGACCTGACTTTTTGTTCTTTACATGATCTTTTCCATTGCCCTGTATTATTAAGAAAAAAATGATGGGGTGCCAACACGTTTTGGACCCAAATCAATCTTAGGTATAACAATAAACAATATAGAAAATCGTACCCCCATGAGTTGTCAATAATACGCGATGATAACAAGATTATACCAAAAGTAACATTAAAAACTATTATATCAAAAGAAAAATGTAACATTGAAACTAGAACAATCTTGAAGTTGATAAGAAGGCACGTCTTGATCTCGTTCCGGAAGTGGCATATTGAGATCAGAAAAGATAAACTGATCACACTTCGCAAGAATCTTCGGAAAAAGACGACACCTCTTTCTTCTTCGACGTCTCTGATAATTTCTCTTTCGAATCCGTCGAACTCCGATCAATCTCTGATCGTTTTCTCTTCAACGGATCGATGTCGGTGGTGGAGATGATTGTGGGGACTGATCGTGATGTTTTTCTGGAGCCTCAAGTTGGCGCGTTCCCAGCCTCAGCCACAGACAATTTCATCAAACGAGAAAGCTCTGATAATTTTAATCACTTCAATTTCTTCATAGCTGAAATTCATCTTCAGATCTACCTAACGCCCAAATTTAAGGTGCAGTTCAGAGAAATTGTCTCTGTGCTTAAGAATATTAGTCCGTTTCTTAGGAATTTTTATGTGTGCTTAAAAAATTACATCAAGGCCATGATATATAATATGTCCTTGTCAAGTTTAGTTCAATAAAGATATATATATATATATATATATAAGTTGGTTTTGTGTGTTCTTGAATTTTGATTTTTTTATCACTTAATCTTAATTATTTGATGCATGAAGTACAATATATATATATATATAATTTATTATTAAAAATTCATTTATTCTAATTTTTTGGCCGGAAAATTTTCAATTAATATTATAGATGATTTAATTGTATATTTATCAAGTTTTGGTTCAATAAGGACAAGGAAATATGTAGATATATATATATATATATATTGGCCAGTAAAAGGAAATTTAATATTTTTTTTATCGCTTGAAAATTGGTTTTGACTCTTGGATTTGTGATTTTGGTAGTTCCTTTTATCACTTATCTTCAATGCTTGAAGTAGATAAAGATATATTATTTATCTTTCAATCTTTTTATGAGATAATCATATATTTTTAAATTTATATTCTTTAAAATTACTGAAATATTATTATTTTTAAATATATATATATATATATACTGATTTCATAAAAATATAAATTCTAATAATTTTTTCTTCTCTTCAACTTAACTAAAAATAAAATGAAATTATTCATATACTAGTTAAATTCATATTATTTAATTAAATAATTATGGACTTACATGTTACTCCCCATCACGCACGTTAAATAGACTGATAGTAACGTGACTGCTGTGTGAGTACTGATCAGGAGCATCAAATTGGCAAGCTAAATTCCTCCTTGTAGAACTCGATAGGTTACTGTATAGAGCAAGGCTCAAGCAATTAAATACCTTCCTCTTATAGTTTCAAATCTTCTTCTGAATCCATCATTTGGTTCGCTAGCTGTAAATTTCCAGGTTTCGTTTGCGCTCACACACACACACACACATATATGGATCGTGTGGAGCCTGATGAACTCGTAGTCACTCGGATTCTGCTTCAACTTCCTCGTCTGCATTTCGATTCTGAGATCCGAAGGATGTTTCCTCTCACTTGGGGCTTCAAGAAGAAGCGAACGATTCGAAGGTCCAGCCGTCAAACTCCTCTTTCACTCCCAAATTCGAAGATGATCAGAATCACTCTGAAGAGAAAAGGATCATCAGAGAATCATAATCTCCAAAATAATCTGTCGAAGTTTTTTTGTACCACAAGAAGATCGTGTTTCTATGCTGTGGAAGATGAGTCAACATCGAAGAGGAAGAAGGTGATCGAGTCTCCTGAATCTTCAGGTACCTATCTCCCCCCTGATCTGAATCTTCCCGCTGTGTCGATCGAAGAAGAAGAAGAAGAAGAAGAAGGACGCTGTCCTGATAACTGTGAAAGCGAGAAGTGCATAATCCCACGCTCCGTGTCAGCGAGTGATGAAGATGGAAGAAATTGCCATTGGGTTCAATTCAAATTCTATTCAGGTGAAAGAATCGATTCGGGCGTGTTACTGTATGTACCTAATAATTAGGGTTTCGTTTTTGTTCGTGACGTTGCAGTTAACGGCTATATATTATATCCGCTGCTTCAGGATGAAGGAGTAATTATTTAATTCATTACTCAGTCATTTATAGGATTATCATGTCAATACCATATCATTGATTACTTTAACCCTCGATTAATTCTTTGTCGAGAGACCATTTTTTTATATCTTATTCAGTGAGCCATAAGAGTGTTATTTCTTGTCTCTTATATTTTTCGTGTTTATATCCATGTATGGTTGTCGAATAAAATATACTCTCTCCTTCCTAATTGATCACTTTTCTTGATCATTCTTGTGGCTCTATACTCTCCGCTCTTCCCATGATCATAAATTTATTTTCAATTTCCCTTCCTTTATTTTCTAGAATCCCACCTTGAACATCATATTGGATGTCAATAAGAACACTACAAAGGGTCATATCACTCACATTTTGCTTCGTTTTTTAAGTCGGTTCAATCACAATTGAAAAAACTCTCCTATAAGGTTGTTTTTCATTTTCATACATAGGATTCAAACCCGAAACCTTGTTTTTTTTTTTTGTTCCTTTTTTTTTTTGTGGCTTGACGCATTCTATGCTTAGAGAGATTAGTCATGAATGTTATTGTGGTAACTTGTTTATTACGTTCTTTATTTGTGAAATTTCATTTCATGAAGAACTAAGAGTCTTCTTAATTAAGCTGCAAACTAGGTTTTTAGGAGACATCAGGTTTTGTAGGTTTTAGAACGCAAATCTTCATATACTGTAAAGGCCGTCAGTTCATTCATCCTCAATCTTTATTTTTTACATTTTTTAAAAAATTTATTATAAAAAGAGAATTTCATTTTTTTTATTGGATAAAAATGGAATTTTATGAAAATATATTTTGAAATAAAATTAAAAAATTTTATTATGACTATTGAAAATCATATTTTTTAAAAAGATATTTTTAACAAGTTATTATGTATATTTTAATTTGCACAAAGTAACAAATTTTAAAATAAAATAATTAATTTTTTTACATTTTGAATATAAATTTTTTATTTATTTCTATTCTCTACACACTAAAATCATCCTCAGTGCACAAGAAATGAAAAATCATGATTATTTATGCTTTTATGTTATAACTTTAAATTTATAATTATATTCCTGTAAAAAATTAATTTATATAATATGACCCAAAAAATTACACATAAGTACCTTTTAAAAAAATTAATATCAATTAATTTTTTTTTTTTAGCGGTGAGCATGTTATATGTCCACGTCACTATGTTATGTTGTTCGCCGTTGCTTAGTTTCCGCGCATTTCCCTTCCGTAGTTCCTTTGCGTCATACATACGTACGTGTGTATTTATATATCAAAGACTACATATACTTAAAAAAAAAATATTTACTACATATTTCTATAAAACTATATCATAATATATTGTAATCTAAATTTTTGTGTAAAGGACATAAATATTATCTTTCTGTCTAATAATAGGTTGAATATTATATTAATTTAAAATATACAAATAATAATGAGATCCCGTGAAATGTTATTCTTCTTAAGTCTCTAAAAACTTTAATTTTCTAACATTAATAATTGTTGATAAAATGACTAAAATATATTTAATATAATGTAAAAAAGGTAACAAGTCTAGTACCAAAAAAATAAAGTAAATACCAATAACCACTTTAGTGTAATTAAAGATAATTTTTCTTTTGGCAATGATTAGAACAAAATAAATAATTACAACTTCCTGTGCATAAAATTTTTATTTGTAACTATTTTAATTTAAATAATAATTATTTTTTTAATAATAACTAAAATGAAACCAAAATTTATTTAGTTTAAACTAACGGTATTTTATTCATTTTACCAAAAATATTATTGTTAGAAAGTTCAGTAGAGACTTGAAAAGAATTATAATCTTTTGTGAGATCTCATTATTAATTACATATTTCTTGGAAGGATTTTGCTGTTATTTTCCCATTATAGATTAAAGAAGATCTATTTTTTGTATTTTGCAAGTTTGGTTTTATCACTTATCTTGTTATTTGTTATATTCCATAAAGTTCAAATATATATATATATATCCTTTTATTTTTAATCTGTTTACGAGTTGATCATATATTTTTTATATTCATCAAATTAAAATTACTGGAATATTATTTTTACAAATATATACGAATTTTATAAAAACTATATTCTGATATATGTTTTCACTTCTTTTAAATTAAAATAAAAAAATGAACTTTACACTCATCGAATTAAATTCATATTATTTAAATAATTCAGTTAATAAAATTAAAAAGTTACTAAAACAATATATTCAAACTCCGCTTTAATTAAATAACACTCCCTCTGTTTACCAAAAAAAAAATAATCCCTCCTAATTACAATAAACTCCTCATGTCCTCTTTACAAGTAATTTTTATCAATATAATCAATACTGATAAAAAAAAATATAAAGAATAAAAGTCTATAAAATTTTAAATATGTTTCTATGTAACAAATTTAAAAAGTAATGTTATATTACTTTTTTTTACATGAAGGATAATTTTAAAAATACCTTTCAAATATTACCTAAAAAGCCACACCGTGATTTATAAATAAGATCAGATAAATTTTTAAAATGTTTCTTATAAATAAGACTAGAGGAAGTAAACTATTGATAACTATTTCACGGTTCTCAAAAAAATAGTTGAAATATTAATTTTTTATAAATTTTTACATCTTTCCAATTAATTAAATATTTATTAAATATTTTTTATAAATACCTTAATAATAACAATTTAAGTTTTAATACATTATTTTTAAAAAGGATAATAAATAAATTAATGTATTTTTTTAAAATAATTAAAAATAATATTTAATTTCCCATATTTCAACGGATCACGTGAAAACTAAGCTACAATTTCGTGTATTATTCGCTTGCATTTCCAGTCTCAAGTCTTAGCACATTAAATATGAACATCACTGAGAGTGTTGAGTAGAATCTGATTGGCGTGTTAAATTTCTCCTGATTGTAGCGTAAGGCTCAAGTAATTATGACTACTCCTTTGCTTTTATACGTTTCAAATGATCAAATCTTCTTCTGAGTCCATCATTTCGTTCGCTAGCTGTAAATTTCCCCATTTCGTTCGTTTAAATGACTAGTGACGAGACTAAACTCGAAGTCACTCAGATTTTTCTTCAACTTCCTCGTTTGATTTTCGATTCTGAGATTCGAAGCATGTTTACTCTTGCTTGAAGCTCCAAGAAACGGCGGATGATGCGCAGGTCTGCTCCGATGACCAGTAGCGGCAAAACCCCTCTCTCGTTCCCGAATTCGAAGATTAGAATCACTCTGAAACAAAAAATTAATAATAAATAAAGGCTAAAATGTATAAAACCTCTCTAAATTTTAAAACAGTTGCATATAACCTTCCTCATCTTTAAAAGTTTAAAATTAACTCCCTAACCTTTAATTTTATTTTTCAAAGCCCCCCACCTTTAATTAACTCTATTATATCATTAACATAATTTGCCATGTCAAATAATACAGTACACATAAAAGTTTACATGGCATCTTATATAAGAAAATAATAAATATATAGAGATTATATTATTTTTCATAAGGGCTAAAATGTCATTTGACTTTAAAAATGAAAAACCCTCACTGCCCTCTATCTCCTTGCGCCATCATTACTGATGCAAAACAAAACTCTTTCGACGTCGCATCTAGCTACCCTTTCATTGTGGCATCTTGCTGAATGAAACCCTCACTACCCTTTTATTGTGGCATCTTGCTGTCGTACAGATTCAATTTAACAATAATCAAAAGACACATTGGAACTTCACTCAATTCAAGAATATTTTTTATCACAATCCAAAGAAGGACAAAACTGTAATTATGTTCATTTGTTTTACAATATCATTTAAAATATTTTTTGGTCGGAATTTAATATTCATGTGGGAGTTGTTGATATTTTCCATTGAATATTTTTTAACACAATCCAACCAACAAAATATGAATATTAATCACATTAATATAATCTAAGAGATTATTTATTATTTTTTTAACACAATCAAATTAATTTTATTATTCTTTTTTCAATTAAAATAGCTTTTTATATTAAATAAATGAAAAAAATTAAAAGATGTCGTTGATAAGAATTATATAAATAAAAATTTATGTTTTAATATAAGAAAATTAAACATTATTGATAACAAAAAAATGGATAAAACTAATACAAAAGCAAATACTTAGAATTTCATAGTAATAATAACATGTTTTGGCTATCAATGCCTCAACTATCCAAATAAAAAATACAAAAAAAAATTTTTAAATAGTTCTATAATAGAATTTGCTTAATTAAAAACATTCATGGACGCTCAACACGAGACTCCATTTTTCTTCACAGTAAGGATGAGCCAGAGCCTTGAGTATTAGTAGGAAGACTGTCCTACATAAATAACAAAGAAATAATTATTACTTTACTCAATCAAAATGTAAAATAAAATCAATTTTTGATAGAATTTTGAGGAAGAAAAACATACCTTGAGTCGTTAATTTACACGTACGTATGCAGGAATAGAGTTACACCGATCGAACTTCATTCGAATACACAGTAAATGCACTCTCTGAGAGAATGAATTGTAAGGAGAAAATGAGTCGACTGAAAAATGAGAGTGTTCAGTTTCTTTCTTCACACAGAGAACAACTAAACTAATTGAGAACTGCACCCATAACCACCTCTTATAGGAACGTGTTGTAGTTTCCCTCTAACCGCTCATGATTCAAATTCAAAGTTTGGAGAATATTATGTTTTAAGGCCCTGAGTAAATTGCACATTGAACCCAAACATTTTTTATAATTGTCACAAGAGCCCCATTTTTCAATTTGGGCTTTTATATGGACCTGATCTACCAAGGGTGTATAACCCAACAATTTTGTAAGTAATAAAAGAATACCAGTGTGTGTTCTATTTGGCTTGATCCCTCCGTGGCAATTGGTTTCTTCTTATACATCCTTTTGTTAGGTTTACATGGAGCCTTACAACCACGCACATTTTGACCCATTTTCCCACAATTTCCACACTTTATGGTAGCTGATAGAACACATTTGTTACCCACTTTTATTTGTCAATTAGGACCATTTTATTAATGATTTATCACCTTCAAGTGCACACATTGCATTAGATTTGGAACTTTGCCTAAGTTTCTAAGATCAGTGCACTAGGGGCATTTTGGTCCAAAAAATGAACTTTTGAGAAAATGTACAAGAAAAATTGACAAAGTGCATTTTATGTCCAGTTGATGAATGGTGAAATTATATTTTTAAAATTCATTTTAGTTTGGGAGTAATTAAATAAAAAAGTCAACACTTTCTTAAGTGTCTTAGTTTGTCATAGTTTTTGGTTTGCCTTTGTGTGAAAATTTTTATATAATTTTGTGCAGCCTGAAACTTGATTAATTTAATAAATTCTCCCTTCTAATTATGAATTTAATTCTGGACATGAATTAGATTTTATTATATCATATGCTATTTAATTGAATTATGTGATTTATGTGACATAGGTGGCATGTGACTTGTGCATCAATTGGGCAATTGAGGTCAACACTCCTTGAGGACAATGGCTGATGGTTTGCACGTGAATTATGATTATTTTGAGGGATTAGATCAGCTAAAATGATGTGGATGACACATGAAAATTAGGCACACATTGGAATCATCTACAAACCAATAGGAAGTTGCCACCTTGCAAGTGTGACAAGGCTCCCATTTACATTTTAATTTCTTTTTCCTTATTTTAATTAAGCTTCAGCTGATGGGAGACACCAAGGAGCACGCCATTTTAAGTCCCAAATGGGATCCAACACATATCTCATTCATCTTCCACATTCTCTCTCTCTTGTTCATAGTGTTCTTCATTTTCTCTCTTTTGTTCTTCATTTTCCAGCACCCTAACCTCCATTTTCAGCCACCAAACCTCCACAAAACTCATACCATTCTTCTCCTCTCTTCATTTTCGTTCCATCCCTTCCATTTTCACAAGGATTGAAGCTCATTTCCATCATTCAAGAGCTATGGAGTTTGGCCTTCACAAGCAATCACTAGGGTTCTTGAAGATGAAGATTGGCTAAGTTTCTTTGTGGAATCCTAGAGAGATGAAGATGGAGGATGAGTCTTGAGCTTCAAATTGGCTAAGTTCTTTTGTTTCCTATCCTCTTCTCTTTTTACTAGATGGTTAGATTCCTTAATCTAGGGTCTAATCATCTTAGCTTATAAATTCTAATTTGAATTTGATGTTGATGTAAAGAGAGAGGATTGTTTCATTTAATTTCTTCCTTGGACAGCCATGACTGAATTTTGCCACTCTTTGTTTGGCACATAATCTTGTGTTTTTCAATTAGTGAATTTCTTGTGTTAATATTGCATAATCTTGTGGTGTTAATGCTTGTGTTGTTGAGTAGCTTGACATAATCTTGTGGTTGCTCAATTTATGTGTTTGACCATGGCTGTTGAGAGAGGATTTTGAGTGAATCACTTGGCTAATGTCTTCACCAATTGGTTAATTGAACTAGGGACTTTAATCTAAGACCTAGGGAGGTTAGCTAATTAGGTTAATTGGCTTAGGATAATTTTCTTAAGTCATGACAGCTTTAGTCAAGAGGAAAGGGAAGCTAAACTTAGCCTAATCATGAGAAGATAATGAGTCCAAAATCAACTAATCTCTAGGGTTCCATTACGTAAAAAGGGAAGTTCATTTCACTCACTTTCACTAGCATTTTAATTACTTGCATATTAGGTAATTAGTTTAGATAATTAGCTAGATAACTAAATTCCTACAAACTTTGGTTGATTTATTTCACTAGATAACTTTCAATTAGACTTAAAACCATTCTTTGGGAGATGACCTAGGGTTGGCCCTATATTGCATTAGGGTTAGCTTTAGTGTAATTTTGAGGATAAGCGACTAATTTCCTACCAAAATTTTGGCGCCGTTGCCGGGGAATGGTTTAAGTTTAATTCTAAGGTTGTTTAGTACTTAATTTATATTTTAGTGTTCCTGAAAATTTTTTGAAAAATTATAAAAATTTGTGTTTTGTGTTTTGTTTAGTGTTTTTTGTGTGTTTTGAGTGTTTTTATTCTGTTTTGAAAAAGAAAAAAAAATTAATGCAATTTTCGTTGGTTTGGTGTAGAGCTGAAAATACTCTGTTTCTAGTGTCTCTGTCTGAAATTGAAAAATTAACTGGGAATGAGTCTGAGGGAATTTGAACTTGAAATTTATTTTATTGAAAGCTCTATATCCTAGCTTCACTTTAAAATTGGTTTGGTCAATTTTGGACGTGGGAAGTGTCCTGTGGAAATTTTACAATCTAACAAGGTCCAGGGAGCCATTACAGAGGATTTCCAAAACCCTGTTTCAATTTTGAGTTAGCATATCTTCCTCTTGTGCGTTCAAATTGATTGATTCCAGTTTCATTTTTCTTATCGCTGTCTTATCTTTGTTTCTTGTGTTTAGGATTTTCTTCAATTTTTTCCATTTTCCTATTTGAAAGTTTGTTAGAAGCTCTGAAGGTCTTCTGGACGAAATCCTGTTTCTCCAGACTTGAGGACCAACTTGTGAAAAATTCTGGGAACGATTGGGCAGGATTTTTAATCTAAAAGTTTTATATAATTTCCTGTATATCTCTTGTGTTTCTCATAAAAGTTTCAGGGAATTTATCATGTGGATTTGCTGATAGAAAATTCACAAGTTCACTGTCTCCAGAGAGTCTACTGTGCGAATTCCAGAATTGCCAAAGCTTCTTGATTGAGCATTTCTAACTCTCTTTCTACTTGTTTGGTGTTATTTTTTTTTTTTCATTTTGTTGCTATTGAGTTGAATAAAAAAAATAAAAAAAATTATTCTCTTGCTTTTGTGTGTTTTGAATTGTTTCATGTTGATTTGCATTTTAGTTTAGCTTGTTCTTTGTTCTTAATTTTCTTGAGCTTGATTAGTGCATGACCCGAAGAAAACATACCTCTTTTGTTGAATTAGATCAGAAATTGAAAGGACTATTTCTAGATTGAGAAGATCACAACCTATTCTTGATTCTCATTTGGTTTGTAATTCAACAATGGAAGGTATCTTAGGACATGAGCATGTGCATAATGAGGGCCATGGGAATGGGAATGAGAATTTGCATGATGATGGCCATGTTAATAATGAATTTGAAGGCTTGCATAACCCTAGAGAGGAGAGGAGCATTAGGCAATTAACTCAACCTAATTGGCATGATAATCCTTATGGCTTATATGTTCCTCCTACTAATGTTCAATTTGAAATTAAATCCTCCTTGATTAATGCATTGCCTAAATTTCATGGGTTACCAGGAGAGGATTGTCATAGGTTTTTGCATACTTTCCTATTGGTTTGTGATACTATGAAGCCTATGCATGTAAATTTTGATGATGTTCAAGCTAAGGCTTTTGTATTTTCTCTTGAAGGTTTAGCAAAGGAATGGTATTTCAACTACCCTTCTTATGTGAAAGTGAGCACATGGGCTGAGCTAAGAAGACTCTTCTTAGATAAATTCCTTCCAAATTCCAAGGTCACCAATTTGAGAAAGCAAATCTGGGGTCCAACAAGGAGAGGATGAGAGTCTCTATGAGTATTGGACTAGATTCCAAGGCCTTTTGGCTAAATGCCCACACCATCAAATTTCTAGTGAGAATTTAGTCCAATATTTCTATGAGGGCTTGATTCCAAGAGACAAAGTTAACATTGATGCCGCTAGTGGTGGATGCTTGATTGACCTCACTTCCTTAAAGGCTTGGGAACTAATTGACAAGATGGCTTCAAGTGGTGCTCAATACTCTACAAGGGAAGAGAAATGTGAATATGGTAGGTT